>NC_058523.1:232185275-232491051 GCF_904849725.1 Hordeum vulgare subsp. vulgare | reverse complement strand
ATGCTTAAAGAAGTCATTTTCCCAAGATTTGGAGTCCCTAGATAACTGGTGACTGATGGCGGTTCACACTTCATTCATGCTGTTTTCCGCAAGATGCTCGCTAAGTATGATGTCAACCATAGAGTTGCATCTCCTTATCATCCTCAGTCTAGTGGTCAAGTGGAGTTGAGTAATAGGGAGATCAAATTGATCTTACAAAAGACTGTCAATAGATCTCGAAAGAATTGGTCTAGCAAACTTGACGATGCACAATGGGCTTATACGACTGCCTATAAGAATCCCATGGGCATGTCGCCGTATAAAATGGTTTACGGTAAGGCCTGTCATTTACCTCTTGAGCTAGAACACAAAGCTTATTGGGCAATCAAAGAGCTCAACTTCGATTTCAAACTTGCCGGTGAGAAGTGATTGTTTGATATCAGCGCATTAGATGAATGGAGGGCCCATGCATATGAGAATGCCAAGTTGTTCAAGGAAAAGGTTAAGAGATGGCACGATAAAAGAATACAAAAACGTGAGTTCAATGTAGGTGATTATGTCCTGCTATACAATTCTCGCTTAAGATTCTTCGCAGGCAAGCTTCTCTCTAAATGGGAAGGTCCCTACGTTGTCGAGGAAGTATATCATTCTGGTGCCATCAAAATCAATAACACGGAAGGTAATTTTCCGAGAGTGGTAAATGGGCAAAGAATCTAGCATTATATCTCTGGTACTCCCATAAATATTGAGACCAATATCATCAATATCATAACTCCAGAGGAGTACATAAGGGATGTTTATCAGCCTGTTTCAGACCGTGAAAATGAAGAAGTATGTGTTTCGGTAAGTAATTGGACTCCAAAACTTTTCCAGTAGGAAATTTTCTCCGTTTTGGAATTTATGGAAAATTAGAAAAATAAAAAGCAGTCCGGAGAGCGCAAGAGGCGGCCACAAGCTTGGTCGCCACAGCCCGCCTCCCTGGCCGTGGCGACAGGGCTTGTGGGCACCTCGTGTGCCTCCCGGACTCCGTTTTCTTGCGGAGCACTCCTTCTGGTCCAGAAAAAAATCATTATATATACGCCCGAGGGTTTTGATCTCCTTATCGCGCAGTTTTCCTCTATTTTCGTTTTGAGCCTGTTTCTGTTGCAGATCTAGATCGTCATGACTTCCCCAAAAGCTCCTAAGGACAAGATCTTCGAGAAGGTTATCAATCCTTACCTCGCAGAAGTGTTGCAGCACCCTCAATCTATGAATATGAGTGAGGGGATGTTGCACATCCGTGATGTTGAGGGGCCTAAGAAGACCGGAAGCGTGGAGACGAGGCTCGAAGCAATGGAGCAACAAGTCTTCAAGTGCCAAGGGATAGTGGAGCGTGGACTCAACGCCAACCACATGATGATCACGGAGTTCACCAACAAGCACAAGATGGATGCCAATGACATTGGGAAGCACCTCTCCAGTCTCTATAACAGGGTTGATAACCTCCAGGGCCAGATCTATGACCTGCAGAACCAAAACTGTGAGTATGAGTATAGATTTAAATCAATACGGTTGGCTGCAGATTTGAGGATTTCGGCGACTCGTTCATCCTGCCATGATGGAGCACCTATGCCTTGGAAGACGGAGGATCAGACTCATGTTGCAACAACTCCTCCACCACCAACAAAGGAAGACAACTAAGCATTGGTATGGGCAATCCCCTTGGCTTTTTCCACGCTTGGGGGAGTTGCCCTAGTATCGTATCACTTTTATATCTTTTGCTTTTACCTTTGTTTTAGTTATTTCCTTTTCAGTTTTTACTTTCTTCCCGTAGTGGAATAAGTCTTTAGTGTTTAGTTTGAGTCTTTTGCTTTGTGTCTCCCCCAATGTATTCGAGCTTGCGAGCTATATAATAAAGAGTATCTTAGTCAAGGGCTTTGTTTTGTGACGTGATCAATAGTATGAAAAGAATGATAGCATGAAAGATCATGAGATGATCTTATGGAAAGTGATAGCTTCACATATAACAAGTATGATGATTGAAACTTGTTGAGAATAGACCAACATAGACCCCAGTCATTGTTGCAATAATAAGAAGTAATAAAGAAAGAGAGGTTCACATATAAATATATCATGTTAGACACTTTTTACAATTGTGAGCACTTACCAAACTATTACATGCTTAGAAGTAGATGCTGGACAAGGAAGACAACATAATGAATTGTGTTTGCTTGGCTCCAAACAATTTTATATGATTAGAGATCCCTTAGCATGTGACGATTTCTTCCACCTCATATTAGCCAAAACTCCCGCACCAAGTAGAGATACTACTTGTGCATCCATAAACCTTCAACCCAGTTTTGCCATGAGTGTCCACCATACCTACCTATGGATTGAATAAGATCCCTCAAGTAAGTTGTCATCGGTGCAAGCAATAAAAAGTGGTCTCTAATGTGTATGATCTATTAGTGTGTGGAAAATAAGCTTTATACGAACCTGTGATGAGGAAGACATAAAAGCGACAGACTGCATAATAAAGTTCTTTATCACAGGAGGCAATATAAAGTGACGTTCCTCCACACTAAGAGGACACACATCCAAACCTCAAAAGCGCATGACAACCTCTGCTTCCCTCTGCGAAGGGCCTATCTTGTACCTTTACTTTTGTCCTTGTGAAAGTCATGGTGATCAACACCGATTCCCTATTCTGTCTTCATCTTGGTGAACGTCATATGCTAGGGAAAGATCTATATTCATATTTAAATTTGCAGATGAGTACTTATGCTTTATTATTATTGACTTTACCCTTGAGGTAAATGGTTGGGAGGCAAAATTATAAGCCCCTCTCTTTCTCTGTGTCCAACTGAAACTTTGATACCATGAGTACCACGTGAGTTGTAACAATTGTGGAAAACAAAAGAGATGATTGAGTATGTGGATTTACTTTACAAGCTCTTACTTGGCTCTTTCTGATGTTATGATAAATTGCAATTGCTTCAATGACTATGGACTGTTGTTGGCTACTTCTCAGTAAGGTTTTTGATTCATACTTTGCTTTGTGAAGGAATTGTTACTTTCCCATAAGAATCTGTATGATATATTGCTGTTCTATGTGTGATCATGATGCCCTCATGTCCGTATTATGTTTTATCGACACCTTCATCCCTAAACTTGTGGACTTATTTATGGATCTTGGTTTTCGCTTGAGGACAAGCGAGGTCTAAGCTTGGGGGAGTTGATACGTCCATTTTGCATCATGCTTTCATGTTGATATTTATCGCTTTATGGACTGTTATTATACTTTGTGGTACCATACTTATGCCTTTTCTCTCTTATTTTGCAAGGTTTATTTGAAGAGGGAGAATACCGGCAGCTGGAATTCTGGACTAGAAAAGGAACAAGTGTAAGTCCTCTATTCTGCGCAACTCCAAATGCCCTGAAAATCAACGCGGATTTTTTTGGGAATATATAAAAAATACTGGGCGAAAGAAGTGCTAGAGGGGAGCTGCCAGGGGCCAACAAGCCTGGTGGCCGTGGCCTGCCCCTGGCCGCGGCAACAGGGCTTGTGGGCACCCTGGTGGCCCACTGGCCCCCTCTTCTGCTATATGAAGGGTTTCGTTCGGAAAAAAATCAGGGCGGAGCTTTTTCGTGGATTCTACGCCGCCATGAGGCGGAACTTGAGCAGAACCAATCTAGAGCTCCGGCAAGACGATCCTGCCGGGGAAAGTTCCCTCCCGGAGGGGGAAATCGTCGCCATCGTCATCAACAACACTCCTCTCATCAAAGGCGACTCGTCTCGATCAACATCTTCATCAGCACCATCTCATCGCCAAACCCTAGTTCATCTCTTGTAACCAATCTCCATCTGGCGACTCCGATTGGTACTTGTAAGGTTGCTAGTAGTGTTGATTACTCTTTGTAGTTGATGCTAGTTGGATTACTTGGTATAAGAGTTTATGTTCAGATCCTTGATGCTACTCATTACACCTCTGATCATGATTATGATTATGCTTTGTGAGTAGTTACTTTTGTTCCTGAGGACATGGGATAAGTCATGCTAATAATAGTCATGTGAATTTGGTATTGGTTCGGTATTTTGATATGTTGTATGTTGTTTTTCCTCTAGTGGTGTTATGTGAACGTCGACTACATAACACTTCACCATTATTTGGGCCTAGAGGAAGGCATTGGGGAGTAGTAAGTAGATGATGGGTTGCTAGAGTGACAGAAGCTTAAACCCTAGTCTATGCGTTGCTTCGTAAGGGGCTGATTTGGATCCACTAGTTTAATGCTATGGTTAGACATTGTCTTAATTCTTCTTTCGTAGTTGCGGTTGTTTGCGAGAGGGGTTAATCATAAGTGGGATGCTTGTCCAAGTAAGGGCAGTACCCAAGCGCCGGTCCACCCACATGTCAAACTATCAAAGTAACGAACGCAAATCATATGAACGTGATGAAACTAGCATGACAGAAATTCCTGTGTGTCCTCGGGAGCGTTTTTCCTCCTATAACACTTTGTTCAGGCTTGTCCCTTGCTACAAAAGGGATTGGGCCACTTTGCTACACCGTTGCTACTACTTGTTACTTGTTACTTTTCACCTGCTACGTTTCACCTCACTGCACCATCACTTGTTACCGTTACTTTCAGTGCTTGTAGTTATTACCTTGCTGAAAACCGTTTATCAGAGCCTTCTGCTCCTCGTTGGGTTCGACACTCTTACTTATCAAAAGGACTACGATTGATCCCCTATACTTGTGGGTCATCAGAATGATATGTCTTGCACTTTGTTTCTCATTTCATCAAGACTATGTTGATGAGTAATGCTCATCCTTATCTTAGTCTTCTCAAGTGCTTTGCCATGACTCACATACATTATTTTGGTTGAGCCTATTCTTAAGTTGGTTCTTTTACATGTTGCTCAACCATTTGTTTTGTGCAAGTGATATGCTTATTGTCTCATCTGTCTTCTTGCACTCGTTGTGTATTTTTATTAATTTTGGGGGAGCAACGATCCTATTTTGTGCACTTGTATCAAATACAAAAATATTTTATTAGTGCACAAATCATGGGGAGCTTCTCTAGTTTTGATAAAACACTCCTTTGCCTTTATCATAGTTTCTTTTATTCATGTGGTTCGAAGGACCATATGATTGTTTGTTCCATATGGTATCTTTTGATTCCTTGCCTCTATTTTTTGTATGTCCTTGTGGCATACGATCCTTTTATTTGCAATCTTTGGGTCCTCGATATAGTTCGTTTTCCTCCAACTTCTTATCATTGTATATGTGTATTTCTCTGCACTCATTTGTTGAGAAGTACACACTTTTTGGAGAACCACCTACTATATTGGCTTTCTAAACTTTTTGTCCATTTTGGCAATTGATGCTAATGGGTGAGAAGTTTAGAGATTTTAGTTTGGTTATGCTTAGAGGGTTTTGCTTTTATTGCATAAGCATTTATATCTTGTATGCATGCATTATTGCTTTACATGTGTGTGCTTGGTTATGCTTATTTCCTTATATAAACTCTCTTTAAGTGGTTGTCATCGATTACCAAAATGGGGGAGATTGTTAGAGCATATTTCTCCATATGTGGTTTTGGTAATTGATGACAATTCCTATGGACTAATGGTTGCCTTAAGTTATATTTATAGGATTTTCCCATAGGCACTTCTTGAAGTCCATTTGTTGGGTTCAAGGAGTTTATATGATGACTAAGATGGTATTCAAGGTATTATCCAAAGAATGGTCATAGAGACACAAGGTTGATCAAGATCGTCGAAGAAAGAGTAAATCAATATGATCAACACATAAAGCGTACAAGATGTACCAAGAGGGATCAAGTGATCCCATGGTATGGTAAGCATTGTCCATTACGTATTTGTGTACTAACCCATGGTCTTCGTGAGAGTTCTACGTGGGGTTAGGTGTGTTTCCATGTGCTTGCGTCAAGAGGAAGATCTTGTACAACCCATGGAGGATGACGTCAAGTGGTGGAGGATGGTGGCAATGGACTTGTGAAGATATGCTAAAGAGCGGCTCACCCATAGTGTGTATGGGGGAGCAATCAACTAGTCTTCATCAAGCCAACACAATCAATAAAGGTGCTCCATCTTGAGGAAGCCAAGATCATCGTCATCTAGCTCAAGAGGACGAGGTGCAAGGTATAGGTTTGCCCTTGATAGGATTTCTGTTTTAGGATAGATTGTCGTACTGTCAAGGGGGGCTCTCAAGTGAGTATCTTGATCGTATCGTTTGTTGAGAGATCAAACCATTTGCATCCTTGCATCATACTTCTTGGTTATTGTCTTGTGTTTCTCTTTGTGAGTTTTAGAGCTTATGGTCATCTTCATGACAAGCTCGAGTTCATCGAAAATGGAGTCCATATGCATCTTCTATGATGTTTTCGATGTTGGGAGTTTTTACCTGTCTTATTCGAAGAAGGGTTCTCACCATTTTCTTATGGGACTTTTCTCACTTGCTTCTTATTGATATTCCTATCAAAATTGTGTTAGCCCATGTCGTTAGCTTTCCAACATACATGGTTTCGTTGAATTCAGAGTCCGTATGCGAAAGTTACAGTAGTTTCAGTATCCAGCGGTAGTATCGCTCCTAGTGCTAGCGGTAGTACCGCTCGTGTAGCGGTAGTACCGCCCCCGGAGAGGTAGTACCGCCCCCGGAGCGGTCGTAATTTTTTACTACCGCTCCCTAGAGGTAGTACCGCTCCAGGAGCGGTAGTACCACTCCGTCGGACTGTTTTCTGTGGCCTCGGCATGGTTGGTGAACCTACCGAGAGGTAGTACCGCTCCCGTGAGCGGTAGTACCGCTCTGTGCGGGCTGTGAGGCTTAACGGTTGGATTTTCCCAACCTATAAAAGGGGACCTTCTTACCCATTGAACCTAATCTCTTTAGCTCGTGTTCTTCCCCCATTGTTGACCTTCTTCGAGCTTGCTAACTCTCAATCCCTCCAATGATTCTTGCTAGTTTTTGAGGGAAAAGAGAGAGGAGATCTAGATCCACATTTTCACCAATTACTTTCTCCTCTAAGTGAGGGAACCCCTTGGGTCTAGATCTTGGAGTTCTTCGTGTTCTTCTTCGTTCTTCCTCTCATTTTCCTCCCTAGAATTAGTTGCTTTGGTGGGATTTGGGAGAGAAGGACTTGGGCACTCCGTGTGCCCTTGCCATTGCATTAGTTGCATCGTTTGAGTTCTCCACGGTGATACGCAGAAGTGAAGTTTGAGAAGCTTATTACCTTTGGTACTTAGTACCCTAGATATTGTTCTTCGTGGATGCTTTGGCGTCTTATAAGCTTGGTGGTGTCTCGGGGCTCAATCATTGTGGTGTAAAGCTCCGGGCAAGCGTCGGGGTCTCCAATTAGGTTGTGGAGATTGTCCCGAGCAATTTGTACGGGTATCGGTGACCGCCCCCAAGGTTTGCCATTTGTACGAGTTCGGTGAGCGCCCTCAAGGGTCCTTTAGTGGAATCATGGTATCTTGCATTGTGCGAGAGTGTGAGGAGATTACGGTGGCCTTAGTGGCATCTTGGGGAGCATTGTGCCTCCACAACGCTCCAACGGATATTAGCATCCGCTAGGGTGTGAACCTCTGGATACATCATCGTCTCCGCGTGCCTCGGTTATCACTTACCCGAACCCTTTACTTATGCACTTTACTTTGTGATAGCCATATTGTTTCTTGTCATATATCTTGCTATCACTTAGTTGTTTATCTTGCTTAGCATAAGTTATTGGTGCACATAGTTTAGCCTAGTTGTTTTAGGTTTTGTGCTTGACAAATTAAACGTTAGTTTTATTCCGCATTTGTTCAAGCTTAAACCATAATTATTTTAAAACGCCCATTCACCCCCCTCTAGGCGACATCCACGTCCTTTCAACGAGCAACCTCGTTGCTCAAAGATGACTGGCGAGTGTCGGTTTCTCCAACTTTAGTTGAATCGGATTTGACTGAGGAGGTCCTTGGAGAGAGGTTAAATAGAAATTCATACATCTCCGTTGTGGTGTTTGCGTAAGTAAGATGCGATCTTACTAGATACCCATGGCAACCACGTAAGACATGCAACAACAATTAGAGGACGTCTAACTTGTTTTTGCAGGGTATGCTTGTGATGTGATATGGCCAACGATGTGATGTGATATATTGGATGTACGAGATGATCATGTTGTAATAGTTAATATCGACTTGCACGTCGATGCTACGGCAACCGGCAGGAGCCATAGGGTTGTCTTTAAACTAACGTTTGTGTTTGCAGATGCGTTTACTATATTGCTAGGATGTAGCTTTAGTAGTAATAGCATAGCATACACGACAACCACGATGGCGGCACAATGATGGAGATCATGATGATTGGGATCATGATATGGCGCCGGTGACAAGAAGATTGTACCGGTCAAAGTTATCGTTGGTAACTAATGGACTAAAGAATTTTTCTCGATTATGGAGGTGGTTAAAGAGTTCATCGTAAAGGGTTACGTTGATGCAAGCTTTGACACTAATCCGAATAACTATGAGTAGTGAAACGTATTCGTATAGTAGAGTAGATATTTGGAGTATTTCCGAATAGCACGTAGTAGCAGCATCTATAAGATGACATCAAGATTTGTAAAGCACGCACGGATGTGACGATCCAAAAACCGTTGACTAGAACCTCTCTCACGAGCAAGACATGATCCGACCCGAGAACTATATGGGTGTTGGATTTGTTAAAATCACATGGTGATGTGAACTAGATTATTGACTCTAGTGCAAGTGGGAGACTATTGGAAATATGCCCTAGAGGCAATAATAAATTATTTATTATTATATTTCCTTGTTCATAATAATCGTTTATTATCCATGCTAGAATTGTATTGATTGGAAACTCAAATACATGTGTTGATACATAGACAACACACTGTCCCTAGTAAACCTCTAGTTGACTAGTTCGTTGATCAAAGATGGTCAAGGTTTCCTGGCCATAGACAAGTGTTGTCACTTCATAACGGGATCACATCATTAGGAGAATCATGTGATGGACAAGTCCCAAACTATGAACGTAGCATATTGATCGTGTCGTTTTATTGCTATTTGTTTTTCTGTGTGTCAAGTATTTGTTCCTATGACCATGCGATCATATAACTCACTGGCACCAGAGGAATACCTTGTGTGTATAAAACGTCACAACGTAACTGGGTGACTATAAAGATGCTCTACACGTATCTCAGAAGGTGTCCGTTGAGTTAGTATGGATCAAGACTGGGATTTGTCACTCCGTGTGACAGAGAGGTATCTCGGGGCCCACTCGGTAATACAACATCACACACAAGCCTTGCAAGCAATGTGACTTAGTGTATGTCACGGGATCTTGTATTACGGAACGAGTAAAGAGACTTGCGGTAAACGAGATTGAAATAGGTATGCGGATACCGACGATCGAATCTCGGGCAAGTAACATACCGAAGGACAAAGGGAATGACATACGGGATTATATGAATCCTTGGCACTGAGGTTCAATCGATAAGATCTCCGTAGAATATGTAGGATCCAATATGGGCATCCAGGTCCAGCTATTGGATATTGACCGAGGAGTCCCTCGGGTCATGTCTACATAGTTCTCGAACCCGCCGGGTGTGCACACTTAAGGTTCGACGATGTTTTATGCGTATTTGAGTTATATGGTTGGTCACCGAATGTTGTTCGGAGTCCTGAATGAGATCACGGACGTCACGAGGGTTTCCGGAAAGTTTTCGGGCATTACCCGGAATGTATCGGGAGTGACGAATGGGTTCCGTGTGTTTACCGCGCGGGGGGGGGGGGGGGGGCAGCCCACCCGGGGGGAAGCCCATAGGCCTTAGGGGTGCTGCACCAGCCCTTAGTGGGCTGGTGGGACAACCCAAGAGGCCCTATGCGCAGGAGATAAAAATCAAAGGAAAAAGAAAAAAAGGGGAAGTGGGAAGGAAGGGAAGGACTCCACCTTCCAATCCTAGTTGGACTAGGATTGGAGGTGGACTCCTCCACTCCTAGTTCGGCCGACCCCTTGGGGCTCCCTTGAGCCTCAAGGCAAGGCCCTCTCCCTCCCTCCTATATATACTGATATATTAGGGCTGATTTGGGACAACTTTTGCCACGACAGCCTGACCACATACCTCCACGGTTTTTCCTCTAGATCGTATTTCTGCGGAGCTCGGGCGGACCCCTGCTGGGATAGATCACCACCAACCTCCGGAGCGCCGTCACGCTACCGGAGAACTCATCTACCTCTCCGTATCTCTTACTGGATCAAGAAGGCCGAGATCATCGTCGAGCTGTAAGTGTGCTGAACGCGGAGGTGCCGTCCGTTCAGCACTAGATCGGAGCGGATCGTGGGACGGATCGCGGGACGGTTCGTGGGATGGTTCGCAGGGCGGATCGAGGGACGTGAGGACGTTGGACTATATCAACCGCGTTTCTTAACGCTTCCTGCTGTGCGATCTAAAGGGTACGTAGATTGGAAATCCCCTCTCGTAGATGGACATCACCATGATAGGTCTTCGTGCGCGTAGGAAAAGTTCAAACAATTTCAGAAGATCAAGTTCCTACGGTCTGATTGTGGGGGTGAATATTAGAGTTTCGAGTTTGGTGCTCACTTAAGAAAATGTGGAATTGTTTCACAGTTGACACCGCCTGGAACACCACAGCGTAATGGTGTGTTCGAACGTCGCAATCCTACTTTATTACACATGGTGCAACCTATGATGTCTCTTACCGATTTGTCGTTATCGTTTTGGGGTTATGCATTAGTAACAGCTGCATTCACTTTAAATAGGGCATCATCGAAATTCGTTGAGACGACACCATATCATCTGTGGTATGGCAAAAGACCAAAGTTGTCGTTTCTTAAAGTTCGGGGATGTGATGCTTATGTCAAAAAGCTTCAGCCTGAAAAGCTGGAACCCAAAGCGGAAAAGTGCGTCTTCATAGGTTACCCAAAAGAGACAGTTGGGTATACCTTCTATCTCAAATCCGAGGGCAAAGTGTTTGTTGCTAAGAATGGAGCTTTTCTCGAGAAGGAGTTTCGCTCGAGAGAATTGAGTGGGAGGAAGATAGAACTTGATGAGGTTGTCGAACCTCTCATCCCTCTGGATGGTGGTGCAGGGCAAGGGGAAACCCCTGTCGTTGCGACGCCGGTTGAGGAGGAAGTTAATGATGATGATCATGAAACTCCGGATCAAGTTCCTATCGGACCTCGCAGGTCAACGAGATCGCGTACTCCTCCAGAGTGGTACGGAATCCCGTCTTATCAATTATGTTGTTGGACAACAATGAGCCTGCGAATTATGAAGAAGCAATGGTGGGCCCGGATTCTAACAAATGTCCGGAGGACATGAAGTCCGAGATAGGATCTATGTATGAAAACAAAGTGTGGACTTTGGAAGTACTACCTGAAGGCCGCAAGGCTATTCAGAACAAATGGATCTTTAAGAAGAAGACGGACGCTGACGGTAATGTGACTGTTTATAAAGCTCGACTTGTGGCAAAGGGTTTTTCACAAGTTCAAGGAATTCACTATGATGAGACATTTCTCAGCCGCAGCGATGCTTAAGTCCGTCCGAATCATGTTAGCAATAGCTGCATTTTTCGATTATGAAATCTGGCAGATGGATGTAAAAATGGCATTCCTTAACGGTTTCCTTAAGGAAGAGTTGTATATGATGCAACCCGAAGGTTTTGTCGATCCTAAAAATGCTAACAAAGTGTGCAAGCTCCAGCGATCCATTTATGGACTGGTGCAAGCATCTCAGAGTTGGAATAAACGCTTTGGTGAGGTGATCAAAGCAGTTGGGTTTATACAGGTGGTTGGAGAATCCTGTATTTACAAGAAAGTTTGTGGGAGCTCTGTGGCGTTCCTAATACTATATGTGGATGACATATTACTGATTGGAAACGGCGTGGAGCTTTTGGAGAGCATAAAGGATTACTTGAATAAAAGTTTCTCTATGAAGGACCTAGGAGAAGCTGCTTACATTGTAGGCATAAAGATCTATAGGGATAGATCAAAACGCCTGATAGGACTTTCCCAAAGCACGTACCTTGATAAAGTTTTGAAGAGGTTGAAGATGGAACAGTCCAAGAAGGGGTTCTTGCTAGTTTTACAAGGTACGAGATTGAGTAAGACTCAGTGCCCAGCAACAAATAAAGATAGAGAGCACATGAGCACCGTCCCCTATGCTTCAGCCATAGGTTCTATCATGTATGCAATGCTGTGCACTAGACCGGATGTTAGCCTGGCCATAAGTATGGCAGGCAGGTTCCAGAGTAATCTAGGAGTGGACCACTGGACAGCGGTCAAGAATATCCTGAAGTACCTGAAAAGGACTAAGGAGATGTTTCTCGTATATGGAGGTGACAAAGAGCTCGCAGTAAAAGGTTACGTCGATGCAAGCTTTGATACAGATCCGGACGACTCTAAGTCGCGTACCAGATACGTATTTATTCTTAATGGGGGTGTGGTAAGCTGGTGCAGTTCCAAGCAAAGCGTCATAACTGATTGTACATGTGAAGCGGAATACATGGCTGCCTTAGAGGCAGCTAAGGAGGGTGTCTGGATGAAGCAGTTCATGACGGATCTTGGAGTGGTGCCGAGCGCACTGAATCCAATAACCCTGTTTTGTGAAAACACTGGTGCCATTGCCTTAGCAAAGGAACCACGGTTTCACAAGAAGACCAGACACATCAAACGACGGTTCAACCTCATCCGCGACTACGCCGAGGAGGAGGACGTGAATATATGCAAAGTGCACATGGATCTGAATGTGGCAGACCCGCTAACTAAACCTCTTCCACGGGCAAAGGATGATCAACACCAGAACTGTATGGGTGTTAGATTTATTACAATGTAATTCGCATGACGATGTGAGGACTAGATTATTGACTCTAGTGCAAGTGGGAGACTGTTGGAATTATGCCCTAGAGGCAATGATAAATAAGTTATTATTATAATTCCTGTATCAAGATAATAGTTTATTATCCATGCTATAATTGTATTGAATGAAGACTTAGATACATGTGTGGATACATAAACAAAACACTGTCCCTTGCAAGCCTCTAGTTGGCTAGCCAGTTGATCAAGGATAGTCAAAGTCTTCTGACTATGTACAAGGTGTTGTTGCTTGATTACTGGATCACATCATTAAGTGAATCATGTGATGCACTAGACCCATACTAATGCGTGTAGCATGTTGATCGTGTCATTTTGTTGCTACTATTTTCTGCGTGTCAAGTATTTATTCCTATGACCATGAGATCATATAATTCACTGGCACCGGAGGAATGACTTGTGTGTATCAAACGTCACAATGTAACTGGGTGACTATAAAGATGCTCTATAGATATCTCCGAAGGTGTCCGTCGAGTTAGTATGGATCAAGACTGGGATTTGTCACTCCGTGTGACAGAGAGGTATCTCGAGGCCCACTCGGTAATACAACATCACACACAAGCCTTGCAAGCAATGTGACTTAGTGTAAGTCACGTGATCTTGTATTACGGAACGAGTAAAGAGACTTGACGGTAAACGAGATTGAAATAGGTATGCGGATACTGACCATCGAATTTCGGGCAAGTAACATACCGAAGGACAAAGGGAATGGCATACATGATTATATGAATCCTTGGCACTGAGGTTCAATCGATAAGATCTCCGTAGAATATGTAGGATCCAATATGAGCAGCCAGGTCCAGCTATTGGATATTGACTGAGGAGTCCCTCGGGTCATGTCTACATAGTTCTCGAACCCGCAGGGTGTGCACACTTAAGGTTCGACGATGTTTTATGCGTATTTGAGTTATATGGTTGGTCACCGAATGTTGTTCGGAGTCCTGAATGAGATCACGGACGTCACGAGGGTTTCCGGAATTGTCCGGAGACGAAGATTGATATACAGGATGACCTCATTTGATTATCGGAAAGTTTTCGGGCATTACCGGGAATGTACCGAGAGTGACGAATGGGTTCCGGGTGTTCACCGGGTGGGGGGGGGGGGGCAGCCCACCCGGGGGAAGCCCATAGTCCTTCGGGATGCTGCACCAGCCCTTAGTCAGCTTGTGGGACAGCCCAAGAGGCCCTATGCGCAGGAGATAAAAAATCAAAGGAAAAAGAAAAAAAGGGGAAGTGGGAAGGAAGGGAAGGACTCCACCTTCCAATCCCAGTTGGACAAAGATTGGAGGTGGCCTCCTCCACCCCTAGTTCGGCTGACCCCTTGGGGCTCTCTTGAGCCTCAAGGCAAGGCCCTCCCCCTCCCTCCTATATATACTGAGATATTAGGGCTGATTGGAGACAACTTTTGCCACGGCAGCCTGACCACATACCTCCACGGGTTTTCCGCTAGATCGTATTTCTTCGGAGCTCGGGCGGAGCCCTGCTGGGATAGATCACCACCAACCTCCGGAGCGCCATCACGCTACCGTAGAACTCATCTACCTCTCCATCTCTCTTACTGGATCAAGAAGGCCGAGATCATCGTCGAGCTGTACGTGTGTTGAACGTGGACGTGCCGTCCGTTCGGCACTAGATCGGAGCGGATCGTGGGACGGATCGCGGGACGGTTCGTGGGGCGGATTGAGGGACGTGAGGACGTTCCACTACATCAACCGCGTTTCTTAACGCTTCCTGCTGTGCGATCTACAAGGGTACGTAGATCACAAATCCCCTCTCGTAGATGGACATCACCATGATAGGTCTTCGTGCGCGTAGATTTTTTTTTGTTTCCCATGAGACGTTCCCCTACAGTGGCATCATGAGCTAGGTTTATGCGTAGATGTCATCTCGAGTAGAATACAAAAGTTTTTGTGGGCGGTGATGTGTGATTTGCTGCCCTCCTTAGTCTTTTCTTGATTCCGCGGTATTGGTGGATCGAAGCGGCTCGGACCGACATTACTCGTACGCTTACGAGAGACTGGTTTCATTGCTATGAGCAACCCCGTTGCTCAAAGACGACTCACGAGTGTCGGTTTTTCCAACTTTAGTTGAATCGGATTTGACCGAGGAGGTCCTTGGAGAAAGGTTAAATAGCAATTCATACATCCCCGTTGTGGTGTTTGTGTAAGTAAGATGCGATCCTACTAGATACCCTTGGCAACCACGTAAAACATGCAACAACAATTAGAGGACGTCTAACTTGTTTTTGCAGGGTATGCTTGTGATGTGATATGGTCGACGAAGTGATGTGATATATTGGATGTATGAGATGATCTTGTTGTAATAGTTAATATCGACTTGCACGTCGATGGTACGGCAACGGCAAGAGCCATATGGTTGTCTTTAAACTAATTTTTGTGCTTGCAGATGCATTTACTATATTGCTAGGACGTAGCTTTAGTAGTAATAGCATGAGTAGCACGACAACCCCGATGGCGACACGTTGATGGAGATCATGGTGTGGCGCCGGTGACAAGAAGATCGTGCCGGTGCTTTGGTGATGGAGATCAAGAAGCACATGATGATGGCCATATCATGTCACTTATGAATTGCATGTGATGTTAATCCTTTTATGCACCTTATTTTTCTTAGAACGATGGTAGCATTATGAGGTGATCTCTCACTAAAATTTCAAGACGAAATTGTGTGCTCCCCGACTATGCACCGTTGCTACAATTCGTCGTTTCGAGACACCACATGATGATCGGGTATGATTGACTCAATGTTCACATACAACGGGTGCAAAACAGTTGCACACGCGGAACACTCGGGTTAAGCTTGACGAGACTAGCATGTGCAGACATGGCCTCGGAACACATGCGACCGAAAGGTCGATCATGAATCATATAGTTGATACGATTAGCATAGGGATGCTTACCGCTGAAACTATCCTCAACTCACGTGATGATCGGACTTGAGCTAGTGGAATTGGATCATGAACCACTCAAATGACTAGAGAGATGTACTTTTTGAGTGGGACTTTAGCAAGTAATTTGATTAGTTAAACTCTAATTATCTTGTACATAGTCTAAGTCCACTTTGAAAATATTTGTGTTGTAGATCAATGGCTCACGCGACAGTCACCCTGAATTTGAATACATTCCTAGAGAAAGCTAAGTTGAAAGATGATGGAAGCAACTTTGTAGACTGGGCTCGTAATCTTAAGTTGTTCCTGCAAGCCGGGAAGAAGGATTATGTCCTTAATGCTGCACTAGGAGATGAACCACCCGCCGCGGCTGACCAAGATGTTCAGAACGCTTGGTTAACACGCAAGGAGGACTACTCAGTAGTTCAATGTGCAGTCTTGTATGGCTTAGAGCCGGGACTTCAACGTCGCTTTGAGCGTCATGGAGTATATGAGATGTTACAGGAGTTGAAGTTTATCTTTCAGAAGAACGCCCGGATCGAGAGGTATGAGACCTCCGATAAATTCTATGCTTGCAAGATGGAGGAGAATTCGTATGTCAGTGAACATGTGCTCAAAATGTCTGGGTACTCAAACCGTCTAGCTGAGCTGGGGATTGAACTCCCGTAAGAGGCTATCACTGACAGAATTCTTGAATCACTGCCACCAAGCTATAAGGGCTTTGTGTTGAACTATAACATGCAAGGAATGAACAAGTCACCCGGCGAGTTATTCGCGATGCTGAAAGTCGTAGAGTCAGAACTCCGTAAAGAGCATCAAGTGTTGATGGTGAATAAGACCACTAGTTTCAAGGGAAACGACAAAGGAAAGAAGGGTAATTCAAAGAAGAGCGGCAAGCCTGTTGCCAATCCGACAAATAAGCCCAAAGCTATACCTAAGCCTGAAACGGAGTGCTATTAGTGCAAGGGTATGGGTCACTGGAAGCGCAACTGCCCCAAGTATCTGGCTGATAAGAAGGCGGCCAAGGAAAAATCAGGTATATTAGATATACATGTTATTGATGTGTACTTAACCAGCTCTTGTAGTAGTGCCTGGATATTCGACACCGGTTCTGTTGCTCATATTTGCAACTCGAAACAAGAACTGCGGAATAAGCGAAGGCTGGCGAAGGATGAATTGACGATGCGCGTGGGAAATGGTTCCAAGGTTGATGGAAATGCCGTCGGCACAGTTTCAATTCAGTTACCATCAGGATTAGTTATGAACTTAAAGAAATGTTATTTAGTGCCTGCGTTAAGCATGAACGTTATATCTGGATCTTGTTTATTGCGAGACGATTACTCGTTTAAGTCAGAGAATAACGGTTGTTCTATTTCTATGAGTAATATCTTTTATGGTCATGCACCCAATGTGAGAGGATTGTTCATATTGAATCTTGATAGTGATAATACACATATACATAACATTGAGACCAAAAGAGTTAGAGTTAACAATGATAACGCCATGTTTTTATGGCACTACCGCTTAGGTCATATTGGTGTAAAGCGCATGTAGAAACTCCATACCGATGGACTTTTGGAGTCACTTGACTTTGATTCACTTGACACGTGCGAACCATGCCTCATGGGCAAGATGACTAAAACTCCGTTCTCCGGAACAATGGAGCGTGCAAGTGACTTGTTGGAAATAATACTTACCGATGTGTGTGGTCCGATGAGTGTGGAGGCACGCAACGGATATCGCTATTTTCACACCTTCACTGACGATTTGAGTAGATATGGTTATGTCTACTTGATGAAGCACAAGTCTGAAACATTTAAAAATTTCAAAAAATTTCAGAGTGAAGTTGAAAATCATCGTAACAAGAAGATCAAGTTCCTGCGGTCTGATCGTGGGGGTGAATATGTGAGTTTCCAGTTTGGTGCTCACTTAAGACAATGTGGAATTGTTTCACAGTTGACACCGCCTGGAACACCACAGCGTAATGGTGTGTCCGAACGTCATAATCGTACTTTATTAGAGATGGTGCGATCTATGATGTCTCTTACCGATTTTCCGTTATCGATTTGGGGTTATGCATTAGAAACAACTGCATTCACTTTAAATAGGGCACCATCAAAATCCGTTGAGACGACACCATGTCAGCTGTGGTATGGCAAAAGAGCAAAGTTGTCATTTCTGGGGATGTGATGCTTATGTCAAAAAGCTTCAGCCTGAAAAGCTGGAACCCAAAGCGGAAAAGTGCGTCTTCATAGGTTACCCAAAAGAGACAGTTGGGTATACCTTCTATCTCAAATCCGAGGGCAAAGTGTTTGTTGCTAAGAACTAAGCTTTTCTCGAGACGGAGTTTCTCTCGAGAGAATTGAGTGGGAGGAAGATAGAACTTGATGAGGTTGTCGAACCTCTCATACCTCTGGATGGTGGCGTAGGGCAAGGGGAAACCCCTGTCGTTGCGATGCCGGTTGTGGAGTAAGTTAATGATGATGATCATGAAACTTCGGATCAAGTTCCTATCGAACCTCGCAGGTCGACGAGATCGCATACTGCTCCAGAGTGGTAGGGTAATCCCGTCTTACCAATTATGTTGTTGGACAACAATGAGCCTGTGAATTATGAAGAAGCAATGGTGGGCCCGGATTCCAACAAATGGCTGGAGGCCATGAAGTCCGACATAGGATCTATGTATGAAAACAAAGTGTGGACTTTGGAAGTACTACCTGAAGGCCGCAAGGCTATTCAGAACAAATGGATCTTTAAGAAGAAGACAGACGCTGGCGGTAATGTGATCGTTTATAAAGCTCGACTTGTGGCAAAGGGTTTTTTCACAAGTTCAAGGAATTGACTACGATGAGACATTCTCACCCGTAGCGATGCTTAAGTCTGTCCGAATCATGTTAGCAATAGCTGCATTTTTCGATTATGAAATCTGGCAGATGGATGTCAAAACGGCGTTCCTTAACGGTTTCCTTAAGGAAGAGTTGTATATGATGCAACCCGAAGGTTTTGTCGATCCTAAAAATGCTAACAAAGTGTGCAAGCTCCAGCGATCCATTTATGGACTGGTGCAAGCATCGCGGAGTTGGAATAAATGCTTTGATGAGGTGATCAAAGCATTTGGGTTTATACAGGTGGTTGGAGAATCCTGTATTTACAAGAAAGTGAGTGGGAGCTCTGTGGCGTTCCTAATACTATATGTGGATGACATATTACTGATTGGAAATGGCATGGAGTTTTTGAAGAGCATAAAGGATTACTTGAATAAAAGTTTCTCTATGAAGGACCTAGGAGAAGCTGCTTACATTCTAGGCATAAAGATCTATAGGGATAGATCAAAACGCGTGATAGGACTTTCCCAAAGCACGTACCTTGATAAAGTTTTGAAGAGGTTCAAAATGGAACAGTCCAAGAAGGCTTTCTTGCCAGTATTACAAGGTACAAGATTGAGTAAGACTCAGTGCCCAACAATTGATAAAGATAGAGAGCATATATGCACCGTCCCCTATGCTTCAACCATAGGTTCTATCATGTATGCAATGTTGTGAACTAGACCGAACGTTAGCCTCGCCATAAGTATGGCAGGCAGGTTCTAGAGTAATCCCGGAGTGGATCACGGGATGGCGGTCAAGAATATCCTAAAGTACCTGAAAAGGACTAAGGAGATGTTTCTCGTATATGGCGGTGACAAAGAGCTCGCCGTAAAAGGTTACGTCGATGCAAGCTTTGACACAGATCTGGACGACTCTAAGTCGCAGACTGGATACGTATTTATTCTTAATGGGGGTGCGTTAAGCTGGTGCAGTTCCAAGCAAAGCATCATAGCTGATTCTACATGTGAAGCGGAGTACATGGCTGCCTCGGACGCAGCTAAGGAGGGTGTCTGGATGAAGCAGTTCATGACGGATCTTGGAGTGGTGCCGAGCGCACTGAATCCAATAACCCTGTTTTGTGACATAACGGGTGCCATTGCCTTAGAAAAAGAATCGCGGTTTCACAAGAAGACCAGACACATCAAATGATGCTTCAACCTCATCCGCGACTATGTCAAGGAGGAGGACGTGAATATTTGCAAAGTGCACATGGATCTGAATATGGAAGACCCGCTGACTAAACCTCTTCCACGGGCAAAGCAAGATCAACACCAGAACTGTATGGGTGTTAGATTTATTACAATGTAATTCGCATGACGATGTGAGGAGTAGATTATTGACTCTAGTGCAAGTGGGAGACTGTTGGAATTATGCCCTAGAGGAAATCATAAATAAGTTATTATTATAATTCCTGTATCAAGATAATCGTTTATTATCCATGCTATAATTGTATTGAATGAAGACTTAGATACATGTGTGGATACATGGACAAAACACTGTTCCTAGCAAGCCTCTAGTTGGCTAGCTAGTTGATCAAGGATACTCAAGGTCTTCTGACTATGTACAAGGTGTTGTTGCTTGATAACTGGATCACATTATTGAGTGAATCATGTGATGGACGAGACCCAATCTAATGAACATAGCATGTTGATCGTGTCATTTTGTTGCTACTGTTTACTGTGTGTCAAGTATGTGTTCCTATGACCATGAGATCATATAACTTAATGGCACCGGAGAAATGCCTTGTGTGTATCAAACGTCACAACGTAACTGGGTGACTATAAAGATGCTCTACAGGTATCTGCGAAGGTGTCCGTTGAGTTAGTATGGATCAAGACTGGGATTTGTTACTCCGTGTGACGGAGAGGTATCTCGGGGCCCACTCGGTAATACAACATCACACACAAGCCTTGCAAGCAATGTGACTTAGTGTAAGTCACGGGATCTTGTACTACGGAATGAGTAAAGAGACTTGCCGGTAAACGAGATTGAAATAGGTATGCGGATACTGACGATCGAATCTCGGGAAGTAACATACCGAAGGACAAAGGGATTGACATAGGGGATTATATGAATCCTTGGCACTGAGGTTCAATCAATAAGATCTTCATAGAATATGTAGGATCCAATATGGGCATCCTGGTCCCGCTATTGGATATTGACCGAGGAGTCCCTCGGGTCATGTCTACAGAGTTCTCGAACCCGCAGGGTCTGCACACTTAAGGTTCAGTGATGTTTTATGCGTATTTGAGTTATATGGTTGGTTATCGAATGTTGTTCGGAGTCCCGGATGAGATCACGGACGTCACGAGGGTTTCCGGAATGGTCCGGAGATGAAGATTGATATATAGGATGACCTCATTTGATTACTGGTAAGTTTTCAAGCATTACCGGGAATGTACCTGGAGTGACGAATGGGTTCCGGGTGTTCACCGGGGGGCCAGCCCACCCGGGGGAAGCCCATAGGCCTTAGGGGTGCCGCACCAGCCCTTAGTGGGCTGGTGGGACAGCCCAAGAGGCCCTATGCGCAGGAGATAAAAAATCAAAGGAAAAAAAGGGGAAGTGGGAAGGAAGGGAAGGACTCCACCTTCCATTCCTAGTTGGACTAGGATTGGAGGTGTACTCCTCCACCCCTAGTTTGGCCGACCCCTTAGGGCTCTCTTTAGCCTCAAGGCAAGGTCCTCCCCCTCCCTCCAATATATACTGAGGTATTAGGGCTGATTTGAGACAACTTTGCCACGGCAGCCCGACCACATACCTCCACGGTTTTTCCTCTAGATCATATTTCTGCGGAGCTCGGGCGGAGCCCTGCTGGGATAGATCACCACCAACCTTCGGAGCGCAATCACGTTGCCGGAGAACTCATCTACCTCTCGGTCTCTCTTGCTGGATCAAGAAGGCCGAGATCATCGTCGAGCTGTACGTGTGCTGAACGCGGAGGTGCCGTCCATTCCGCACTAGATCGGAGCGGATCGTGGGACGGATCGCGGGATGGTTCGCTGGACGATCTGCGGGGCGGATCGAGGGACGTGAGGATGTTCCACTACATCAACCGCGTTTCTTAACGCTTCCTGCTGTGCGATCTACAAGGGTACATAGATTGGAAATCCCCTCTCGTAGATGGACATCACCATGATAGGTATTACGTGTGCGTAGGAAAAATTTTGTTTCCCGTACCACGTTCCCCAACAGTGGCATCATGAGCTAGTTTCATGCGTAGATGTCATCTCGAGTAGAACACAAAAGTTTTTGTGGGCGGTGATGTGCGATTTGCTGCCCTCCTTAGTCTTTTCTTGATTCCGCGGTATTGTTGGATCGAAGCGGCTCGGACCGTCATTACTCGTACGCTTACGAGAGAGTGGTTTCATTGCTACGAGCAACCCCGTTGCTCAAAGATGACTGTCGAGTGTCGGTTTGTCCAACTTTAGTTGAATCGGATTTGACCGAGGAGGTCCTTAGAGAAAGGTTAAATAGCAATTCATACATCCCCGTTGTGGTGCTTGCGTAAGTAAGATGCGATCCTACAAGATACCCATGGCAACCACGAAAAAAATGCAATAACAATTAGAGGACGTCTAACTTGTTTTTGCAGGGTATGCTTGTGATGTGATATGGCCGACGATGTGATGTGATATATTGGATGTATGAGATGATCATGTTGTAATAGTTATTAACGACTTGCACGTCGATGGTACGGCAACCGGCACGAGCCATAGGGTTGTCTTTAAACTAACGTTTGTGCTTGCAGATGTGTTTACTATATTGCTAGGACGTAGCTTTAGTAGTAATAGCAAGAGTAGCACGACAACCCCGATGGCGACACGTTGATGGAGATCATGGTGTGGCGCCGGTGACAAGAAGATCGTGCTGGTGCTTTGGTGATGGAGATCAAGAAGCACATGATGATGGCCATATCATGTCACTTATGAATTGCATGTGATGTTAATCCTTTTGTGCACCTTATTTTGCTTAGAACGACGGTGGCATTATGAGTGATCTCTCACTAAAATTTCAAGACGAAATTGTGTTCTCCCCGACTGTGCACCGTTGCTACAGTTCGTCGTTTTGAGACACCACATGATGATCGGGTGTGATAGACTCAACGTTCACATACAACGGGTGCAAAACAGTTGCACACGCGGAACACTCGGGTTAAGCTTGACGAGCCTAGCATGTGCAGACATGGCCTCAGAACACATGAGACCGAAAGGTCGATCATGAACCATATAGTTGATATGATTAGCATAGGGATGCTTACCAAGGAAACTATCCTCAACTCACGTGATGATCGGACTTGAGCGAGTGGAATTGGATCATGAACCAATCAAATGACTAGAGAGATGTACTTTTTGAGTGGGAGTTTAGCAAGTAATTTGATTAGTTAAACTCTAATTATCTTGAACATATTCTAAGTCCACTTTGAAAATAGTTGTGTTGTAGATCAATGGCTCACGCGACAGTCACCCTGAATTTTAATACGTTCCTAGAGAAAGCTAAGTTGAAAGATGATGGAAGCAACTTTGTAGACTAGGCTCGTAATCTTAAGTTGCTCCTGCAAGCTGGGAAGAAGGATTATGTCCTTAATGCTGCTCTAGGAGATGAACCACCCGCCGCGGTTGACCTAGATGTTAAGAACGCTTGGTTAACACGCAAGGAGGACTACTCAGTAGTTCAATGTGCAGTCTTGTATGGCTTAGAGCCGGGACTTCAACGTCGCTTTGAGCATCATGGAGCATATGAGATGTTCCAGGAGTTGAAGTTTATCTTTCAAAAGAACGCCTGGATCGAGAGGTATGAGACCTCCGATAAATTCTATGCTTGCAAGATGGAGGAGAATTCGTCTGTCAGTGAACATGTGCTCAAAATGTCTGGGTACTCAAACCGTCTAGCTGAGCTGGGGATTGAACTACCGCAAGAGGCTATCAGTGACAGAATTCTTCAATCACTGGCACCAGGCTATAAGGGCTTTGTGTTGAACTATAACATGCAAGGGATGAACAAGTCACCCGGCGAGTTATTCGCGATGCTGAAAGTCGCAGAGTCAGAACTCCGTAAAGAGCATCAAGTGTTGATGGTGAATAAGACCACTAGTTTCAAGAGAAACAGCGAAGGAAAGAAGGGTAATTCAAAGAAGAGCGGCAAGCATGTTTCCAATCCGACGAAGAAGCCCAAAGCTGGACCGAAGCCTGAAACGGAGTGCTAGTATTGCAAGGGTATGGGTCACTGGAAGCGCAACTGCCCCAAGTATATGGCTAATAAGAAGGCGGCCAAGGAAAAATCAGGTATATTCGATATACATATTATTGATGTGTACTTAACCAGCTCTCGTAGTAGTGCGTGGGTATTCGATACCGGTTCGGTTGCTCATATTTGCAACAAGAAACATGAACTGCAGAATAAGCGAAGGCTGGCGAAGGATGAAGTGACGATGCGCGTGGGAAATGGTTCCAAGGTTGATGCAATCGCCGTCGACACAGTTTCACTTCAGTTACCATTAGTATTAGTTATGAACTTAAATAAATGTTATTTAGTGCCTACGTTAAGCATGAACATTATATCTGGATCTTGTTTATTGCGAGACGATTACACGTTTAAGTCAGAGAATAATGGTTGTTCTATTTCTATGAGTAATATCTTTTATGGTCATGCACCCAATGTGAGAGGATTGTTCATATTGAATCTTGATAGTGATAATACACATATACATAACACTGAGACCAAAAGAGTTAGAGTTAACAATGATAGCGCCATGTTTTTATGGCATTGCCGCTTAGGTCATATTGGTGTAAAGCGCATGAAGAAACTCCATACTGATGGACTTTTGGAGTCACTTGACTTTGATTCACTTGACACGTGCGAACCATGCCTCATGGGCAAGATGACTAAAACTCCGTTCTCCGGAACAATGGAGTGTGCAAGTGACTCGTTGGAAATCATACATACAGATGTGTGTGGTCCGATGATTGTGGAGGCACGCGGCGGATATCGTTATTTTCTCACCTTCAGTGATGATTTGAGTAGATATGGTTATGTCTACTTGATGAAGTACAAGTCTGAAACATTTGAAAAGTTCAAACAATTTTAGAGTGAAGTTGAAAATCATCGTAACAAGAAGATCAAGTTCCTGCGGTCTGATGGTGGGGGTGAATATCTGAGTTTCGAGTTTGGTGCTCACTTAAGACAATGTGGAATTGTTTCACAGTTGACACTGTCTGGAACACCACAGCGTAATGGTGTGTCCGAACATCGTAATCGTACTTTCTTAGAGATGGTGCGATCTATGATGTCTCTTATGGATTTGCCGTTATCGTTTTGGGGTTATGCATTAGAAACAACTGCATTCACTTTAAATATGGCACCATTGAAATCCGTTGAGACGACACCATATCAGCTGTGGTATGGCAAAAGACCAAAGTTGTCGTGTCTTAAAGTTTGGATATGTGATTCTTATGTCAAAAAGCTTCAGCCTGAAAAGCCGGAACCCAAAGCAGAAAAGTGCATCCTCATAGGTTACCCAAAAGAGACAGTTGGGTATAGCTTCTATCTCAAATCCGAGGGCAAAGTTTTTGTTGCTAAGAACGGAGCTTTTCTCGAGAAGGAGTATCTCTTGAGAGAATTGAGTGGGAGGAAGATAGAACTTGATGAGGTTGTCGAACCTCTCATCCCTCTGGATGGTGGCGCAGGGCAAGGGGAAACCCCTGTCATTGCGATGCCGGTTGAGGAGGAAGTTAATGATGATGATCATGAAACTCCGGATCAAGTTCCTATCGGACCTCGCACGTCGACGAGATCGCGTACTGCTCTAGAGTGGTACGATAATCCCGTCTTGTCAATTATGTTGTTGGACAACAATGAGCCTGCGAATTATGAAGAAGCAATGGTGGGCCCGGATTCCAACAAATGGCTGGAGGCCATGAAGTCCGAGATAGGATCTATGAATGAAAACAAAGTGTGGACTTTGGAAGTACTACCTAAAGGCCGCAAGGCTATTCAGAACAAATGGATCTTTAAGAAGAAGACGGACGCTGACAGTAATGTGACCGTTTATAAAGCTCGACTTGTGGCAAAGGGTTTTTCACAAGTTCAAGGAATTGACTACGATGAGACATTCTCACCCGTAGCGATGCTTAAGTCCGTCCGAATCATGTTAGTAATAGCTGCATTTTTTGATTATGAAATCTGGCAGAAGGATGTCAAAACGGTGTTCCTTAACGGTTTCCTTAAGGTAGAGTTGTATATGATGCAACCCGAAGGTTTTGTCGATCCTAAAAATGCTAACAAGGTGTGCAAGCTCCAGCGATCCATTTATGGACTGGTGCAAGCATCCCGGAGTTGGAATAAATGCTTTAATGAGGTGATCAAAGCATTTGGGTTTATACAGGTGGTTGGAGAATCCTGTATTAACAAGAAAGTGAGTGGGAGCTCTGTGGCATTCCTAATACTATATGTGGATGACATATTCCTGTTTGGAAACGGCGTGGAGCTTTTGGAGAGCATAAATGATTACTTGAATAAAAGTTTCTCTATGAAGGACCTAGGAGAAGCTGCGTACATTCTAGGCATAAAGATCTACAAGGATAGATCAAAACGCCTGATAGGACTTTCGCAAAGCATGTACCTTGATAAAGTTTTGAAGAGGTTCAAAATGGAACAGTCCAAGAAGGGGTTCTTGCCAGTTTTACAAGGTACGAGATTGAGTAAGACTCAGTGCCCATCAACTGATAAAGATAGAGAGCATATGAGCACCGTCCCCTATGCTTCAGCCATAGGTTGTATCATGTATGCAATGCTGTGCACTAGACCGGACGTTAGCCTGGCCATAAGTATGGCAGGCAGGTTCCAGAGTAATCCATGAGTGGATCACTGGACGGCAGTCAAGAATATTCTAAAGTACCCGAAAAGGACTAAGGAGATGTTTCTCCTATATGGAGGTGACAAAGAGCTCGCCGTAAAAGGTTACGTCGATGCAAGCTTTGACACAAATCCGGATGACTCTAAGTCGTAGACCGGATACCTATTTATTCTTAATGGGGGTGCAGTAAGCTGGTGCAGTCCCAAGCAAAGCGTCGTAGCTGATTCTACATGTGAAGCAGAGTACATATCTGCCTCAGAGGCAGCTAAGGAGGGTGTCTGGATGAAGCAGTTCATGATGGATCTTGGAGTGGTGCCGAGCGCACTGAATCCAATAACCCTGTTTTGTGACAACACGGGTGCCATTGCCTTAGCAAAGGAACCACGGTTTCACAAGAAGACCAGACACATCAAACACCGCTTCAACCTCATCCGCGACTACGTCGAGGAGGAGGACGTGAATATTTTCAAAGTGCACACGGATCTGAATGTGGCAGACCCGCTGACTAAACCTCTTCCACGGGCAAAGCATGATCAACACCAGAACTGTATGGGTGTTAGATTTATTACAATGTAATTCGCATGACGATGTGAGGACTAGATTATTGACTCTAGTGCAAGTGGGAGACTGTTGGAATTATGCCCTAGATGCAATGATTAGTAAGTTATTACTATAATTCCTGTATCAAGATAATCATTTATTATCCATGCTATAATTGTATTGAATGAAGACTTAGATACATGTGTGGATACATAGACAAAACACTGTCCCTAGCAAGCCTCTAGTTGGCTAGCCAGTTGATCAAGGATAGTCGAGGTCTTCTGAATATGTACAAGGTGTTGTTGCTTGAAAATTGGATCACATCATTGAGTGAATCATGTGATGGACTAGACCCAAACTAATGAACGTAGCATGTTGATCGTGTCATTTTGTTGCTACTATTTTCTGCGTGTCAAGTATTTATTCCGATGACCATGAGATCATATAACTCACTGGCACCGGAGGAATTCCTTGTGTGTATGAAACGTCACAACGTAACTGGGTGACTATAAAGATGCTCTACATGTATCTGCGAAGGTGTCCGTTGAGTTAGTATGGATCAAGGCTGGGATTTGTCACTCCGTGGGACGGAGAGGTATCTCGGGGCCCACTCGGTAATACAACATCACACACAAGCCTTGCAAGCAATGTGACTTAGTGTAAGTCACGGGATCTTGTATTACGGAACGAGTAAAGAGACTTGCCGGTAAACGAGATTGAAATAGGTATGCGGATACTGACGATCGAATCTCGGGCAAGTAACATATCGAAGGACAAAGGGAATGACATACGAGATTATATGAATCCGTAGCACTGAGGTTCAATCGATAAGATCTTCTTAGAATATGTAGGATCCAATATGGGCATCCAGGTCCCGCTATTGGATATTGTCCGAGGAGTCCCTCGGGTCATGTCTACATAGTTCTCGAAACCGCAGGGTGTGCACACTTAAGGTTCGGCGATGTTTTGTGAGTATTTGAGTTATATGGTTGGTTACTGAATGTTGTTCGGAGTCCCGGATGAGGTCACAGACGTCACGAGGGTTTCCGGAATGGTCCGGAGACGAAGATTGATATATAGGATGACCTCATTTGATTACCGGAAAATTTTCGGGCATTACCGGGAATGTACCGGGAGTGACGAATGGATTCCGGTGTTCACCGGTGGGGGGGGGGGGGGGCAGCCCACCCGGGGCGAAGCCCATAGGCCTTAGGGGTGCCTCACAAGACCTTAGTGGGCTGGTGGGACATCCCAAGAGGCCCTATGCGCAGGAGATAAAAAATGAAAGGAAAAAAGAAAAAAAAGGGGAAGTGGGAAGGAAGGGAAGGACTCCACCTTCCAATCCTAGTTGGACTAGGATTGGAGGTGGACTCCTCCAACCCTAGTTTGGCCGACCCCTTGGGGCTCTCTTGAGCCTCAAGGCAAGGCCCTACCCCTCCCTCCTATATATACTGAAGTATTAGGGCTGATTTGAGACAACTTTTGCCACGGCAGTCCGACCACATACCTCCACGATTTTTCCTCTAGATTGTATTTCTGCGGAGCTCGGGCAGAGCCCTACTGGGATAGATCACCACCAACCTCCGAAGCGTTGTCACGCTGCCGTAGAACTCATCTACCTCTCCGTATCTCTTGCTCGATCAAGAAGGCCAAGATCATCATCGAGCTGTGCGTGTGCTGAACGCGGAGGTGCCGTCCGTTCGGCACTAGATCGGAGCGGATAATGGGACGGATCGCGGGACGGTTTGTGGGACGGTTCGCGGGGCGGATCGAGGGACGTGAGGACGTTCCACTACATCAACCGATTTCTTAACGCTTCCTGCTGTGCGATTTACAAGGGTACGTAGATTGGAAATCCCCTCTCGTAGATGGATGTCACCATGCTAGGTCTTCGTGCGCTGAGGAATTTTTTTTATTTCCCATGCGACGTTCCCCAACAGTGGTATCATGAGCTAGGTTCATGCGTAGATGTCATATCGAGTAGAACACAAAAGTTTTTGTGGGCGGTGATGTGCGATTTTCTGCCCTCCTTAGTCTTTTCTTGATTCCGCAGTATTGTTGGATCGAAGCGGCTCGGACCGGCATTAGTCGTACGCTTACGAGAGACTGGTTTCATCGCTACGAGCAACCTCGTTGCTCAAAGATGACTGGCAAGTGTCGGTTTCTCCAACTTTAGTTGAATCGGATTTGACCGAGGAGGTCCTTGGAGAAAGGTTAAATAGCAATTCATACATCCTCGTTGTGGTGTTTGCGTAAGTAAGATGCGATCCTACTAGATACCCATGGCAACCACGTATAACATGCAATAACAATTAGAGGACGTCTAACTTGTTTTTGTAGGGTATGCTTGTGATGTGATATGGCCGACGATGTGATGTGATATATTGAATGTATGAGATGATCATGTTGTAATAGTTAATATCTACTTGCACGTCGATGGTACGGCAACTGGCAGGAGCCATAGGGTTGTCTTTAAACTAATGTTTGTGCTTGCACATGCGTTTACTATATTGCTAGGACGTAGCTTTAGTAGTAATAGCATGAGTAGCATGACAACCCAGATGGAGACACGTTGATGGAGATCATGGTGTGGCACCGGTGACAAGAAGATCGTGCCGGTGCTTTGGTGATGGAGATCAAGAAGCACATGATGATGGCCATATCATGTCACTTATGAATTGCATGTGATGTTAATCCTTGTATGCACCTTATTTTGCTTAGAACGACGGTAGCATTATGAGGTGATCTCTCACTAAAATTTCAAGACGAAATTGTGTTCTCCCTGACTGTGCACCGTTGCTACAGTTCGTCGTTTCGAGACACCACATGATGATCGGGTGTGATAGACTCAACGTTCACATACAACGGGTGCAAAACAGTTGCACACGCGGAATACTCGGGTTAAGCTTGACGAGCCTAGCATGTGCAGACATGACCTGGGAACACATGAGACCGAAAGGTCGATCATGAATCATATAGTTGATATGATTAGCATAGGGTTGCTTACCACTGAAACTATCCTACACTCACGTGATGATCGGACTTGAGCTAGTGGAATTGGATCATGAACCACTCAAATGACTAGAGAGATGTACTTTTTTAGTGGGAGTTTAGCAAGTAATTTGATTAGTTAAACTCTATTTATCTTGTACATAGTCTAAGTCCACTTTGAAAATATTTGTGTTGAAGATCAATGGCTCACGCGACAGTCACGTGAATTTTAATACGTTCCTAGAGAAAGCTAAGTTGAAACATGATGGAAGCAACTTTGTAGACGGGGCTCGTAATCTTAAGTTGCTCCGGCAAGCTGGGAAGAAGGATTATGTCCTTAATGCTGCGCTAGGAGATGAACCACCCGCCGCGGCTGACCATGATGTTAAGAACGCTTGGTTAACACACAAGGATGACTACTCAGTAGTTCAATGTGCAGTCTTGTATGGCTTAGAGCCGGGACTTCAACGTCGGTTTGAGCGTCATGGACCATATGAGATGTTCCAGGAGTTGAAGTTTATCTTTTAGAAGAACGCCCGGATCTAGAGGTATGAGACCTCTGATAAATTCTATGCTTGCAAGATGGAGGAGAATTCGCCTGTCAGTGAACATGTGCTCAAAATGTCTGGGGTACTCAAATCGTCTAGCTGAGCTGGGGATTGAACTCCTGCAAGAGGCTATCAGTGACATAATTCTTCAATCACTGCCACCAAGCTATAAGGGCTTTGTGTTGAACTATAACATGCAAGGGATGAACAAGTCACCCGACGAGTTATTTGTGATGCTGAAAGTCGCAGTGTGAGAACTCCGTAAAGAGCATCAAGTGTTGATGGTGAATAAGACCACTAGTTTCAAGAGAAACGGCAAAGGAAAGAAGGTTAATTCAAAGAAGAGAGGCAAGCCTATTGCCAATCGGACGAAGAAGCCCAAAGCTGGACCTAAGCCTGAAACGGAGTGGTATTATTGCTAGGTTATGGGTCAGTGGAAGCGCAACTGCCCCAAGTATCTGACTGATAAGAAGGCGGCTAAGGAAAAATCAGGTATATTCGATATACATGTTATTGATGTGTACTTAACCAGCTCTTGTAGTAGTGCCTGGGTATTCGATACCGGTTCTGCTGCTCATATTTGCTACTTGAAACAGGTACTGCGGAATAAGCGAAGGCTGGCGAAAGATGAAGTGACGATGCACGTGGGTAATGGTTCCAAGGTTGATGCAATCGCCGTCGGCACAGTATCACTTTAGTTACCATCAGGATTAGTTATGCACTTAAATAAATGCTATTTAGTGCCTGCGTTAAGCATGAAGATTATATCTGGATCTTGTTTATTGCGAGACGGTTATTCGTTTAAGTCAGAGAATAATGGTTGTTCTATTTCTATGAGTAATATCTTTTATGGTCATGCACCCAACGTGAGAGGATTGTTCATATTGAATCTTTATAGTGATAATACACATATACATGACATTGGGACCAAAATAGTTAGAGTTAACAATGATAGCACCATGTTTTTATGGCACTGCCGCTTAGGTGATATAGGTGTAAAGCGCATGAAGAAACTCCATACAGATGGACTTTTGGAGTCAGTTGACTTTGATTCACTTGACAAGTGCGAACCATGCCTGATGGGCAAGATGAGTAAAACTCCGTTCTTCGGAACAATGGAGCGTGCAAGTAACTTGTTGGATATCATACATACTGATGTGTGTGGTCCGATGAGTGTGGAGGCACGCGGCGGATATCGTTATTTTCTCACCTTCGCTGACGATTTGAGTAGATATGGTTATGACTACTTGATGAAGCACTAGTCTGAAACATTTGAAAAGTTCAAACAATTTCAAAGTGAAGTTGAAAATCATCGTAATGAGAAGATCAAGTTCCTGCGATCTGATCGTGGGGGTGAATATCTGAGTTTCGAGTTTGGTGCTCACTTAAGACAATGTGGAATTGTTTCACAGTTGACACCGCCTCGAACAGCACAGCGTAATGGTGTGTCCGAACGTCGTAATCGTACTTTATTAGAGATGGTGCGATCTATGATGTCTCTTACCGATTTGCCGTTATCGTTTTGGGGTTATGCATTAGAAACAGCTGCATTCACTTTAAATAGGGCACCATCAAAATCCGTTGAAACGACACCATATCATCTGTGGTATAGCAAAATACCAAAGTTGTCGTTTCTTAAAGTTTGGGGATGTGATGCTTATGTCAAAAAGCTTCCGCTTGAAAAGCTGGAACCCAAAGCAGAAAAGTGCGTCTTCATAGGTTACCCAAAAGAGACAGTTGGGTATACCTTCTATCTCAAATCCGAGGGCAAAGTGTTTGTTGCTAAGAACGGAGCTTTTCTCGAGAAGGAGTTTCTGTCGAGAGAATTGAGTGGGAGGAAGATACAACTTGATGAGTTTGTCGAACCTATCATCCCTCTGGATGGTGGCGCAGGGCAAGGGGAAACCCCTGTCGTTGCGATGCCGGTTGAAGTGGAAGTTAATGATGATGATCATGAAACTACGGATCAAGTTCCTATCGGACCTCGTAGGTCGACGAGATCGCGTACTACTCCAGAGTGGTACGGTAATCCCGCCTTATCAATTATGTTGTTGGACAACAATAAGCCTACGAATTATGAAGAGGCAATGGTGGGCCCGGATTCCAACAAATGGCCGGAGGCCATGAAGTCCGAGATAGGATCTATGTATGAAAACAAAGTGTGGACTTTGGAAGTACTATCTGAAGGCCGCAAGGCTATTCAGAACAAATGGATCTTTAAGAAGAAGACGGACGCTGACGGTAATGTGACCGTTTATAAAGCTCGACTTGTGGCAAAGGTTTTTTTACAAGTTCAAGGAATTGACTACGATGAGACATTCTCACCCGTAGCGATGCTGAAGTCCGTCCGAATCATGTTAGCAATAGCTGCATTTTTCATTTATGAAATCTGGCGGATGGATGTCAAAACGGCGTTCCTTAACGGTTTCCTTAAGGAAGAGTTGTATATGATGCAACCCGAAGGTTTTTTCGATCCTAAAAATGCTAAAAAAGTGTGCAAGCTCCAGCGGTTTGTTGGAGAATCCTGTATTTACAAGAAAGTGAGTGGGAGCTCTGTGGCATTCCTAATACTATATGTGGATGACATATTACTGATTGGAAACGGCGTGGAGTTTTTGGAGAGCATAAAGGATTACTTGAGTAAAAGTTTCTCTATGAAGGACCTAGGAAAAGCTTCTTACATTCTAGGCATAAAGATCTATAGGGATAGATCAAAACGCGTGATAGGACTGTCGCAAAGCACGTCGGACGAGCCACAACGGGGTATGTGGTCGGGCTGCCGTGGCAAAGTTGTCTCAAATCAGCCCTAATACCTCAGTATATATAGGAGGGAGGGGGAGGGCCTTGCCTTGAGGCTCAAGGGAGCCCCAAGGGGTCGGCCGAACCAAGGGGAGGAGTCCTCCTCCTCCAATCCTAGTCCAACTAGGATTGGAAGGTGGAGTCCTTCCCTTCCTTCCCACTTCCCCCTTTTTTTCATTTGATTTCTTTATCTCCTGCGCATAGGGCCTCTTGGGCTATCCTACCATCCCACTAAGGGCTGGTGCGGCACCCCTAAGGCCTATGGGCTTCCACCGGGTGGGCTGGCCCCCCGGTGAACATCCGGAACCCATTCGTCACTCCCGGTACATTCCCGGTAATGCACGAAAACTTTCCGGTAATCAAATGAGGTCATCCTATATATCAATCTTCGTCTCCGGACCATTCCAGAAACCCTCGTGACGTCCGTGATCTCATCCGGGACACCGAACAACATTCAGTAACCAACCAAATAACTCAAATATGCATAAAACATAGACGAACCTTAAGTGTGCAGACCCTGCGGGTTCCAGAACTATGTAGACATGACCCGAGGGACTCCTCGGTCAATATCCAATGGCAGGACCTGGATGCCCATATTGGATCCTACATATTCTACGAAGATCTCATCGATTGAACCTCAGTGCCAAGGATTCATATAATCCCGTATGTCATTCCCTTTGTCCTTCGGTATGTTACTTGCCCGAGATTCGGTCGTCAGTATCCGCATACCTATTTCAATCTCGTTTACCGGCAAGGCTCTTTACTCGTTCCGTAATACAAGATCCCGTGACTTACACTAAGTCACATTGCTTGCAAGGCTTGTCTGTGATGTTGTATTACCGAGTGGGCCCCGAGATACCTCTCCGTCACACGGAGTGACAAATCCCAGTCTTGATCCATACTAACTCAACGGACACCTTCAGAGATACCTGTAGAGCATCTTTATAGTCACCCAGTTACGTTGTGACGTTTGATACACACAAGGCATTCCTCCGGTGCCAGTGAGTTATATGATCTCATGGTCATAGGAATAAATACTTGACACGCAGAAAACAGTAGCAACAAAATGACACGATCAACATGCTACGTTCATTAGTTTGGGTCTAGTCCATCACATGATTCACTCAATGATGTGATCCAGTTATCAAGCAACAAGACCTTGTACATAGTCAGAAGACCTTGATTATCCTTGATCAACTAGCTAGCTAACTAGAGGCTTGCTAGGGACAGTGTTTTGTCTATGCATCCACACATGTATCTAAGTATTCATTCAATACAATTTTAGCATGGATAATAAACGTTTATCTTGATACAGGAATTATAATAATAACTTGTTTATCATTACCTCTAGGGCATAATTCCAATAGTCTCCCACTTGCACTAGAGTCAATAATCTAGTCCTCACATCGTCATGCGAATTACATTGTAATAAATCTAACACCCATACAGTTCTGGTGTTGATCATGCTTTGCCCGTGGAAGAGGTTTAGGCAGCGGGTCTGCCACATTCAGATCCGCGTGCACTTTGCAAATATTCACGTCCTCCTCCTCGACGTAGTTGATACGTCTCAAACGTATCTCTAATTTTTGATGGTTTCATGCTGTTATCTTGTCAACTTTGGATGTCTTATATACCTTTTATATCTTTTTTGGGACTAACTTATTAATTCAGTGCCAAGTGTCGGTTCCTGTTTTTTCTGTGTTTTTGACTCTTTTCAGATCTGATTTTGGAACGGATTCCAAACAGAATAAAATCCCCGAAATAAATTTTTCCAGAACAGAAGAAGATCGGGGGACTTGAGGGCCAAGGCAGGAGGCACACAGGTATCCCACTAGGCTTGTGGCCTCCCTGGCGCTCCCCTGCCCTAGATCTTTGGCCTATATATTCCGTAAAATCCCCAAAAAAATCAGGGCGTCCACGAAACCACTTTTCCGCCGCCGCAAGCTTCCGTTTCCACGAGATCTCATCTGGAGACCCTTCCCGGTGCCCTGCCGGAGGGGACTTTGGAGCTGGAGGGCTTCTACATCAACATCACTGCCTCTCCAATGACTCGTGAGTAGTCCACTTAAGACCTACTGGTCCGTAGTTAGTAGCTAGATGGCTTGTTCTCTCTCTTGGATCTTCAATACAAAGTTCTCCATGATCTTCATGGAGATCTATCCGATGTAATCTTCTTTGGCGGTGTGTTTGTCGAGATCCGATGAATTGTGGATTTGTGATCAGATTATCTATGAATTATATTTGAGTCTTTGCTGACTGCTTATACGCATGATTTGATATCCTTGTAAGTCTCTCTGAGTCTTGGGTTTTGTTTGGCCAACTAGATCTATGATTCTTGCAATGGGAGAAGTGCTTGGTTTTGGGTTCATACCGTGCGGTGACCTTTCCCAGTGACAGAAGGGGCAACAAGGCACGCATCGTGTTGTTGCCATCAAGGGTAACAAGATGGGCTTTCATCATAGATTTGAGATTGTCCATCTACATCATGTCATCTTGCTTAAGGCGTTACTCTTTCTTATGAACTCAATACACTAGATGCATGCTGGATAGCGGTCGACGTGTGGAGTAATAGTAGTAGATGCAGAAAGTATTGGTATACTTGTTTTGGACGTGATGCCTATAGATATGATCATTGCCATAGATAACGTCATGAGTTTGTGCGGTTCTATCAATTGCTCGACAGTAATTCGTTCACCCACCGTCTACTTGCTTTCACGAGAGAAGCCACTAGTGAACACTACGCCCCCCGGGTCTATTGACAACTATCATCTCAGCTTTTACTTTTACTTTGCTTTGTTTACTTTTTGCTTTCAGTTCTCACTTTGCAAACAATCTATAAGGGATTGACAACCCCTTCATAGCGTTGGGTGCAAGCTCTTTGTGTTTGTGCAGGTACTTGTGACTTGACGCAATTCTCCTACTGGATTGATACCTTGGTTCTCAAACTGAGGGATATACTTACTGCCGCTGTGCTACATCACCCTTTCCTCTTCAAGGGAACACCAACGCAAGGCTCCAAGGCCTCGGGGGAATCCTTTGCATATTTGCTAAGGAAATCCCTATAGGCGTAGCCAGCAGCAGAAGGATTCCTGGCGTCGTTGCTGGGGAAGGTCTTTTGTTGCAGCAGCAGAAGGATTTCTGGCGCCGTTGCCGGGGAGAGATCAAGTCAAGATCTATCCAAGCAAGTGTCACAAACTCATCTCTTGCATTTACCTTTTTTGCTAGTTGCCTCTCGTTTTCCTCTCCCCCACTTCACATTTGCCGTTTTCATTTGCCTTTTGCCGTTTTCCTTTGCCAGTTTTCTTGCTTGCTTGTGTTCTTGTTTGTTTGTTGAAGTCATCATGGCTGAAAACACCAAACTTTGTGACTTCTCGAATACTAATAATAATGATTTTATTAGTACTCCGATTGCTCCCGCCACTAGTGCAGAATCATATGAAATCAACGAATGCCTTGCTGAATCTTGTTATGAAAGAGCAATTTTCTGGCCTTCCTAGTGAAGATGCCGCATCCCATCTTAGTGCTTTCACTGAACTTTGCGATACGCAAAAGAAGAGAGATGTGGATAATGATGTTGTTAAATTGAAGCTTTTTCCGTTCTCTTTGCGAGATCATGCAAAAACTTGGTTTTCTTCTTTGCCTAAAAATAGTATCGATTCTTGGAATAAGTGCAAAGATGCTTACATATCGAAGTATTTTCCGCCGGCTAAGATTATCTCTCTCCGTAACGATATCATGAATTTCAAGAGCTTGATCATGAACACGTTGCACAATCTTGGGAGTGGATGAAGTTAATGATTAGAAATTGTCCCGCTCATGGCTTGAGTTTGTGGATGATTATACAAATCTTTTACGTTGGTTTGAATTTTGCTTCTCGCAATATCTTGGACTCCGCCTCAGGTGGAATGTTCATGGAGATCACGTTAGGAGAAGCTACAAAACTCCTAGACAATATCATGACCAACTACTCTCAGCGGCACACTGAAAGGTCACCTGCTAGCAAAAAGGTACACGCTATAGAAGAAATTAACTCGCTTAGTGCTAAGATGGACGAGTTGATGAATATGGTTGCTAGCAGAAATGCTCCTTTAGATCCTAATGACATGCCACTATCTTCCTTGATTGAGAGTAGCAACGCTAGTTTGGACGTTAATTTTGTTGGTAGGAACAATTTTGGCAACAACAATGCTTTTAGAGGAAACTACGTTCCTAGGCCTTTTCCTAGTAACTCCTCTAACAACTATGGCAATTCCTAAAACAACACTTACGGAAATCATAACAAATTACCCTCTGATTTAGAGAGTAATATCAAAGAGTTCATCAACTCTCAAAAGATTTTCAATGCGTCCATAGAGGAAAAACTACTCAAAATAGACGATTTCGCTAAAAGTGTTGATAGGATGTCTTATGATATTGATGATTTGAAAGTTAGATGTGCTCCTCCCAACGTTAACTTGGATGAAACTTTAAAAGATATGCTTGTCTCCATGAATGAGAGCAAAGAAAGAACCACCCAAATTCGCGCTAGGCATGAATGGTTCAAAAGGGTGCGTTCTAGTGATGCAAATCACGAAGATCTTAAAGTGCTTGGTGTGACTCCTCTTGAATCTTTGTTTTCACGTGTCAAACCTATTGATGAAGGGGCTGGATATGAATCCACTTTGGTTGAAAAACGCCCCAATGAATCGGAGTCCACCTATCTTGATGATAAAGGTGTGGAGAGTGGAGTAGAAGAAATCAAAATATTGGGTAGTAATGAAACTCCCACTTTGGATTTCAAGGAATTCAATTATGATAGTTGCTCCTTGTTTGAATGCATTTCCTTGATGCAATCCATTGCAAACTCTCCACATGCTTATAGCCAAAGTAAAGCCTTTACCACACATATCGTAGATGCTATGATGAAATCTCTTGAAGAGAAACTCGAATTAGAAGTCTCTATACCTAGAAAACTTCATGATGAGTGGGAACCTACTATCAAAATCAAAATCAAAAACTATGAATGCAATGCTTTGTGTGATTTGAGTGCTAGTGTTTCCGCGATTCCAAAGTCTTTATGTGATATTCTTAGTTTTCATGAGATGGAAGAGTGTTCTCTTAATTTGCATCTTGCGGATTCTACTGTCAGGAAACCCATGGGAAGGATCAATGATGTTCTTATTGTTGCAAATAAGAACTATCTACCCGTGGACTTCATTGTACTTGACATAGATTGCAATCCTTCATGTCCCATTATTCTTGGTAGACCTTTAATAAGGACTATTGGTGCCATCATCGATATGAATGAAGGGAATATTAGATTTGAATTTCCTCTAAAGAAGGGCATGGCGCATTTTCCTAGAAAGAAAATACGATTGCCTTATGAATCTATGATGAGGGCTACTTATGGTTTGAGCACCAAAGATGACTATACGTGATTCCATCACCTTATGCCTAGCTAAGGGCGCAAAACAATAGCACTTGTTGGGAGGCAACCCAATGAATCTATCCTTTTTCTTTCTGTTTTGTGTTTTCCACACTTTCATAATTCTGTTATGATTGTTTTTTTTGTGTTTCTTTTTGCGTTTGTGCCAAGTGAAACCGTTATGATTAGTCTTGGGGATGATCATTTGGTCATGCTGGAAAAGACAGAAACTTTCTGCTAACGAAAAGAATTTTCATTTTTTTCTTTTCTGTAAGAGCTTTTGAGTTGATTCTTTTTGCTGCTGATTTCTTCGCAAATTCTTCAGACTTCCGTAAGTTTTCAGAATTTTGAAGTACCAGAAGTATACGAAGTATACAAATTGCTATAGACTGGTCTGCTGTTAACAGATTCTGTTTTTGTTGAGTTGGTTGCTTATTTTGATGAAACTATGGATAGTATCAGGGGGTATTACCCATGGAAGATTGAAAATACAGTAACCCAACATCAACATAAGTAGAATTTAAGTTTGCTACAGTACCTAAGGAAGTGGTGATTTGCTTTCTTATACTAATGATATCATGAGTTTCTGTTTAAGTTTCGTGTTGTGAAGTTTTCAAGTTTTGGGTGAAGTTCTTATGGACAAAGAGATAAAGAGTTGCAAGAGCTCAAGATTGGGGATGCCCAAGGCACCCCAAGTTGATTCCAGGATGCTGAAAAAGCCTAAGCTTGGGGATGCCCCGGGAAGGCACCCCCTCTTTCATATTCAATCCATCGGTACGTTATTTGGGGCTATATTTTTATTCACCACATGTTATGTGTTTTTCTTGGAGCGTCTTGTATCGTAGGAGTCTTTTATTTTTGTTGTGTCACAATCTTCCTTGCTGCACACCTAGAGAGAGAGACATGCACTCACCGTGATTTTGTCGAGCTTCACTTATATCCTTTGGTTAGGCAATTCAGCTCACATGTGTTTCACTTATATCTTTTGAGCTAGTTGATTTTGCTCTTTGTGCTTCACTTCTATCTTTTGGAGCACGGCAGTGCGCGGCGTGGTAGTTGATCTATGCTATGAAAGTAGTCTCAGAAGGGGTATTTATCCAAAGGGATATGAAAACTTCCACCTTCATGTGCATTGAGTAGTTAGAGAAGTTTGATTCATCTCAATTAAGTTTGAGTTGTGGTTGTGGTAATATTGAAGTTATACTAGTAAAGTGTTGTGGATCTCGAAACACTTGTGTTGAAGTTAGTTATTCCCGTAGCATGCACGTATGGTGAACCGCTATGTGATGAAGTCTGAGCATGATTAGTTTATTGATTGTCATCCTTTGTGTAGCGGTCGGGATCGCGCGATGGTTTATACCTACCAACCCTTCCCCTAGGAGTATGCGTTGAATGCTTTGTTTCGATTACTACTAAAACTTTTGCAACAAGTATATGAGTTCTTCATGACTAATGTTGAGTCCATGGTTTAGATGCACTTTCACCTTCCACCATCACTATCTTCTTTAGTGCCGTGGAACTTTCGCCGGTGCATAAACCCACCATTAGCCTCCCTCAAAACAGCCACCATACCTACCTACTATGGCTTTTTCAAAGCCATTCCGAGATATATTGCCATGCAACTACCACCATGACATGTGCCACCACTTCTACATTGCCATTGCATGATCATAAGATAGCTAGCATGATGTTTCCATTGATGTCTATGCCATGCTAGATCACTGTCACGGTACACTACCGAAGGCATTCCATATAGAGTCATCATTGCTCTAAGTTTTGAGTTGTAAGTGTGATGACCATCATTGATGGATCATTGTCCCATGTGAGGAAATAAAAGAGGTCAGCGAATCCCATTTACAAAAAGAGGCCAAAGATGCCCACCAAAAAAAGGAGGCCAAAGAGCCCACCAAAAAAATGAGAGAAAAAGAGAGAAGGCACAATGCTACTATCTTTCCACACTTGTGCTTATTAAGCACCATGATCTTCATGATTGAGAGTCTCTCGTTTTGTCACCACCATATAGCTAGTAAGAAATTTTCATTATATAACTTGGCTTGTATATTCCAATGATGGGCTTCCTCAAAATTGCCTTAGGTCTTCGTGAGCAAGCAAGTTGGATGCACACCCACTAGTTTTCTTTAAGAGCTTTCACATACTCTTAGCTCTAGTGCATCATTTGTATGACAATCCCTACTCATTCACATTGATATCTATTGATCATCATCTCCATAGTTCATTGATATGCCTAGTCAATGTGACTATCTTCTCCTTGTTTGCCTTGCAACCTCCACCACACTCCATTCCACTTATAGTGCTAAAACCATGGCTCACGCTCATGTATTGCGTGAGAGTTGAAAAAGTTTGAGAAAGTAAAGGTGTGAAAACAATTACTTGGCCAATACCGAGGTTGTGCATGATTTAAATTCATTGTGCAAGCATGATAGAGCATAGCCAGACTATATGATTTTGTAGGGATAACTTTCTTTTGGCCTTGTTATTTTGAAAGTTCATGATTACCTTGCTAGAAGTATTATTGTCTCCACGTCAATAGCAAACTATTGTTTTGAATCTAATGGATTTGAACACTCATGTCACATAAGAGGATTTACGAAGGACATATATGCTAGGTAGCATGAAGGCATAAAAAATTCGTTCTTTATCACTTCCTTACTCGAGGACGAGCAAGAGTTAAGCTTGGGGATGCTTGATACGTCTCAAACGTATCTATAATTTTTGATGGTTTCATGCTGTTATCTTGTCAACTTTGGATGTTTTATATACCTTTTATATCTTTTTTGGGACTAACTTATTAATTCAGTGCCAAGTGTCGGTTCTTGTTTTTTTCTATGTTTTTGACTCTTTTCAGATCTGATTTTGGAATGAAGTCGAAATGGAATAAAATCCCCGAAATAAATTTTTCCAGAACAGAAGAAGATCGTGGGATTGAGGGCCAAGGCAGGAGGCCCACAAGCCCTTTTTCCGTGGCCCCCCCGGGGGGGGCACCAGGCTTGTGGCCTCCCTGGCGCTCCCCTGTCCTAGCTCTTTGGCCTATATATTCCCTAAAATCCCAGAAACAAATCAGGGCGTCCACTTTTCCGCCGCTGCAAGCTTCCGTTTTCGCGAGATGTCATCCGGAGACCCTTCCCGGTGCCCTGGCGGAGGGGACTTTGGAGCTGGAGGGCTTCTACATCAACATCATTGCCTCTCCAATGACTCGTGAGTAGTCCACTTCAGACCTACGGGTCCGTAGTTAGTAGCTAGATGGCTTCATCTCTCTCTTGGATCTTCAATACAAAGTTCTCCATGATCTTCATGGAGATCTATCTGATGTAATCTTCTTTGGTGGTGTGTTTGTCAAGATCCGATGAATTGTGGATTTGTGATCAGATTATCTATGAATTATATTTGAGTCTTTGCTTATTTCTTATATGCATGATTTGATATCCTTGTAAGTCTCTCCGAGTCTTGGTTTTTGTTTGGCCAACTAGATCTATGATTCTTGCAATGGGAGAAGTGCTTGGTTTTTTGTTCATACCGTGCGGTGACCTTTCCCAGTGACAGAAGGGGCAGCCAGGCACGCATCATGTTGTTGCCATCAAGGGTAACAAGATGGGCTTTCATCATAGATTTGAGATTGTCCATCTACATCATGTCATCTTGCTTAAGGCGTTACTCTGTTCTTATGAACTCAATACACTAGATGCATGCTAGATAGCGGTCGACGTGTGGAGTAATAGTAGTAGCTATAGAAAGTATCGGTCTACTTGTTTTGGACGTGATGCATATATATATGATCATTGCCATAGATAACGTCATGACTTTGCACGGTTCTATCAATTGCTCGACAGTAATTCGTTCACCCACCGTCTACTTTCTTTCACGAGAGAAGCCACTAGTGAACACTACGGCCCCCAGGTCTATTTACAACTATCATCTCAGCTTTTACTTTTACTTTGCTTTGTTTACTTTTTGCTTTCAGTTCTCACTTTGCAAACAATCTATAAGGGATTGAAAACCCCTTCATAGTGTTGGGTGCAAGCTCTTTGTGTTTGTGCAGGTAGTTGTGACTTGACGCGATTCTCCTACTGGATTGATACCTTGGTTCTCAAATGGAGGGAAATACTTACCGCCGCTGTGCTACATCACCCTTTCCTCTTCAAGGGAACACCAACGCAAGGCTCCAAGGCCTCGGGGGAATCCTTTGCATATTTGCCAAGGAAATCCCTATAGGCGTAGCCAGCAGCAGAAGGATTCCTCGCGCCATTGCCGGGGAAGGTCTTTTGTGGCAGCAGCAGTAGTCGCAGATGAGGTTGAAGCGTCATTTGATGTGTCTGGTCTTCTTGTGAAACCATGGTTCCTTTGCTAAGGCAATGGCACCCGTGTTGTGACAAAACATGGTTATCGGATTCAGTGTGTTCGGCACCACTCCAAGATCCATCATGAACTGCTTCATCCAGACACCCTCCTTAGCTGCCTCCAAGGCAGCCATGTACTCCGCTTCACATGTAGAATCAGCTACGACGCTTTGCTTGGAACTGCACCAGCTTACCGCACCCCCATTAAGAATAAATACGTATTCGGTCTGCGACTTAGAGTCGTCCGGATCTGTGTCAAAGCTTGCATCGACGTAACCTTTTACGGCGAGCTCTTTGTCATCCCCATATACGGGAAACATCTCCTTAGTCCTTTTCAGGTACTTCAGGATATTCTTGACCGCCGTCCAGTGATCCACTCCTCGATTACTCTGGAACCTGTGGGCCATACTTATGGCCAGGCTAACGTCTGGTCTAGTGCACAACATTGCATATATGATAGAACATATGGCTGAAGCATGGGGGACAGTGCTCATATGCTCTCTATCTTTATCAGTTGTTGGGCACTTGTACTTACTCAATCTCATACCTTGTAAAACTAGCAAGAACCCCTTCTTGGACTGTTCCATTTTGAACCTATTCAAAACTTTATCAAGGTACGTGCTTTGCGAAAGTCCTATCATGCGTTTTGATCTATCCCTATAGATCTTTATGCCTAAAATGTAAGCACCTTCTCCTAGGTCCTTCATAGAGAAACTTTTATTCAAGTAATCCTTTATGCTCTCCAAAAACTCCACGCCGTTTCTAATCAGTAATATGTCATCCACATATAGTATTAGGAACGCCACAGAGCTCCCACTCACTTTCTTGTATATACAGGATTCTCCAACCACCTGTATAAACCCAAATGCTTTGATCACCTCATCAAAGCGTTTATTCCAACTCCGAGATGCTTGCACCAGTCCATAAATTGATCGCTGGAGCTTGCACACTTTGTTAGCATTTTTAGGATCGACAAAACCTTCGGGTTGCATCATATACAACTCTTCCTTAAGGAAACCGTTAAGGAACGCCGTTTTGACATCCATCTGCCAGATTTTATAATCGAAAAATGCAGTTATTGCTAACATGATTCAGACGGACTTAAGCATTGCTACGGGTGAGAATGTCTCATCGTAGTCAATTCCTTGAACTTTTGAAAAACCCTTTGCCACAAGTCGAGTTTTATAAACGGTCACATTACCGTCAGCGTCCGTCTTCTTCTTAAAGATCCATTTGTTCTGAATAGCCTTGCGGCCTTCAGGTAGTACTTCCGAAGTCCACACTTTGTTTTCATACATAGATCCTATCTCGTACTTCATGGCCTCCAACCATTTGTTGGAATCCGGGCCCAGCATTGCTTCTTCATAATTTGCAGGCTCATTGTTGTCCAACAACATAATTGATAAGACGACATTACCGTACCACTCTGGAGCAATACGCAATCTCGTCGACCTGCAAGGTCCGATTGGAACTTGATCCGGAGATTCATGATCATCATCATTAACTTCCTCCTCAACCGGCGTCGCAACGACAAAGGTTTCCCCTTGCCCTGCGCCACCATCTAGAGGGATGAGAGGTTCGACAACCTCATCAAGTTCTATCTTCCTCCCACTCAATTCTCTCGAGAGAAACTCCTTCTCGAGAAAAGCTCCGTTCTTAGCAACAAACACTTTGCCCTTGGATTTGAGATAGAAGGTATACCCAACTATCTCTTTTGGGTAACCTATGAAGACGCACTTTTCTGCTTTGGGTTCCATCTTTTCAGGCTGAAGCTTTTTGACATAACCATCACATCCCCAAACTTTAAGAAACGACAACTTTGGTCTTTTGCCATACCACAACTGATATGGTGTCGTCTCAACGGATTTTGATGGTGCCCTATTTAAAGTGAATGCAGTTGTTTCTAATGCATAACCCCAAAACGATAACGACAAATCGGTAAGAGACATCATAAATCACACCATCTCAAATAAAGTACGATTACAACGTTCGGACACACAATTACGCTGTGGTGTTCCAGGCGGTGTCAACTGTGAAACAAATCCACATTGTCTTAAGTGAGCACCAAACTCGAAACTCAGATATTCACCCCCACGATCAGACCGCAGGAACTTGATCTTCTTGTTACGACGATTTTCAACTTCACTCTGAAATTGTTTGAACTTTTCAAATGTTTCAGACTTGTGCTTCATCAAGTAGACATAACCATATCTACTCAAATCTTCAGTGAAGGTGAGCAAATAACGATATCCGCCGCGTGCCTCCACACTCATTAGACCACACACATCGGTATGTATGATTTCCAACAAGTCACTTGCACGCTCCATTGTTCCGAAGAACGGAGTTTTAGTCATCTTGCCCATGAGGCATGGTTCGCACGTGTCAAGTGAATCAAACTCAAGTGACTCCAAAAGTCCATTGGTATGGAGTTTCTTCATGCGCTTTACACCAATATGACCTAAGCGGCAGTGCCATAAAAACATGGCGCTATCATTGTTAACTCTAACTCTTTTGGTCTCAATGTCATGTATATGTGTATTATCACTATCAAGATTCAATATGAACAATCCTCTCACATTGGGTGCATGACCATAAAAGATATTACTCATAGAAATAGAACAACCATTATTCTCTGACTTAAACCAGTAACTGTCTCGCAATAAACAAGATCCAGATATAATGTTCCTGCTTAACGCACACACTAAATAACATTTATTTAAGTTCATAACTAATCCTGATGGTAACTGAAGTGAAACTGTGCCGACGATGATTGCATCAACCTTGGAACCATTTCCCATGCCCATCGTCACTTCATCCTTCGCTTATTCCACAGTTCCTGTTTCGAGTTGCAAATGTGAGCAACAAAACCGGTATCGTATACCCAGGCACTACTACGAGAGCTGGTTAAGTACACATCAATAACATGTATATCGAATATACCTAATTTTTCCTTGGCCGCCTTCTTATCAGCCAGATACTTAGGGCAGTTGCGCTTCGAGTGACCCATACCCTTGCAATAATAGCACTCTGTTTCAGGCTTAGGTCCAGCTTTGGGCTTCTTGGTCGGATTGGCAACAGGCTTGCCGCTCTTCTTTGAATTACCCTTCTTTCCTTTGTCGTTTCTCTTGAAACTAGTGGTCTTATTCACCATCAACACTTGATGCTCTTTACGGAGTTCTGACACTGCGACTTTCAGCATCACAAATAACTCGCCGGGTGACTTGTTCATCCCTTGCATGTTATAGTTCAACACAAAGCCCTTATAGCTTGCTGGCAGTGATTGAAGAATTCTATCAGTGATAGCCTCTTGCGGGAGTTCAATCCCCAGCTCAGCTAGACGGTTTGAGTACCCAGACATTTTGAGCACATGTTCACTGACAGACGAATTCTCCTCCATCTTGCAAGCATAGAATTTATTGGAGGTCTCATACCTCTCGATCCGGGCGTTCTTCTGAAAGATAAACTTCAACTCCTGGAACATCTCATATGCTCCATGACGCTCAAAGCGACACAATCCTTCTTCCCAGCTTGCAGGAGCAACTTAAGATTACGAGCCCAGTCTACAAAGTTGCTTCCATCATCTTTAAACTTAGCTTTCTCTAGGAACGTACTAAAGGTCAGGGTGACTGTCGCATGAGCCATTGATCTACAACACAAATATTTTCAAAGTGGACTTAGACTATGTACAAGATAATTAGAGTTTAACTAATCAAATTACTTCCTAAACTCCCGCTCAAAAAGTACATCTCTCTAGTCATTTGAGTGGTTCATGATCCAATTCCACTAGCTCAAGTCCGATCATCACGTGAGCTGAGGATAGTTTCAGTGGTAAGCATCCCGATGCTAATCATATCAACTATATGATTCATGATCGACCTTTCGGTCTCATGTGTTCCAAGGCCATGTCTGCACATCCTAGACTCGTCAAGCTTAACCCGAGTGTTCCACGTGTGCAACTGTTTTGCACATCACGTGGTGTCTCGAAACGACGAACCGTAGCAACGGTTCATAGTCGGGGAGAACACAATTTTGTCTTGAAATTTTAGTGAGAGATCACCTCATAATGCTACCGTCGTTCTAAGAAAAATAAGGTGCATAAAAGGATTAACATCACATGCAATTCATAAGTGACATGATATGGCCATCATCATGTGCTTCTTGATCTCCATCACCAAAGCACCGACACGATCTTCTTGTCACCGGCGCCACACTATGATCTCCATCAACGTGTCGCCATTGGTGTTGTCAAGCTACTCATGCTATTACTACTAAAGCTACGTCCTAGAAATATAGTAAACGCTTCTGCAAGCACAAACATTAGTTTGAAGACAACCCTATGGCTCCTGCCGGTTGCCATACCATTGACGTGCAAGTCGATATAAACTATTACAACATGATCATCTCATACATCCAATGTATCACATCACGTCGTCGGCCATATCACATCACAAGCATACCCTGCAAAAACAAGTTAGACGTCTTCTAATTGTTGCTGCATGTTTTACGTGGTTGCCATGGGTATCTAGTAGGATCGCATCTTACTTACGCAAACACCACAACGGGTTTGTATGAATTGCTATTTAACCTTACTCGAAGGACCTCCTCGGTCAAATCTGATTCAACTAAAGTTGGAGAAACCGACACTCGCCAGTCATCTTTGAGCAACGGGGTTGCTCGTAGCGATGAAACTAGTCTCTCGTAAGCGTACGAGTAATGTCAGTCCAAGCCGCTTCGATCCAACAATACCGCGGAATCAAGAAAAGACTAAGGAGGGCAGCAATTCTCACATCACCGCCCACAAAAACTTTTGTGTTCTACTCGAGATGACATCTACGCATGAACCTAGCTCATGATGCCAATGTTGGGGAACGTCGCATGGGAAACAAATTTTTTCCTACGCACACGCAATACCTATCATGGTGATGTTCATCTACGAGAGGAGATTTCCGATCTACGTACCCTTGTAGATCGCACAATGGTAAGCGTTAAGAAACGCGGACGATGTAGTGGAACAGCTTGCGTGATTCAAATCACCATAGTCGTACACTTGATCCCACGATCTCATCACGATCCGTCCCGCGATCTCATCATGATCCTTCCCGATCTAGTACCGAACGGACGACACCTCCGCGTTCAGCACACGTACAGCGCGACAATGATCTCGGCATTCTTGATCCAACAAGAGAGACGGAGAGGTAGATGAGTTCTCCGGTAGCGTGACGGCGCTCCGGAGGTTGGTGGTGATCTATCCCAGCAGGGCTCCGCCCGAGCTCCGCAGAAATACGATCTAGAGGAAAAACCGTGGAGGTATGTGGTCGGGCTGCCGTGGCAAAGTTGTCTCAACTCAGCCCTAATACCCCAGTATATATAGGAGGGAGGGGGAGGGACTTTCATTGAGGCTTAAGGGATCCCCAAGGGGTCGGCCGAACCAAGGGGAGGAGTCCTCCTCCTCCAATCCTAGTCCAACTAGGATTGGAAAGTGGAGTCCTTCTCCATCTTCCCACTTCCCTTTTTTCCCTTTTTCTCTTTGGTTTTCCTTGGTGGCGCCATGGGCCTTTCTTAGCTGTCCCACCAGACAACTAAGGGCTGGTGTGTCACCCCTAAGGCCTTGGGCCACTCACGGGTGGGTTCCCCCCTCCCGGTAAATTCCTGGAACCCATTCGTCACTCCCGGTACGATGCCGGTAATGCCCGAAAAACTTTCGGTAACCAAATGAGACATACCTATATATCAATCTTCCTTTCCGGACCATTCCGGAAACCCTCGTGACGTTCGTGATCCCATCCGGGACTCCTAACAACATTCGGTAACCAACCATATAACTCAAATACGCATAAAACATCGCTGAACCTTAAATGTGCAGACCCTGCGGGTTCGAGAACTATGTAGACATGACCCGAGGGACTCCTCGGTCAATATCCAATAGCGGGACCTGGATGCCCATATTGGATCCTACATATTCCTAAGATCTTTATCGGTTGAACCTCAGTGCCAAGGATTCATATAATCCTGTATGTCATTCCCTTTGTCCTTCGGTATGTTACTTGCCCGAGATTCGATCGTCGGTATCCGCATACCTATTTCAATCTCGTTTACCGGGAAGTGTCTTTACTCGTTCCGTAACACAAGATCCCGTGACATACACTAAGTCACATTGCTTGCAAGGCTTGTGTGTGATGTTGTATTACCGAGTGGGCCCCGATATACCTCTCCGTGACACGGAGTGACAAATCCCAATCTTGATCCATACTAACTCAACGGTCACCTTCGGAGATACGTGTAGAGCACCTTTATAGTCACCCAGTTACGTCGTGACATTTGATACACACAAGGCATTCCTCCGGTGCCAGTGAGTTATATGATCTCATGGTCACAGGAATAAATACTTGACACGCAGAAAAACAGTAGCAACAAAATGACATGATCAACATGCTACGTTCATTAGTTTGGGTCTAGTCCATCACATGATTCTCCTAAGGATGTGATCCCGTTATCATGTAACACCACTTGCCTATGGTCAGGAGACCTTGACCATCTTTGATCAACGAGCTAGTCAAATAGAGGCTTACTAGGGACAGTGTTTTGTCTATGTATCCACACAAGTATTGTGTTTCCAATCAATACAATTATAGCATGGATAATAAACGATTATCACGAACAAAGAAATATAATAATAAATAATTTATTATTGCCTCTAGGGCATATTTCCAACAGTCTCCCACTTGCACTAGAGTCAATAATCTAGTCCACATCACTATGTGATTCTAACGAATCCAACACCCTTACAGTTCTGGGGTTTGATCACGTCTTGCTTGTGAGAGAGGTTTTAGTCGACGGTTCTGAACCCTTTCAGATCCGAGTGAGGTTTACAAATCTCTATGTCATGTTATAGATGCTACTACTATGTGCTATTCAGAAATATTCCAAATATCTACTCTACCATACGAATCCGTTTCACTACTCATAGTTATTCGAATTAGTGTCAAACCTTGCATCGACGTAACCCTTTACGACGAACTCTTTAACCACCTCCATAATCGAGAAAAATTTATTAGTCCATTAGTTACTAAGGATAACTTTGACCGCTGATCAGTGATTCAATCCTGGATCACTCTGTGTACCTCTTAACAGACTTGTAGCAAGGCACACATCAGGTGCGGTACTCAGCATGGCATACTTTAGAGTCTACGGCTAATGTATAGAAGACGACCTTCGCCTATTCTGTTTATTCTGCCGGGGTCGGGTTTTGAGTCTTACTCAAATTCACACCTTACACCACAACCAAGAACTCCTTCTTTGCTGGTCTATTTTGAACTCCTTCAAAAACTTGTCAAGGCATGCATCATGTTGAAACTTCTATTAAGCGTTTCGATCTATCTCCATAGATCTTGAAGCTCAACATTCAAGTAGCACAATCCGGGTATTCCTTTGAAAAACTCCTTTCAAACAACCTTTGATGCTTTACATAAATTCTACATTACTTCTGATCCACAATATGTCAACCACATATACTTATCAGAAATTCTATAGTGCTCCCACTCACTTCTTTGGAAATACAAGTTTCTCATAAACCTTGTATAAACCCAAAAGCTTCGATCAACTCATCAAAGCATATATTCCAACACCGAGATGCTTGCACGAGTCCATAGAAGGATCGCTGGAGCTTGCATACTTGTTAGCATCCTTAGGATCGACAAAAACTTTCCGGTTGTATCACATACAACCTTTCCGTCAAGGAAAACAATGATTTGACATCCTATGTGCAATATTTCATAAATAATGCAGCAGTTGCTAACATAATTCCAAAAGACCTTTAGCATCGCTATGAGTGAGAAAGTCTCATCATACTAAACTCTTTGAACTTGTCAGAAAACATCCTTGCGACATGTGGAGCTTTTCTTAATCAACGTCAGTCTTCCTTATAAATATCCATCTTTAGATAATAGTCCTACGACCTACAAGTAGTTCTTCCAAAGTCTATACTTTGTTCTCACACATGGATTCTCTCTTGGATTTCATGGTCTCCAGCCATTTGTTGGAATCCGGGCCCACCATTGCTTCTCCATAACTCGTAGGTTCATTGTTGTTCAACAACATGACCTCCAAGACAGGGTTACCGTACCACTCTGTAGTAGTATGCGACCTTGTCGACCTACGAGGTTTGTAGTAACTTGATCCAATGCTTAATGATCACCATCATCAGCTTTCACTTCAATTGGTGCAAGCGCCATAGGAACAACTTCCTGCGCCCTGCTACACACTTGGTTGAAGTGATGGTTAAATAACCTCATCAAGTTCTACCACCCTCCCACTTAATTCTTTCGAGAGAAATCTTTCCTCGAGAAAGGACCCTTTTTCTAAAAACAAACACTTTGCTTCCGGATCTGAGATAGGAGATGCTCCCAACTGTTTTGGATATCCTATGAAGATGCATTCATCCGCTTTTGGTTCGAGCTTATCAGACTGAAACTCTTTCATATAAGCGTCGCAACCCTAAACTTTCAAGAAACGATAGCTTAGATTTCTCTAAACCTCAGTCTATACTGTGTCATCTCAAAGGAATTATGCGGTGCCCTATTTAAAGTGAATGCGGTTGTCTCTAATGCATAACCCATAAATGATAGTGGTAATTCGATAAGAGACATCATAGTATGCACCATATCAAATAGGTCGCGGCTATGACACCATCACACCATGGTGTTCTTGGTGGCGTGAATTGCGAAACAACTTCCAAATTGTTTTAACTGTGTACCAAAACTCGCAACTCAGATATTCATCTCTATGATCATATCGTAGACAGTTTATCCTCTTGTTACGACGAACTTCACTCTGAAACAGAATTGAACTTTTTCATTATTTGAGACTTCTGATTCATTAAGTAAATACTCCTGTATCTACTCAAATCGTCATTGAAGTAAGAACATAATGATATCCACTGCGTGCCTCAGCACCCATTGGACTGCATACATCAAAATGTATTACTTCCAACAAGTTACTATCTTGTTTCATCTCAATGAAAACAAGGCCTTGCTCATGTGGTATGATTTGCATGTCACAAGTTATTCAAAATCAAGTGAGTATAAAGATCCATCAACATCGAGCCCCTTCATTCAATTTACACCAACATGACTCAAGCAACAGTGCCACAAGTAAGTGGTACTATCATCATTTCCTTGTATCTTTTGGCACCAATATCATGAACATGTGTAACACTACGATCGAGATTCAATAAACGATTAAAGGTGATTATTCAAGAAAACAGAGTAACCATTATTCTCTTTAAATGAATAATCGTATTGCAATAAACACGATCCAATCATGTTCATGCTTAACGCAAGCACCAAATAACAATTATTTAGGTTTAACACCAATCCCGATGGTAGAGGGAGCGTGCGACGTTTGATCATATCAACCTTGGAAACACTTCCAACACGTATCGTCACCTCGGCTTTAGCTAGTCTCCGTTTATTCCGTACCTTTCAATTCGTGTTACTAATCACTTAGCAACCGAACCGATATCCAATACCCTCGTGCTATTAGGATTACTAGTAAACTACACATCAACATCATGTATATCAAATATACTTCTGTTGACTTTGCCAGCCTACTTATCTACGAAGCATCTAGGGTTTCTCCGCCTCAGTGACCGTTCCCCTCGTAACAGAAGCACTTAGTCTCGGGTTTGGGTATAATCTTGGGTCTCTTCATTAGTGCAGCAACTGTTTTGCCGTTTCATGAAGTATTCCTTTTAGCCCTTGCCTTTCTTGAAACTTGGTGGTTTTACTAACCATCAACTATTGATGCTCCTTCCTGATTTCTACTTTCGCAGTGTCAAACATCGCGAATCGCTCAAGGATCATTGTATCTATCCTTGATATGTCATAGTTCATCACGAAGCTCTAGCAGCTTAGTGGCAGTGACTTTGGAGAACCATCACTATCGCATCTGGAAGATTAACTCCCACTTGATTCAAGCGATTGTTGTACTCAGACAATCTGAGAACATGCTCAACGATTTCGATCTTTTCTCCTTTACTTTGTAGGCAAAGAATCTTGTCAGAGGTCTTATATCTCTCAACAAGGGCACGAGCATGAAATCTCAATTTCATCTCTTTGAACATCTCTTATGTTTTGCGATGTTTCCAAAACGTCTTCGGCGCCTTGCTTCTGAGCCATTAAGTACTGCGCACTGAACTATCACGTAGTCATCAAAAACGTGTATGTCAGATGTTCGCAACATCCACAGACGACGCTCGAGGTGCAGCACACAGAGTGGTACATTAAGGACTTAAGCCTTCTGCGCAGCAATGAGGACAATCCTCAGTTTTACGGACCAAGTCCGGAAAGTTGCTACTATGAACTTTCACTATATTTTTTGTGGGAACATATAAAAATAGTAGAGCTATAACGCAAGCTACATCTTAATTTGCAAAGATCATTAGACTATGTTCATGATAATTAGTTCAATTAATCATATTACTTAAGAACTCCCACTCAAAAAGTACATCTCTCTAGTCATTTGAGTGGTACATGATCCAAATCCACTATCTCAAGTCCGATCATCATGTGAGTCGAGAATAGTTTCAGTGGTAAGCATCTCTATGCTAATCATATCAACTATACGATTCATGCTCGACCTTTCGGTCTCTTCTGTTCCGAGGCCATGTGTGCACATGCTAGGCTCGTCAAGTTTAACCCGAGTGTTCCGCATGTGCAACTGTTTTGCACCCGTTGTATGTGAACGTTGAATCTATAACACCTGATCATCACGTGGTGTCTCGAAACGATGAACTGTAGCAACGGTGCATAGTCGGGGAGAACACAATTTCGTCTTGAAATTTTAGTGAGAAATCACCTCATAATACTACCGTCGTTCTAAGCAAAATAAGGTGCATAAAAGGATTAACATCACATGCAATTCATAAGTAACATGATATGGCCATCATCAAGTGCTCCTTGATCTCCATCACCAAAGCACCGGTATGATCTTCTTGTCACCAGCGCCACACCATGATCCCCATCATCATGATCTCCATCATTGTGCCTCCATCGAGGTTGTCGTGTATGCTATGCTATTACTACTAAAGCTATGTCCTAGCAATATAGTAAACACATCTGCAAACACAAACGTTAGTTTAAAGACAACCCTATGCTCCTGCCGGTTGCCATAGCATCGATGTGCAAGTCGATATTAACTATTACAACATGATCATCTCATACATCCAATATATCATATCATGTCGTTGGCCATATAACATCACAAGCATACCCTGCAAAAACAAGTTAGACGTCCTCTAATTGTTGTTGCTTGTTTTACGTGGTTTCCATGGATATCTAGTAGGATCGCATCTTACTTATACAAACACCACAACGGAGATGTATGAATTGCTATTTAACCTCTCTCTAAGGACCTCCTCGGTCAAATCCGATTCAACTAAAGTTGGAGAAACCGACACTCGCCAGTCTTCTTTGAGCAACGGGGTTGCTCGTAGAGATGAAACCAGTCTCTTGTAAGCGTACGAGTAATGTCGGTCCGAGCCGCTTCGATCCAACAATACCGCAGAATCAAGAAAATACTAAGGAGGGCGGAAAATCGCACATCACCGCCCACAAAAACTTTTGTGTTCTACTCGAGATAACATCTACGCATGAACCTAGCTCAGGATGCCACTGTTGGGGAACGTCGCATGGGAAACAAAAAATTTCCTACGCACACGCAATTCCTATCATGGTGATGTTCATCTACGAGAGGAGATTCAGATCTACATACCCTTGTAGATCGCACAGCGGTAAGCGTTAAGAAACGCGGACGATGTAGTGGAACAACTTGCATGATTCAAATCACCATAGTCGTACACTCCACCCCACGATCTCATCACGATCCGTCCCGCGAACTTCACCGCGATCCGTCCCGCGATCCGTCCCGCGATCTCATCATGATCCTTCCCGATCTAGTGCGGAACGGACGTCACCTTTGCGTTCAGCACACGTACAGCGCGACGATGATCTCGGCCTTCTTGATCCAGCAAGAGAGACGGAGAGGTAGATGAGTTCTCCGGCAGGGTGACGGCACTCCGGAGGTTGGTGGTGATCTATCCGAGCAGGGCTCCGCCCGAGCTCCGCAGAAATACGATCTAGAGGAAAAACCGTGGAGGTATGTGGTCGGGCTGCCGTGGAAAAGTTGTCTCACATCAGCCCTAATACCCCAGTATATATAGGAGGGAGGGGAGGGACCTTGCCTTGAGTCTCGAGAGAGCCCCAAGGGGTCGGCCGAAGCAAGGGGAGGAGTCCTCCTCCTCCAATCCTAGTCCAACTAGGATTGGAAAGTGGAGTCCTTCTCCACCTTCCCACTTCCCCCTTTTTTTCTTTTCCTCTTTGGTTTTTCCTTGGTGGCGCCATGGGCCTCTCATGGCTATCCCACCAGCCCACTAAGGACTGGTGTGTCACCCCCTAAGGCCTTGGGCCACTCCCGGGTGGGTCCCCCCCCCCCCCCCGCCCGGTAAATTCCCAGAACCCATTCGTCACTCCCGGTACGATGCCGGTAATGTCTGAAAACCTTCCGGTAACCAAATGAGACAAACCTATATATCAATCTTCGTTTTCGGACCATTCTGGAAACCCTCGTGACGTCCGTTATCCTATCCAGGACTCCGGACAACATTCGGTAACCAACCATATAACTCAAATACGCATAAAACATCGTCGAACCTTAAGTTTGCAGACCCTGCGGGTTCGAGAACTATGTAGACATGACCGGAGTGACTCCTCGGTCAATATCCAATAGCGGGATCTGGATGCCCATATTGGATCCTACATATTCTCCGAAGATCTTATCGGTTGAACCTCAGTGCCAAGGATTCATATAATCCTGTATGTCATTCCCTTTGTCCTTCGATATGTTACTTGCCCGAGATTCGATCGTCGGTATCCGCATACCTATTTCAATCTCTTTTATCGGCAAGTCTCTTTACTCATTCCATAATACAAGATCCCGTGACATACACTAAGTCACATTGCTTGCAAGGCTTGTGTGTGCTGTTCTATTACCGAGTGGGCCCCGAGATACCTATCCGTCACACGGAGTGACAAATCCCAGTCTTGATCCATACTAACTCAACGGACACCTTCGGAGATACCTGTAGAGCATCTTTATAGTCACCCAGTTACGTTGTGATGTTTGATACACTAAGGTATTCCTTCGGTGCCTGTGAGTTATATGATCTCATGGTGATAGGAACAAATACTTGACCCGCAAAATACAATAGCAATGAAACGACATGGTCAATATGCTACATTCATAGTTTGGGTCTTGTCCATCACATGATTCTCCTAATGACGTGATCCCGTTATCAAGTGACAACACTTGTCTATGGCCAGGAAACCTTGACCATCTTTGATCAACGAACTAGTCAACTAGAGGCTTACAAGGGACAGTGCGTTGTCTATGTATCCACACATGTATTTGAGTTTCCAATCAATACAATTGTAGAATGGATAATAAACGATTATTATGAACAAGGAAATATAATAATAACTAATTTATTATTGCCTCTAGGGCATATTTCCAACAGTCTCCCACTTGCCTTAGAGTCAATAATCTACTTCACATCACCATGTGATTTTAACGAATCCAACACCCATATAGTTCTGGGGTCTGATCACGTCTTGCTCGTGAGAGAGGTTTTAGTCAACGTATTCTGATCCGTGCGTGGCTTAAAAATCTTTATGTCATCTTATAGATGCTGCTACTACGTGCTATTCGGAAATACTCCAAATATCTACTCTACTATACGAATCCGTTTCACTACTCATAGTTATTCGGATTAGTGTCAAAGCTCGCATCAACGTAACCCTTTACGATGAACTCTTTAACCACCTCCACAATCGAGAAAAATTCTTTAGTCCATTAGTTACCAAGGATAACTTTGACCGCTGTTCAGTGATTCAATCTTGGATCACTCTCTGTACCTCTTAACACACTTTTAGCAAGGCACACATCAGGTGCGGTACACAACATGGCATACTTTAGAGTCTACGACTAAGGTATAGAAGACGACCTTCCCCTATTCTCTTTATTCCGCCGGGGTCGGGTTTTGAGTCTTACTCAAATTCACACCTTACAACACAACCAAGAACTCCTTCTTTGGTGATCTATTTTGAACTCCTTCAAAAACTTGTCAAGGCATGCATCTTGTTGAAACTTTTATCAAGCGTTTTGATCTATCTACATAGATCTTGATGCTCAACATTCAAGTAGCACAATCCAGGTACTCCTTTGAAAAAATCCTTTCAAACAACATTTTATGCTTTACAGAAATTCTACATTACTTGTGATCCACAATATGTCAACCACATATACTTATCAGAAATTCTATAGTGCTCCCACTCACTTCTTTGGAAATACAAGTTTCTCACAAACCTTGTATAAACCCAAAAGCTTCGATCAACTCATCAAAGCATGTTGGGGAACGTCGCATGGGAAACAAAAAATTTCCTACGCGCACGAAGACCTATCATGGTGATGTCCATCTACGAGAGGGGATGAGTGATCTACGTACCCTTGTAGACCGTACAGCAGAAGCATTAGAGAACGCGGTTGATGTAGTGGAACGTCCTCACGTCCCTCGATCCGCCCCGCGAACAATCCCGCGATCAGTCCCACGATCTAGTACCGAACGGACGGCACCTCCGCGTTCAGCACACGTACAGCTCGACGATGATCTCGTCCTTCTTGATCCAGCAAGAGAGACGGAGAGGTAGAAGAGTTCTCCGGCAGCGTGACGGCGCTCCGGAGGTTGGTGATGACCTTGTCTCAGCAGGGCTCTGCCCAAGCTCCGCAGAAACGCGATCTAGAGGAAAAACCGTGGAGGTATGTGGTCGGGCTGCCGTGGAAAAGTCGTCTCAAATCAGCCCTAAAACCTCCGTATATATTGGTGGGAGGGAGGGGACCTTGCCTTGGGGCTCAAGGATCCCCAAGGGGGTCGGCCGAGTCCAAGGGTGAGGACTCTCCCCCCCCCCAAACCGAGTTGGACTAGGTTTGGTGGGAGGGAGTCCCCCTTCCTTCCCACCTCCTCCTTTTTTTTCTCTCTTGATTTTCTTCTCCTTGGCGCATAGAGCCCCTTTGGGCTGTCCCACCAGCCCACTAAGGGCTGGTGTGCCACCCTCAAGGCCTATGGGCTTCCCCGGGGTGGGTTGCCCCCCCCGGTGAACTCCCGGAACCCATTCGTCATTCCCGGTACATTCCCGGTAACTCCGAAAACCTTCCGGTAATAAAATGAGGTCATCCTATATATCAATCTTCGTTTCCGGACCATTCCGGAAACCCTCGTGACGTCCGTGATCTCATCCGGGACTCCGAACAACATTCGGTAACCAACCATATAACTCAAATACGCATAAAACAACGTCGAACCTTAAGTGTGCAGACCCTGCGGGTTCGAGAACTATGTAGACATGACCCGAGAGACTCCTCGGTCAATATCCAATAGCGGGACCTGGATGCCCATATTGGATCCTACATATTCTACGAAGATCTTATCGTTTGAACCTCAGTGCCAAGGATTCATATAATCCCGTATGTCATTCCCTTTGTCCTTCGGTATGTTACTTGCCCGAGATTCGATCGTCAGTATCCGCATACCTATTTCAATCTCGTTTACCGGCAAGTCTCTTTACTCGTTCCGTAATACAAGATCTCGCAACTTACACTAAGTCACATTGCTTGCAAGGCTTGTGTGTGATGTTGTATTACCGAGTGGGCCCCGAGATACCTCTCCGTCACACGGAGTGACAAATCCCAGTCTCGATCCATACTAACTCAACTAACACCTTCGGAGATACCTGTAGAGCATCTTTATAGTCACCCAGTTACGTTGCGACGTTTGATACACACAAAGCATTCCTCTGGTGTCAGTGAGTTATATGATCTCATGGTCATAGGAACAAATACTTGACACCCAGAAAACAGTAGCAACAAAATGACACGATCAACATGCTACGTCTATTAGTTTGGGTCTAGTCCATCACATGATTCTCCTAATGATGTGATCCCGTTATCAAGTAACAACACTTGCCTATGGTCAGGAAACCTTGACCATCTTTGATCAACGAGCTAGTCAACTAGAGGCTTACTAGGGACAGTGTTTTGTCTATGTATCCACACATGCACTGTGTTTCCAATCAATACAATTATAGCATGGATAATAAATGATTATCATGAACTAAGAAATATAATAATAACTAATTTATTATTGCCTCTAGGGCATATTTCCAACAAAGCAAATATTCCAACACCAAGATGCTTGCACCAGTCCATAGAAGGATCGCTGGAGCTTGCATACTTGTTAGCCTCCTTAGGATCGACAAAACTTTCCGGTTGTATCACATACAACCTTTCCGTCGAGGAAAACAATGTTTTGACACCCTATGTGCAATATTTCATAAATAATGCAGCAACTGCTAACATAATTCCAACAGACCTTTTAGCATCGCTATGAGTGAGAAAGTCTCATCATACTCAACTTTTTGAACTTGTCGGAAAACATCCCTGCGACAAGTCGAGCTTTTCTTAGTGGTGCGTTTCACCATCATCGTATGTCTTCCTTATAATGATCCATCTTCACTTAATAATCCTACGACCATCAAGTAGTTCTTCCAAAGTCTACACTTCGTTCTCACACATGGATTCTCCCTCGGATTTCATGGCCTCCAGCCATTTGTCGGAATCCGGGCCCACCATTGCTTCTCCATAACTCGTAGGTTCATTGTTGTTCAACAACATGACCTCCAAGTCAGGGTTACCATACCACTCTGTAGTAGTATGCGACCTTGTCGACCTACGAGGTTTGTAGTAACTTGATCCAATGCTTAATGATCACAATCATCAACTTTCACTTCAATTGGTGTAGGCGCCATAGGAACAACTTCCTACGCCCTTCTACACACTGGTTGAAGTGATGGTTCAATAACCTCATCAAGTTCTACCACCCTCCCACTCAATTCTTTTGAGAGAAACCTTTCCTCGAGAAAGGATCCGTTTTATAGAAACAAACACTTTGCTTCCGGATCTAAGATAGGAGATGCACCCAACTGTTTTGGATATCCTATGAAGATGCGTTTATCCGCTTTGGGTTCGAGCTTATCAGACTGAAACTTTTTCACATAAGTGTCGTAGCCCCAAACTTTCAAGAAACGACATCTTAGATTTCTCTAAACCTCAGTCTATACTGTGTCATCTCAATGGAATTACGTGGTGCCTTATTAAAGTGAATGCGGTTGTCTCTAATGCATAACCCATAAATGATAGTGGTAATTCGATAAGAGTCATCATAGTATGCACCATATCAAATAGGTCGCGGCTATGACACGATCACACCATGGTGTTCTTGGTGGCATGAATTGCGAAACAACTTCCACATTGTCTTAACTGTGTACCAAAACTCGACACTCAGATATTCATCTCTATGATCATATCGTAGACAGTTTATCCTCTTGTTATGACGAACTTCACTCTGAAACAGATTTGAACCTTTTCCAATATTTCAGACTTGTGATTCATTAAGTAAATACTCCTGTATCTACTCAAATCGTCATCGAAGTAAGAACATAATGATATCCACTGGTTCCTCAGCAACCATTGGATTGCATACATCAAAATGTATTACTTCCAACAAGTTACTATCTTGTTTCATCTCAATGAAAAAAAGGCATTGCTCACGTGGTATGATTTGCATGTCACAAGTGATTCAAAATCAAGTGAGTATAAAGATCCATCAGCATGGAGCCTCTTCATGCAATTTATACCAACATGACTCAAGCGGCAGTGCCACAAGTAAGTGGTACTATCATATTTACCTTGTATCTTTTGGCACCAATATCATGAACATGTGTAACACTACGATCGAGATTCAATAAACCATTGAAGGTGATTATTCAAGCAAATGGAGTAACCATTATTCTGTTTAAATGAATAATCGTATTGCAATAAACACGATCCAATCATGTTCATGCTCAACGCAAGCACCAAATAACATTATTTAGGTTTAACACCAAACCCGATGGTAGAGGGAGTGTGCGACGTTTGAAAATATCAACCTTGGAAACACTTCCAACACGTATCGTCACCTCGCCTTTAGCTAGTCTCCGTTTATTCCGTAGCTTTCATTTCAAGTTACTAATCACTTAGCAACCGAACCAGTATCCAATACCCTCATGCTACTAGGAGTACTAGTAAAGTACACATCAATATCATGTATATCAAATATACTTCTATCGACTTAGCCAGCCTTATTATCTAACAAGCATCTAGGGTAGCTCGGCCTCAGTGACCGTTCCCCATATAACAGAAGCACTTAGTCTCGGGTTTGGGTTTAATCTTGCGTCTCTTCATTAGTGCAGCAACTGTTTTGCCATTTCACGAAGTATCCCTTCTAGCCCTTGCCTTTCTTGAAACTTAGTGGTTTTACTAACCATCAACTATTGATGCTCCTTCTTGGTTTCTAGTTTCGCAGTGTCAAACATCGCGAATCGCTCAAGGATCATTGTATCTATCCTTGATATGTTATAGTTCATCACGAAGCTCTCACAGCTTGGTGGCAGTGACTTTGGAGAACCATCACTATCTCATCTGGAAGATTAACTCCCACTTGATTCAAGCGATTGTCGTACTCAGACAATCTAAGCACACGCTCAACAATTGAGCTTTTCTCCTTTACTTTGTGGACAAAGAATCTTGTCGGAGGTCTCATACCACTTAACAAGGGCACGAGCATAAAATCACAATTTCATCTCTTTAGAATATCTCTTATGCTTCGTGACATTTCAAAATGTCTTCGGCGCCTTGCTTCTAAGCCATTAAGTATTTTGCACTGAACTATCGCGTAGTCATCAGAAACGTGTATGTCGGATGTTCACAACATCCACAGACGACGCTCGAGGTGCAGCACACTAAGTGGTGCATTAAGGACATAAGCCTTCTGCGCAACAGTGAGGACAATCCTCAGTTTTACAGACTCAGTCCGCAAAGTTGCTACTATCAACTTTCAAATAAATTTTCTCTAGGAACATATAAAAACTGTAGAGCTATAGCGTAACCCACATCATAATTCGTAAAGACCTTTTGACTATATTCAAGATAATTGGAGCTTAACTAATTAGATTAACTTTAAACTCCAACTCAAAAAGTACATCTCTCTAGTCATTTGAGTGGTACATGATCCAAATCCACTATCTCAAGTCCGATCATCACGTGAGTTGAGAGTAGCTTCAGTGGTAAGCATCTCTATGCTAATCATATCAACTATATGATTCATGCTCGACCTTTCGGTCTCATGTGTTTCGAGGCCATGTCTGTACATTCTAGGCTCGTCAAGTTTAACCCGAGTGTTCCATGCGTGCAACTGTTTTGCACCCGTTGTATGTGAACGTTGAGTCTACCACACTCGATCATCACGTGGTGTCTCGAAATGACGAACTGTCGCAATGGTGCACAATCGGGGAGAACACAATTTGAGCTTGAAATTTTAGTGAGAGATCACCTCATAATGCTACCGTCGTTCTAAGCAAGATAAGGTGCATAAAGGATTAACATCACATGCAATTCATAAGTGACATGATATGTCCATCATCAAGTGCTCCTTGATCTCCATCACCAAAATACCGGTATGATCTTCTTGTCACCGGCGCCACACCATGATCCCCATTATCATGATCTCCATCATTGTGCCGCCATCGAGGTTGTCGTGTATGCTATGCTATTACTACTAAAGCTACATCCTAGCAATATAGTAAACGCATCTACAAACACAAACGTTAGTTTAAGGACAACCCTATGGCTCCTGCCGGTTGCCGTAGCATCGATGTGCAAGTCGATATTAACTATTACAACATGATCATCTCATACATCCAATATATCACATCACGTCGTTGGCCATATCACATCACAAGCATACCCTGCAAAAACAAGTTAGACGTCCTCTAATTGTTGTTGCATGTTTTATGTGGTTGCCACGGGTATCTAGTAGGATCGCATCTTACTTATGCAAACACCACAACGGAGATGTATGAATTGCTATTTAACCTCTCTCCAAGGTCCTCCTCGGTCAAATCCGATTCAACTAAAGTTGGAGAAACGGACACTCGCCAGTCATCTTTGAGAAACGGGGTTGCTCGTAGCGATGAAACCAGTCTCTTGTAAGCGTACGAGTAATGTCGATCCGAGCCGCTTCGATCCAACAATACCGCGGAATCAAGAAAAGACTAAGGAAGGCAGCAAATCGCACATCACTGCCCACAAAAACTTTTGTGTTCTACTTGAGATAATATCTACGCATGAACCTAGCTCATGATGACACTGTTGAGGAACGTCGCATGGGAAACACAAAATTTCCTACGCACACGCAATTCCTATCATGGTGATGTTCATCTACGAGAGGATATGCAGATCTACATACCCTTGTAGATCGCACAACGGTAAGCGTTAAGAAACACAGACGATGTAGTGGAACGGCTTGCGTGATTCAAATCACCGTAGTCGTACACTCCATCCCACTATCTCATCACGATCCGTCCTGTGAACTTCATCGCGATCCGTCCCGGAATCTCATCATGATCCTTCCCGATCTAGTGCCGAACGGTCGGCCCCTCCGCCTTCACCACACGTACAGCGTGACGATGGTCTCGGCCTTCTTGATCCAGCAAGAGAGATGGAGAGGTAGATGAGTTCTCCGGCAGCGTGACGGCTCTCCGGAGGTTGGTGATGATCTATCCCAGCAGGGCTCCGCCCGAGCTCCGCAGAAATACGATCTAGAGGAAAAACCGTGGAGGTATTTGTGGTTGGGCTGCCGTGGCAAAGTTGTCTCAAATCAGCCCTAATACCCAAGTATATATAGGAGTGAGGGGAGGGCCTTGCCTTGAGGCTCAAGAGAGCCCCAAAGGGTCGGCCGAAGGAAGGGGAGGAGTCCTCCTCCTCCAATCCTAGTCCAACTAGGATTGGAAAGTGGAGTCCTTCTCCACCTTCCCACTTCCCCCTTTTTCTTTTCTTTTTCTCTTTGGTTTTTCCTTGGTGGCGCCATGGGCCTCTCTTGGCTGTCCCACCAGCCCACTAAGGGCTGGTGTGTCACCCCCTAAGGCCTTGGGCCACTCCCGGGTGGGTTCCCCGCCCTCCCGGTAAATTCCCAGAACCCATTCGTCACTCCCGGTACGATGCCGGTAATGTCCGAAAACCTTCCGGTAACCAAATGAGACAAAGCTATATATCAATCTTCGTTTCCGGACCATTCCGGAAGCCCTCGTGACGTCCATGATCCTATCCGGGACTCCTAACAACATTTGGTAACCAACCATATAACTCAAATACGCATAAAACATCGCCAAACCTTAAGTGTGCAGACCATGTGGGTTCGAGAACTATGTAGACATGACCCGAGTGACTCCTCGGTCAATATTCAATAGCAGGTCCTGGATGCCGATATTGGATCCTACATATTCTCCGAAGATTTTATCGGTTGAACCTCAGTGCCAAGGATTCATATAATCCCGTATGTCATTCCGTTTGTCCTTCGGTATGTTAATTGCCCGAGATTCGATCGTCGGTATCCGCATACCTATTTCAATCTTGTTTACCGGCAAGTCTCTTTACTCTTTCCGCAATACAAGATCCTGTGACATACACTAAGTCACATTGCTTGCAAAGCTTGTGTGTGATGTTGTCTTACCGAGTGGGCCCCGAGATACCTCTCCGTCACACGGAGTGACAAATCCCAGTCTTGATCCATACTAACTCAACGGACACCTTCAGAGATACCCGTAGAGCATCTTTATAGTCACCTAGTTACGTTGTGACATTTGATACACACAAGGTATTCCTCCGGTGTGAGTGAGTTATATGATCTCATGGTCATAGGAACAAACACTTGACACGCAGAAAACAATAGCAATAAAATGACACGATCAATATGCTACGTTCATAGTTTGGGTCTTGTCCATCACATGATTCTCCTAATGATGTGATCCCGTTATCAAGTGACAACACTTGTCTATGGCTAGGAAACCTTGACCATCTTTGATTAACGAACTAGTCAACTAGAGGCTTACTAGGGACAGTGTGTTGTATATGTATCCACACATGTATTTGAGTTTCCAATCAATACAATTCTAGCATGGATAATAAACGATTATTATGAACAAGGAAGTTTAATAATAACTAATTTATTGTTGCCTCTAGGGCATATTTCCAACAAGCTCTCCAACGGAACTAGTGGCGGTGCATACAACTTGCTTGCTCATGAAGACCTAGAGCTCATTTGAGGAGGCTCATCATTGGAATATACAAGACAAGTTCTATAGTGTAAGGGTCCCCAGGTAGTTATGCATGAATGATAATCTCTATGGAGTACAAATATAACAATGGAGTACGAGTGTGGATCTTTTAAAAGGAATAGTAGTGTTGCCCCCTTCTTTTTTTTATTTTTTTGTGTCCGCTTTGGTTCTTTCTATTTATCTCTCATTTGGCCTCTTTGGGATCTTTTCATTTGTCCTCTTTGGGATCTTTTCTTCACTTAAGGGCAACACTCTATGTTTTACAAGAATAAAAAGAAGATCATCAGACTTTATAAGAAGTACTCAACATAAAGACAGATGAAAACTATCATGATGTATGGAAATGTATGCCTCTGCCAGTGTAGCAGGATATGCAATGAAACTAGAGCGTCATGTAGTAATAATAAGGGCAATGCCCAACTAGCATGAGGCTCCTTGATCAAGCAAAAGCATGTATGACATGAAGATCAAGTCATGAGATGGTGGATGTTGCATGGCAATGTATCTCGGAAAGGCTATGGAAATGCCTTAATAGGTAGGTATGGTGGCTGTTTTGAGGAAAAATATAATGAAGCTTATGATGACAGAGCATATCATGCCAAGGGTTTGGATGCACCAACGAAGTTTGCACCAACTCTCAAGATGAGAAAGGGAAATGCACGATACCGAAGAGGCTATCAAAAATATGGATGGTGTAAGTGCCACCAATCGAATACTAGCATTAGTCCGAAGAGCGCATACACTTATTATCGGTAACTCTCTATATAATCAGGAAATTCGCAAAGAGACAAGCACCTCGAGGAGGAGTGTTTGGGGGTTTGGTTATCCTTGCGCATCCTCGACCCATGATAACGTGAGGGTGCTCTATATATTTCAACCCCTCTAGAGGTTAGCGATCAATCTAGTAGCTACAGTTCTCAACTAATTTTTTAGTTTTTGAAAAACACACGGATTTCCCAAAATACGACACCTATCACTAATTGGCTCAAGCTCTTGGCACCAATAGTCCAAACATTACTCAAATCAATACGTCAAAACTATTGCAAGTTACTGCTATACTTAAATAGCAACCTCAGTTACCTACTCATGCAAGACACACAACTCAGTGCAACAAGACAACTCTCTAAACTAGATAAGCATGATAACTCAAGAGAGTCCCAAAAGAAACCTAAATAAAAGCTCTTAAAAAGATAAAGCATGAAAACTAAGAGCTAAGCATGACAACAACTATGAAAATATAGAGACCACACAAAAAAGATAAGCATGAAAACCTATGTTGTGTTCTAGGGTGGAGTGGAGCGTGTTTCTCTACCAAACAAAGAAGGCTAGGTTCCGACTTCTTATGAAATGAAAGCAAAACTAAAACAAACTAAAAAGAAAAGAGCAGAACACTCCAAGCATAGCACATAACATATGAAGTGATAAAAATACAACATGGAGATGGACGAACTGATGATTGTTGATAGAGAAGGGGATGCATGGGGGCAACCCCAAGCTTAGACGCTTGAGTCTCCTTGAATATTTCTTGGGGGTGCATGGGGGCATCCCCAAGCTTGAGCGCTTGACATTCCTGGATCTTCTTTCATCATCTTCCATCGCATACTTGAAAACTCCCTTCGTACGAAACTCATCATAAGCTGATTAGAGTGGTTAGTACCCATGATAAAATAATTTATTCTCTACTGGAAATAAATATTTTCATGAAGAGCTACTGTTTCTCAAGATTTCCAAAAGGTTTTTGCAAAGAAAAAGCAAGATTAAGGTTTGCAAAACAGTGAAAATGCAAAACGTGGCAGAATCTGTGAAAAACAGAACAACATGTAGTAAATATTTTTTTCACGGCACTTATGCAACTGAAATAAAAAACCTTAGAACAGAAGTCAGAAATATAATTATATAGATCATGCTTTAAAAAAATCCAGATCAAAAATATTATCTGGTGATTTTTGGCAAATTTTTCCGTCAAGCACACATAATCTGTTTCTGGACAGCATGTCACAAGTTTTGAACTTTCTTGCAATCGGAGGCTAAAACTTGCCACAAAGCCTGAAAATAAAGATACAGTGATGTTTCCACAGTAGTAACACACATCAAGATCACTAAAAACTAAAAGTAAAAACTCAAAGTAAAGATAACAAGGGTTGTCTCCCTAGAGCTCTTTCTTTATAGCCATAAAGACAGGCTTAAGATTTTAATGATGCTCTCATAGGAATAAGAGTTGTAGAACAAAAGAGAGCATCAGAAGCAAATACCAAACACATTTAAGTCTAACATGCTTCCTATGCATAGGAATATTGCAATAGAATAATTCATTAAAGCACAAAGCAATAAGCATAGGAAGGCAAAACAAGTGCAGCTTCAAAACTTTCGACATAAAGAGGGGAAACTTCTTATTTTTTTAGATATTTAGAACCATGTCTCCCCCTCTCATTATAAATTTCAGTGCCATCATGGATGAACTCAACAATATAACTACCACATACGACATTATTTCCATGATCCAAAAGCATAAAAGTATCATTACTCTTCTTATAAGCAAAATCTTTCTTATTAGGAATAGTGAGAGTAAAGCAATCATTATCATCATGGTGATCATCATATTTAGGAAGCATAGTATCATCAAAGCAAATTTTCTCCTCAAAAGTTGGGGGACTAAAAATATCATGTTCATCAAACCCGTCATCCCCAAGCTTAAAGCTTTCCATGTCATTAGCAATATTGATATTCAAAGAAAGCTTACTAATAACATTGAGACCATCATAATTGTTATGCAAATAATAAAGTTCCATAGGTTTTTTGATTTTCTCCTCAAACACTTCATGTCCTAGTTCAAGATAAAGTTTATAAAGCTCTCTCTTATTTTTGTTGTTTTCCATTAAGCCTAACTAGCATGACTCAAAAGGAAAGGTAAAAGATAGTGTGCAACTCCCCTATCTTGAAGACTGGATTCCCTGGCAACGGCGCCAAAAATTTGCTTGATGAAGAGTTAATGGATATACTTCTTGCCCCTCGTTGGTTATCCCAAGTGGAAGGTGGAGATGTAGTCAGCAGCAGATTTCCTTTACACGGGGACTGTAAGGTTTATCGAACCAGGAGGACTCCGAAGATCAACAAGTAGGTGTACGCTACTCTGACGCTAGCAGAATGTCGACCTGCACACACAACAAATAACTTTGCTCCCAATGAGTACAAAGAGGTTGTCAATCTCTTCGGCCTTGTAGTTTGCAAAGGATCAAAACACAAGTCGGAATAGTGATAGTGATTGCAACGAAAAAGTAAATGAAAGCAGTAAATGGTGGAGGTGTAAACAATGGTGGTAATATGGACCCGAGTCACATGATGTTCACTAGTGATGTCTCTCCCACAAAAGACAGCAAACAACTATGCATGGGTAAACAAATTACAGGTCGACAATTGACAGAATTATAAACGCAACACAATGCTAATTATGCTACTTGAAAGTTAGAGGCTCAATAGTAATGGGCAGTACGCCAAGACAAGTACACCGTTTATTCATCAGCATCTACTTACTAATCATCCACCTTGAGATATCTATCTAGAACATCTCGCTCATATTAAGTCGCGAACCCCACCCAAAGTGTAAACCCAAAGCAACGAACAACTGCATTAACAAACTTCGCGTAAGGTAAACAATCCTTGAAAGCGCGGTCACAAGCACCGTTCTTTTCTCCGTGGAGGCAACAACACGTCCCCTAGTCTCATGTTTCTGTCACTCAAGCTAGACATCAGGGGGCATGAACCCACAATCATGCATAATGCTCCCTCTTGGAGTTACAATATACTACTCGGCCAAAGCAATAAAGAGCAACGGAGAACATGCATGAGTCACTAAAGAACATAATATAAAAGGATAATCAAATATATAACTCATCACAATCTGAACATAATCTCATAATCCATCGGATTCCAGCAAACCGAGCATAGCAATAGCAGGAAAATTACATAGATGCCTTGATCATGTAGGGCAGCCCACAAGGGCTAAACATTGAAGCACAAGATTGGAGAGAAGACAACACATAACTACTGGTCATGGACTCATGGTCCAAGGAGAACTACTTGCGGCACGTCCGGGAAGCGTCCATGGTGGTGGAGAAGCTCCCAGAGGTCAATCCTCCCTCCAGCAAGGTGCCGGGAAGAGGTCTTCTGGCGCTCCCTATCCCAGGAGCGCTGTGGCGGCAGAACGATGGAGAAATTTACGATTCTGGATATGATGGAAGGGTTTCCGATCAGAGGGGTAAATATAGGCCAAAGGAGGGCATCAGAGGAGGTGGGCCCCACCCAGGCGACTTGTGGGTGCGGCCAGGGGCCAGGCCGTGCAGGGAGGCCGCCTCGGCATGCCCTGGCTCTCCTCTAGCCCATCTTTGGTGCTCCGGAAGCTTCCATCATGCTGATTTTATATATTTTTCTCGGGATTTTTGGGACTCTGTAAATTGGGGTAAAAGTCCCTGCAAAAAGGACATTAGCAGACAGAAATTGGCACTGGGTGCACTAAGTTAGTAGGTTATTCCAAATATATGTATAAATATATAGAAGTGTAGCAGAACATATAAGAATGTCACCCAAAAGATCATGGAACAAGCAGAAATTATAGATACGTTTGGGATGTATCACTTACCATTGAAAAGGTTATGCTTGTTGAGACACTCGCATACAATTTACTTTTTGTTCATCAACTTGCAATTGTGGGCTTTAGTACCTTATTTTCCATTGACTGTGTGGCCCTTTTGTCGAGAAAGACTCTTAAAGTAGCCTTTGTTGGACATGTCGAGAATGGTCTCTATGTGGTTAACTTTTTGGAGCAACCCACTAAGACCGCGACTTGCCTAATGACTAAAGTTGATGTGGGATGGCTTTGGCATCACCCGCTAGCCCATGTCAGTATAAGATCTTTCCAAAGTCTCCTCAAAGGGGATCACGTTCTGGGACTAAGAAATGTGAGTTTCGCTAGAGATCGTGCTCGCAGTGCGTGTACCAAAGGAAAGATTCATGAGATAGCTCACCGCCCCACGACCATCATCTACACAAAAAGGACCTTGGGGCTCCTCCACATGGATCTCTTTGGTCCTCCACCCTATGATAGTCTTGGGTAAAGAAAGTATTGCTTGGTGATAGTGGATGAGCACTCAAGATATACGTGGGTATACTTTTTCAAGAGAAAGAGTGAGACTCAACAAACCCTCATCAACTTTGCTAATGAAGCTCAACGCCAACATAATGCAAAGATATTGATGATTAGAAGTCACAATGGCACCGAGTATAAGAACTACACCCTAAATAAATTTCCGAGTGATGAAGGAATCAAGCATCAATATTCTGCACCTTACACTCATTAACAAAATGGTGGGGTGGAAAGGAAGAACTGGATGTTGATGGATGTGGCAAGAACCATGATGGGAGAATTTAAATCTCCGTATAACTTTTGGGCCGAAGCCATCAACATCGCATGTCATGCATCCAATCGGCTCTACCTTCGCAACGGCTTGAACAAGACTCCATATGAAATTCTTACCGGCAACAAGCCCAACCTCAAGTACTTCCGGGTGTTTGGTTGATAGTGTTTCATTCTTAAGAAAGGTGCTCAATTGTCTAAATTTGAACCTAATGCTCAAGAGGGCATATTTGTTGGTTATGCTACAAAGTCCCCCGCTTACCGTGTCCTCAACTAGTCCTCAGGACTCATTGAGGAGACTTGGAACGTGGAGTTTGATGAGAATAGTGGCTCCCAAGTGGAGCAAAGTGGTATTTTTGATGTAGGTGATGAAATTCCTCCCTAAGACATAAGAAGAATGGGCGTGGGACAGTTCCTGCCCGTTGAGGAACCCCTTGTGGCTGAAGGAGAAGGAGAATGTTCCATCATAACCCACAAGTATATGGGATCGCAATAGTTTTCGAGGGTAGAGTATTCAACCCAAATTTATTGATTCGACTCAAGGGGAAGCCAAAGAATATTCTCAAGTATTAACAGTTGAGTTGTCAATTCAACCACACCTGAAATATTTAGTGTCTGCAGCAAAGTATCAGTAGCAAGGTAGTATGATAGCAACACTAGCAACAGTAACCAGTAGCATTAAAGTGACAACAGTAGTGGCAAAGTAACAGCAGTAGCAACAGAGTAACAGTAGCAGCAGTGACAGCAGTAGCGGCAAAGTAACGTAGCAAGGACCAGTAGGAAAAACTCGTAGGCATTGGATCGGTGATGGATGATTATGCCGCATGCTATTCATCATGCAACATTTATAACACGGAGAGATATGTAACTAGCTCCAGTTCGTCAATCTAATGTAGGCATGTATTCCGTATGTAGTCATACGTGCTTAGGGAAAAGAACTTGCATGACATCTATTGTCCATCCCTCCCGTGGCAGCGGAGTCCTAATGGAAACCACGGGATATTAAGGTTCTCCTTTTAATAAAGAACCGGACCAATGCATTAACACTTGGTGAATGCGTGAACTCCTCATACTATGGTAATCTCCGGGAGTTGTTCCGGCTATTGTCACTCCGGGGTTGCCGGGTCATAACACATAGTAGGTGACTACAACTTGCAAGATAGGATCAAGAACACACATATATTGGCGACAAAATAATAGGTACAGATCTGAAATCATGGCACTCGGGCCATAGTGACAAGCATTAAGCAGGGCAAAATAGTAGCAACATCAATCTCAGAACATAGTGGATACTAGAGATCAATCCTCGTCAAAACTAACTCGATTACGTGAAAGATCTCATCCAACCCATCACCGTCCAGCAAACCTACGATGAGATTACTCATGAACGGTGAAGAGCATCATGGAATTGGCGATGAAGGAAGGTTGGTGATGACGATGCCGACGATCTCCCCTCTCCGGAGCCCAAAACGGACTCAAGGTCTGCCCTCCAGAGGAAGAACAGGAGGTGGCGACGCCTCCGTATCATAAAACACGATGAACTCTTCTCCTTGATTTTTTTCTGGTCGAAGGAGCATATATAGAGCTGGAGTTGGAGGAGGCGGAGCCCGAGGGGCTCACAAGCGTGCCAGGCCCGACGAGGGGGGGGGGGGCTGGCGGGCTTGTGAGCTCCTGGCTCTGTCCCTCCATGTGATTCTTGCGCCAGTATTTTTTATATATTCCACAAAAAATTCCTCGTAAATTTCTAGGTCATTCCGAGAACTTTTATTTTTGTGCAAAAACTACACCATGGCAATTCTGCTGAAAACAGCGTCAGTCCGGGTTAGTTCCATTCAAATCATGCTAATTAGAGTCCAAAACAAGGGCAAAAGAGTTTGAAAAAGTAGATACGACAGAGACGTATCAACTCCCCCAAGCTTAAAGCCTTGCTTGTCCTCAAGCAATTCAGTTGACAAACTGAAAGAGAGAAAAGAAAAACTTTTACGAACTCTGTTTGATCTTGTAGTTGCAATTATGCCTAACTCATATCCAGAGTTTCAGCAAGATCATAATCAAACCACAAAAGCAAATGACATCTAGGTCTCACGGTAAACTCATATCAATGGCATAATCAACTAGCGAGCAATAATAATAAGTTTCAGACGTCAACACTTCAATCAAAACAATCATGAAGCAGTGTGAACAGATGATATCTCGCTAGCTCTTTATGAGACCGCAAAACATAAATATAGAGCACCTTCAAAGACCAAGGGCTGACTAAACATTGTAATTCATGGCAAAGAATATCCAGTCATAGTCATACTCAACACAGTTAAAAGCAAAGCATAAAAATGATAGAGGTGCTCTCTAATTGGTGCTTTTATAAGAAGAGGACGACTCAACAAGAACATAAATAGACAGGCCCTTCGCAGAGGGAAGCATTGATTTGCAGAGGTGCCAGAGCTCAAGCTTTGAAAACTGAGATAATAATTTTGGGTGGCATGCTTTCATTGTCAATGCAATGACTAAGAGTTCTCACCATCTTCCACGCTACACATGCCATAGGCGGTTCCCAAACAGAAAAGTGAAGTTTTGACTCCCCCACCACAAATCAATCACACTCCACGACTAGCCGAATACTCGGGTGCCGTCCATACCAACATCAATCGAGGGGGAGTTTTGTTTGCAATTATCTTTTCGATTTGTGCATGGAACTGGGCATTCCAATTACCGACCCCTTTCTCGTGAATGATAGTGAATGAACACATATCGAGGATAACACGCCTAGCATGGAAGATACTGATAGCCCCCTGTCACCACATGAGCGGTTCGGGCATGCAAAACAAATTATTTCTTGAAGATTTAGAAAGTGGCACATGCAAATTTACTTGGAACGACAGGTAGATACCACATATAGGTAGGTATGGTGGACTCATATGGAACAACTTTGGGTTTAGGGAAGTGGATGAACACACAATATTCCCGCTTAGTACAAGTGAAGGATAGCAAAAGACTGGGAAGCGACCAACTAGAGAGCGACAACAGTCATCAAAATGCATTGAGATTAACTAACATTGAGTGCAAGCATGAGTAGGACATAAATCACCATGAACATGAATATCATAGAGGCTATGTTGATTTTGTTTCAACTACATGCGTGAACATGTGCCAAGTCAAGCCACTTGAATCATTCAAAGGAGGATACCATCCTATCATACTACATCATAGTCATCTCAACATTCATGTGGGCATCCAAGACAAACCATTATAAGCTCCTAGCTAATTAAGCATGGCATCAGAAACTACGATCTCTAAGTTGTAATTGCAAACATGTTTCTCTCACAACAAAGCTGAATCAGGAACGATGAGCTAGTCATATTTACAAAAACAAAATAGATCGAGTCCATACCAGCTTTTCCAGGCTCAGTCACTTCATCATATACTGTCATTATTGCCTTTTACTTGCACGACCGAATGATGTGAACAATAATAAGAGTGCTCGTGCATTGGACTAAGCTGGAATCTGCATGCAAACACAAAGGAGAAGACAAAGTAATATGGCTCTTTAACAGATAAGCAGATATGCATGGGAGAGCCCCTAAACATTGTAACCATGGTCTTCTAACTTGACCCAAAGAAAAAAAGAAAACTATTTACACGGGAAAGCTCCCAACAAACAAAAGAAGAACAAGAAAATCTTTTTTGGTTTTCTCAAACTAGACAGACACACGAAAAGAAAAAGTAGAAAAAGAAATAAACTAGCATCGATGAAACAGTGGCAAAGTGTGAACACGGACTAACAAAGTGAAAGCATAAGAAAGAATATAATGTCGGTGAGAAACACGTACTCCCCCAAGCTTAGGCTTTTGGTCTCAGTTCGTCTACTCCCAAGGATGGTCCGGGCGACTCCCAAAATCATAATGGGGGTTGTACGGGAGCGCTGCAGCCACTGCCTGAATAGTTGCCTCACGGAGACGAGCAGCTTTTGCCTCCCTCGCATACTCCTTTGCCTCTCCTCTGGTTATGTAATAACTCCATCTTACCTGAAAGTCAAAGAAGGCAGGAGCAGGAAGGGTAATATGGGAAACACGTTGTCAGTTAAATATTAAACGGTATAGGAGGGATTCATGATCCCTCTCAAGGAACTGGTAGCGTGTCAAAGCGACGCGGTCAAGGAAAGCTGTATGGAGCGGGGGATCTCCTTCGCGGATGGGTACTCCAAGGAAATTCTCTATGCGAGTGGCATAGATCCCACCAAAGAAATCCCCTTCATTAGCATTATTATTCAGCCTCCTTGCTATTATAGCTCCCATGTTGAAACTTCTATCACCCGTTACTGCGCTCTTAAGAATACTAAGGTCTGGTGCGCAGAGGTGACCATGATCAATCTTGCCATTAATGCATCTGCCTATAAGAGGGCAAAGTAATGCAAGGCAGGAAAATGAATGCTCCCCATGGTAGCCTGCGTAATATCTCTAGTTTCTCCAACAGTTATACCAGAGAAAAAAATCACTAACTGAAGATTTAGGAGGATCATTGAGACTACCCCAAATAGGTATCTTGCAAATTCTATTGAAATCCTCTAAATTCATGGTATAGGATTTGTCATAGAGATCAAATAGTATAGATGTATCACAGCTAGCTAAAAATTTGAATCTACGAATAAAAGAGGCAGCGAGAGTAATATATTGTTCACATTTATCGGAGATGAATTCTTCGAGTCCGACGTTGTGAACAAGTGTATCAAACTCGTCTTTGAAACCTGCCTCAATCATGAATTCATCAGAAGGTCATTCACATGGTTGTACCTGTGCGTTCCTTGGTTGGTAAGGGTCGGGCTCCTGAATCGCAATACGGGGACCTCTCTTGCTTGAGGAACCACCATGATAGTTTCTCCTGAACATCTTCCTTTTCAGAAATTTTCAGTGACTCTAAGGAAAAGTGAACAAGGCTCAACGAAACTCGTAGCAACTACTCCCACAAGTGCCTAGAGGCCATATTACGTATCAAAACTACTTGGGACTAGCTAAAATTAGTATGCAAAGCTCAAGAACATGGTCACCAAGGCAGCAAAAATACGCGTAGTATAAGTTACTAGAGCAAAAACTAATTGGACCAATGGAGGAGTCACTTACCAAGAATTAATTCCCCAAAACAGTTCGGAGAATGGTGCTTTCAGCAAGGAGATCGAAAATCCGAGCAAGAGGACCAAGAACATGGGTTTGAGCTGCGAAACGATTTTTTGTGGAGGTAGGAGAAGCAGATGAGAGCTAGAATGAGTGGAGGGGGTACACGTGGGCCCCACAAGCCTGCCAGGCCCGGCCAGGGGGGTGGCCGGGCCTCGTGGGCTTGTGGCCCACTGGTGCATCCCCAGACTAGCTCTTCGTCTCAGTATTTTTCAAAAATTCCAGAAAAAATCATACTTGATTTTCAGGACGTTTAGAGAACTTTTATTTTTAGGGTGCTTTTCTACGGGACGCTAAAACAGAAAACAGGGAAAACTAAACTAAACCTATCATTTTTCTTCTAGGCAACCGAAGGTGAAATCTTGGAACAGAGGTTTGTGACTCCTCGATTCAGCCGTCTCATGGTCATCGAAAGAAATCCGTCAATGAGGTTGATCAAGTCTCCTTGACAAACTTTTTCGAATCGCAAAAGAAAATGGAGAATTTTCGAATATTCACTAGGTTACCTCAATGGGGATGTGCATATCCCCGACAATCAAATCATACTTCATCCTGACAGGAGGTATAGGGCATTCAAAGCTCCCAATAAGAATCGATGAAGTTTTTTCGATAGCATTGATGCAATGTACTAGATATTGTTTCTTTGGAAAGTGCACCGTATGCTCATTACCATTGACATGGAAAGTGACATTACCTTTGTTGCAATCTATAACAGCCCCTGCAGTGTTTAAAAAGGGTCTTCCGAGGATGACCGCCATGGCATCGTCCTCGGGAATATCCAAGATAACAAAGTCTGTTAAGATAGTGATGTTGGCAACCACAACAGGCACATCCTCGCAAATGCCGATAGGCAAGGCAGTTGATTTATCGGCCATTTGCAGAGAGATTTCAGTAGGGTGTCAACTTATCCAGTTCAAGTCTACGATAAAGAGAGAGAGGCATAACACTAACATCGGCTCCAAGGTCGCATAAAGCAGTTCTAACATAGTTACCTTTAATGGAGCAAGGTATAGTGGGCACCCCGGGATCACCTAGTTTCTTAGGAGTTCCACCCTTGAAGGTATAGTTAGCAAGCATGGTGGAAATCTCAACCTCAGGTATCCTCCTCTTATTAGTAACAATATCCTTCATGTACTTATCATACGGAGACATTTTGAGCATATTTGTCAAACGCATTTGCAGAAAGACAGGTCTAATCATTTCAACAAAGCGCTCAAAATCCTCATCATCCTTTTTCTTGGATGGTTTGGGACGAAAGGGCATGGGTTTCTGAACCCATGGTTCCCTTTCTTTACCATGCTTCCTAGCAGCGAAGTCATTCTTATCGTATCTCCTAGCCTTAGACTGTGGGTTATCAAGATCAACAGGTTCAATCTCCACATCCTTATCATTGCTAGGTTGAGCATCAACATGAACATCACTATTGCTATTATCATTAGGCTCATGTTCATCACCAGATTGTGTTTCATCATCAGAGACACAGACATCGTTTGGATTCTCAGGTGTATCAGCATCTGGGTTGCTAGCGTGCAGGTTCCTATCTTATTTCTTCTTCTTTCTAGGATGACTAGGTGCATCAGTGCTAACTCCTTGAGAATCTTGTTCAATTCTCTTTGGATGACCCTCAGGATACAAAGTTCCCTGGGTCATTCTACCGCCTCTAGTAACGACTCTGACATAATTTACATTCAACTCATTGAGAAAGTAATTCTGAGCTCTAAGTACTTCTTGTACTTGAGTAGTAACCATAGAGGCATGTTTACTTAGAAGCTTAAGATCATTGACGTTTTTGTCCACACAAACACTTAAATGACTAAGCATACGAGCATTGTGTTCCAATTGTCTGCTAACATAATCATTGAAACTCTGTTGTTTGGCAACAAAGTTATCAAATTCATCCAGGCATAGGCTAGCAGGTTTATCAAAAGGAATATCACTCTCATCAAGCCTACACAAAGAATTTACTTCTACTACCTGTATCGGGTTGTCAAGACCATGGATCTCTTCGATAGGCGGTAGCTTTTTGACATCTTCAGATTTAATGTCTTTATCTTTCATAGATTTCTTAGCTTCTTGCATATTGATACGTCTCCATCGTATCTACTTTTCAAAACTCTTTTGCCCTTGTTTTGGACTCTAATTTGCATGATTTGAATGGAACTAACCTGGACCGACGCTGTTTTCAGGAGAATTGCCATGGTGTTGCTTTTGTGCAGAAATGGAAGTTCTCGGAACGTCCTGAAAATTTATGGAGAATATTTCTGGAAAATATGAAAAATACATGCGCAAAGATCCACCGGAGGGGTGGGCCAGTGGGCCACAAGCCCTGTAGCCACCCCCTGGTGGCGGCTACCAAGCTTGTGGGGCCCACGTGGCTCTGCCGCCCCCAAACTCAGCTCTATAAATTCACTTTCGTCCCAGAAAAATAAAGGAGAAAAGATTTCATTGCGTTTGCGATACGGAGGCGCCGCCGCATCCTGTTCTTCATCCGGAGGGCAGATCTGGAGTCCGTTTTGGGCTTCGGAGAGGGGAAATCGTCGCAATCGTCATCATCAACCTTCTTCCCTCTCCAATTCCATGAAGCTCTTCATCGTTCGTGAGTAATCTATTCGTAGGCTCGCTGGGCGGTGATGAGTAGGATGAGATCTATCATGTAATCGAGTTAGTTTTGACGGGGATTGATCCCTAGTATCCACTATGTTCTGAGATTGATGTTGCTACTACTTTGCCATGCTTAATGCTTGTCACTAGGGCCCGAGTGCCATGATTTCAGATCTGAAATTATTACGTTGTCACCAATATATGTGTGTTTTAGATCCGATCTTGCAAGTTGTAGTTACCTACTATGTGTTATGACCTGGCAACCCCGGAGTGACAATAACTGGAACCACTCCCGGTGATGACCATAGTTTGAGGAGTTCATGTGTTCACCAAGTGCTAATGCGTTGGTCCGGTTCTTTATTAAAAGGAGAACCTTAATATCCCGTAGTTTCCTTTTGGACCCCGCTACCACGGGAGGGATGGACAATAGATGTCATGCTAGTTCTTTTCCCTAAGCACGTATGACGACACACGGAATGCATGCCTACATCACATTGACGAACAGGAGCTAGCCACATATCTCTCCGTGTTATAACTGTTGCATGATGAATGTCATCCAAACAAATCACCGAACCATTTCCTACGAGTTTGTCCCACTGCTGCTGCTACTTGTTTTGCTCTGCTGCTGTTACTTGCTTTGCTCTGCTGCTACTTGCTACTGATGTTACTTGCTACTGTTGCTACTTGCTACTGCTGTCAGTACTGCTATTCCTTGCCACTGGTGTCACTCGTTACACTGCTGCAACCTGCTACAATAGTTTTTCACTCGCCGTTGCCGGGAAAGAATATTTCCCGTCCACGGGCAACTTCTGGCGCCATTGATACAACCGTTAGGAATAGTCTGCCGTCAATAGATCGTTTATGGCACCGTTGCTATCATACTACTTTGCTACTGATACTTTGCTTGCAGATACTAATCTTTCAGGTGTGGTTGAATCTGACACATTCAACTGCTAATACTTGAGAGTATCCTTTCACTTCCTGTCGGGCGAACCAACAAATTTGGGTTGAATATTCTACCCTCGAAAACTGCCGCGAACCCACGCGCTGGTGGGCCATTACAAGACAATTGCTAATTGTTGAGCAACTAGGAGCAGTTCTGACTCTGTTGCCCTGGAGGCATCAAGTCAGGAACACGTCAACAACATTTATCTAGTGTCGTTGCCGAGGACTGATAGCACATATCTTCACGACATAGGAATAGAATACCTCTTTTCTTCGGAGTTGGCTTAGGAGGTGGTTCGGGAATAGTCCAAGCATTCTCATTGCACAAGATGTTATTCAACAAGATCTCAGCTTGTTCTACAGTTCGTTCCCTAAAAACACAACCGACACAACTATCTAGGTGGTCTCTAGAAGCATCGGTAAGTCCATTATAGAATATATCAAGTATTTCATTCTTCTCAAGAGGGTGATCAGGAAAAGCATTCAGTAGCTCGACGAGCCTCCCCCAAGATTGTGGGAGACTCTCTTCTCCAACTTGAGCAAAGTTGTATATTTCCTGCAAGGCAGCTTGCTTCTTATGGGCAGGAAAATATTTTTCAGAGAAGTAGTAGACCATATCCTGGGGGCTACGCACACAACCAGGAGCAAGAGAAGTGAACCAAGTCTTAGCATCATCCTTTAGCAAGAAAGGAACCAGCTTGAGGATATAGTAGTGGCGGATCTTTTCCTCACTAGTGAATAGGGAGGCTATATCGTGCAGTTTGGTAAGATGGGCTACAACCGTTTCAGACTCATAACCATGAAAAGGATCAGATTCGACCAGAGTGATTAACTCAGGGTCGACAGAGAATTCATAATCCTTATCGGTCACAAAGATAGGCGAAGTAGCAAACTTCGGGTCATATTTCATCCTAGCGTTCAGAGATTTTTCTTTCCACTTGAGCAGTAATTTCTCAACATCATAGCTATCCTTACAAGCAAGAAAGTCCTCAGCTATCTCTCCCTCCATAACATAACACTTAGGCATATCACGCAATTCATGTCTAGGAGAGCTAGTTCTAGCAGGCAAAATAGCAGGTTCTACTTCAATAGTATCAGCAGTTTCAGAAGTATCATCACATCTAGCAGCAACTCTAGCAGTTTGTGCATCAAGGAATGCACCTAGTGGCAAAGCAGTATCAAGCATAGCATCATCAGGCAAAGCAGGATCAAGCATAGCATCATCATAAGCATCATGGGCAGCAGAAGTAGCATCATCAAGCACAGGCGACATATCAAGATTTTTAGCAGGAGGTGGTGTCGCAAACTTACTCATAACTGAAGGTGAATCAAGTGCAGAGCTAGATGGCAGTTCCTTACCTGTCCTCGTAGTGGAGGGCAAGACTTTAGTTCTTGGATCTACCGGATTCCTCATAGTGACCAGCACACGTAAATCCCAAGTGACTCACAGAATATAGCTGTGCTTCCCCGACAACTGCGCCAGAAAAAGGTCTTGATGACCCACGAGAATAGGGGATCGCAACAGTTTTCGAGGGTAGAGTATTCAACCCATATTTATTGATTCGACTCAAGGGGAAGCCAAAGAATATTCTCAAGTATTAGCAGTTGAGTTGTCAATTCAACCACACCTGAAAGATTTAGTGTCAGCAACAAAGTATCAGTATCAAGGTAGTATGATAGCAGCAGTAGCAACAGTAACCAGTAGAAACAAAGTGACAGCAGTAGCGGCAAAGTAACAGCAGTAGCAACAGAGTAACATTAGCAGTAGTGACATTAGTAGCGGCAAAGTAACATAGCAATGACCAGTAGGAAAAACTCGTAGGCATTTGATCGGTGATGGATGATTATGTCGGATGCTATTCATCATCCAACAATTATAACACAAAGAGATATGTAACTAGCTCCAGTTCATCAATCTTATATAGGCATGTATTCCGTATGTAGTCATACGTGCTTAGGGAAAAGAACTTGCATGACATATATTGTCCATCCCTCCCGTGGCAGCGGGGTCCTAATGGAAACTACGGGATATTAAGGTTCTCCTTTTGATAAAGAACCGGACCAACGCATTAACACTTGGTGAATACATGAACTCCTCATACCATGGTCATCTCTGGGAGTGGTTCCGGCTATTGTCACTCCGGGGTTGCCGGGTCATAACACATAGTAGGTGACTACAACTTGCAAGATAGGATCAAGAAGACACATATATTGGCGACAACATAATAGGTTCAGATCTGAAATCATGGCACTCGGGCCCTAGTGACAAGCATTAATCATGGGAAAGTAGTAGCAACATCAATCTCAGAACATAGTGGATACTAGGGATCAATCCCCGTCAAAACTAACTAGATTACATGATAGATCTCATCCAACCCATCATCGTCCAGCAAGCCTAGGATGAGATTACTCATGAACGGTGATGAGCATCATGGATTGGCGATGAAGGAAGGTTGGTGATGACGATGGCGACGATCTCCCCCCTCCGGAGCCTTCTATCCCACAGACAACAGCGCCAGAAATTGACACGTTGACGGAGCCTGGGCTTGCGTTGTTTTTCCCTTGAAGAGGAAAGGGTGATGCAGCACAGGAGCAGTAAGTATTTCCCTTAGTTTGAGAACCAAGGTATCGATCCAGAAGGAGGGTCTCGTCAAGTCCAGAGTACCTGCGCAAACAGAAACAAGCTTGCACCCAACGCTTCAAAGGGGTTGACAATCCCTTCAAGATTTTTGCAAAGTGAGATCTGAAGGCGGAAAGTCCAATGAAGTAAAAAGTGTAAGGCTGAAAATATGGTGTGGAGTAGACCCTGGGGGCCATAGTGTTCACTAGAGGCTTCTCTCAAAATAGCAAGTATTACGGTGGGTGAACAAATTACTGTCGAACAATTGATAGAACCGCGCAAAGTCATGACGATATCTAAGGCAATAATCATACATATAGGCATCACGTCCGAGACAAGTAGACCTCTACTTTCTGCATCTACTACTATTACTCCACACATCGACCGCTATCCAGCATGCATCTAGTGTATTGAGTTCATGACGAACAGAGTAACACTTTAAGCAAGATGACATGATGTAGAGGGATAATCTCAAACCAATGATGAAAACCCCATCTTTTTACCCTTGATGGCAACAACACGATGGGTGCCTCGCTACCCCTTCTGTCACTGGGTGAGGTCACCGCACGGTATGAACCCAAAACCAAGCACTTCTCCCATTGCAAGAATCATAGATCTAGTTGGCCAGACAAAACCCACAACTCGAAGATAATTACAAGGATATGAAATCATGCATAAGAGAGATCAGAAGAAACTCAAATAAGATTCATAGATAATCTGATCATAAATCCACAATTCATCGGATCTCGACAAACACACCGCAAAAGAAGATTACATCGGATAGATCTCCATGAAGATCATGGAGAACTTTGTATTCAAGATCCAAGAGAGAGAAGAAGCCATCTAGTTACTAGCTATGGACCCGTAGGTCTATGGTGAACTACTCACGCATTATCGGAGAGGTCATGGTGTTGATGAAGAATCCCTCCGTGTCCGAATCTCCCCTCCGGCAGGGCACCAGGACGTGCCCAGATGGGATCTTGCGGAGACAGAAGCTTGCGGCGGCGGAAAAGTACTTTCGATGATCTCCTGATTTTTTTGGGATTTTTAGGGAATTTATAGGCGCAACCCCAAGGTTAGGCGGCGCTCAGGGGGCCCACAAGCCTGGATGGCGCGGCCTCCCCCCTGGCAACGGGGTGGGGGCTTGTGGGGGCCCTGGTGCTCCCCTCCCTTGGGTCCCAAGCTCCCCGATCTTCTTCCATTCTAGAAAAATCTTTTCGGGGATTTTCTTCCATTTGGACTCCGTTTCAAAATCTCCTCTGAAAGGGGTCAAAAACATGGAAAAAACAGGAACTCGCACTTGGCACTGAGTTAATAAGTTAGTTCCAAAAAATATATAAAAGGCATGCAAAACATCCAAAGTTTGACAAGATAATAGCATGAAACCATCAAAAATTATAGATACGTTGGAGACGTATCAAGCATCCCCAAGCTTAACACCTGCTCGTCCTCGAGTAGGGAAGTGATAAAGAATGAATTTTTGATGTGGAATGCTACCTAGCATAGTTGTCCTTTGCAACTTCTTTCACGTGGCATGAATGTTCAGATCCGTAAGATTCAAAACAATAGTTTGCTATTGACATGAAAATAGTAATACTTCAAGCAAACTAGCAAAGTAACCATGAACTTTCAAAATAACAAGGCGAAAGAAAGTTATCCCTAGAAAATCATATAGTCTGGCTATGCTCCATCATCCTCACACACTAATGTAAATCATGCACAACCCCGGTATTGGCCAAGTAATTGCTTTCGCACTCTTACTTTCTCAAACTTTTTATAACTATCACACAATACATGAGCGCGAGCCATGGATATAGCACTATAGGTGGAATAGAGTGTGGTGGTGGTTGTGAGACAAAAAGGGAGGAGATAGTCAAATTGACTTGGCGTATCAATAGGCTATGGAGATGCCCATTAATAGATATCAATGTGAATGAGTAGGGATTGCCATACAAGAGATGACAAGAGCTATAAGTATGTGAAAGCTCAAAAGGAGAACTAGTGGGTGTGCATCCAACCTGCTTGCTCACAAAGACCTAGGGCAATTTTGAGGAAGCCCATCATTGGAATATACAAGCCAAGTTATATAACAAAGATTACCACTAGCATATGGTAGTGACAAAGCAATAAGCTTTCAATCATGAAGAACATGGTGCTATCATGAAGCACAAGTGTGGAAAAAGATAGTAGCATTGTACCTTCTCTCCTTTTCTCTTTTTTTTCATTTGGGCTCTTAGGCCTCTTTTTTTCTTTTATTTTTTGTTTTTTTTGGGCTCTTTGCCCTCTCTTTTTTTATTTCCTCACATGGGACAATGCTCTAATAATGATGATCATCACACTTTTATTTACTCACAGCTCAAAGATCACAATCACGATGACTCCATAGGAAATGCCTCCGGGAGTGTACCGGGATGTGCAACGATCTAGCATGGCGTATGATGTTGAAACATCTCGCTAGCTATCTTACGATCATGCAATGGCAACATGAGAGTGACAGCACAAGTCATGAGACGGAACGGTGGGAGTTGCATGGCAATATATCTCGGAATGGCTATGAAAATGCCATAGTAGGTAGATATGGTGACTGTTTTGAGGAAGCAATTTGGTGGGTTTGTGCACCCGTGAGAATTGCGCGGCACTAGAGAAGCTAGCAATGGTGGAAGGTGAAAGTGCATCTATTCCATGGGCTCACATTAGTCATGAAGAACTCACATACTTATTGCAAAAGTTTTTATTAGAAATCGAAAGAAAGTGCTAAACGCATACTCCGAGGGGAAGGGTTCGTAGGTGTAAACCATCACGCGATCCCGGCCTCAACACAAAGGATGACAATCAATAGATCAATTATGCTTCTACTTCCTAAGATAGCGGTTCACCATATGTGCATGTTACGAGAATGACTAACTTCAACACAAGTATTTCTAGATTCACAACACCCTACTAACATGACTTTTAATATTACCAAATCTATGTCTCAAAACTATTTGAGAGGAATCAAGACTTCTCTTTCTACTCAATGCACATGAAGATGGAGGTTTTTGCATCCTCTTTGGGTACCTATCACATTTGGAACTACTTTCATAACATAAGATTGAACTCCCGCAAGAAGCTATCACTGACAGAATTCTTCAATCACTGCCGCCAAGCTATAAAGGCTTTGTGTTGAACTACAACATGCAAGGGATGAACAAGTCTCCCGGCGAGTTGTTTGCGATGCTGAAAGTCGCAGAGTCTGAACTCCGTAAAGAGCATCAAGTGTTGATGGTGAGCAAGACCACTAGTTTCAAGAGAAACGGCAAAGGCAAGAAGGGCAATTCGAAGAAGAGCGGCAAGCCTGTTGCCAATCCGCCGAAGAAACCCAAGGCTGGACCTAAGGCTGAAACAGAGTGCTTCTATTGCAAGGGTATGGGTCACTGGAAGCGCAATTGCCCCAAGTATCTGGCAGATAAGAAGGCGGGCAAAGAAAAATCAGGTATATTTGATATACATGTTATTGATGTGTACTTAACCGGCTCTCGTAGTAGTGCCTGGGTATTTGATACCGGTTCTGTTGCTCACATTTGCAACTCGAAACAGGAACTACGGAATAGACGAAGGCTGACGAAAGACGAAGTGACGATGCGCGTAGGAAATGGTTCCAAGGTTTATGCAATCGCCGTCGGCACAGTGTCACTTCAGCTACCATCGGGATTAGTGATGAACTTAAATCATTGTTATTTAGTGCCTGCGTTGAGCATGAACATTATATCTGGATCTTGTTTATTGCGAGACGGTTACTCTTTTAAGTCTAAGAATAATGGTTGTTCTATTTCTATGAGTAACATCTTTTATGGTCATGCACCGAATATGAGAGGATTGTTCATATTGAATCTTGATAGCGATACGCATATACATAACATTGAGACCAAAAGAGTTAGAGTAAACAATGATAGCACCATATTTTTGTGGCACTGCCGCTTGGGTCATATTGGTGTAAAGCGCATGAAGAAACTCCATGCTGATGGACTTTTGGAGTCACTTGACTTTGATTCACTTGACACGTGCGAACCATGCCTCATGGGCAAGATGACTAAAACTCCGTTCTCCGGAACAATGGAGCATGCAAGTGATTTGTTGGAAATCATACATACCGATGTGTGTGGTCCAATGAGCGTAGAGGCACGCGGCGGATATCGTTATTTTCTCACCTTCACTGACGATTTGAGTAGATATGGTTATGTCTATTTGATGAAGCACAAGTATGAAACATTTGAAAAGTTCAAGCAATTTCAGAGTGAAGTGGAAAATCATCGTAACAAGGAGATCAAGTTCCTGCGGTCTGATCGTGGGGGTGAATATCTGAGTTTTGAGTTTGGTGCTCACTTAAGACAATGTGGAATTGTTTCGCAGTTAACACCGCCTGGAACACCACAGCATAATGGTGTGTCCGAACATCGTAATCGTACTTTATTAGAGATGGTGCGATCTATGATGTCTCTTACTGATTTGCCGTTATCATTTTGGGGTTATGCATTAGAAACAGCTGCATTCACTTTAAATAGGGCACCATCAAAATCCGTTGAGACGACACCATACGAAGTGTGGTATGGCAAGAGGCCAAAGTTGTCGTTTCTTAAAGTTTGGGGATGTGATGCTTATGTCAAAAAGCTTCAGCCTGAAAAGCTGGAACCCAAAGCGGAAAAATGCGTCTTCATAGGTTACCCAAAAGAGACAGTTGGGTACACCTTCTATCTCAAATCCGAGGGCAAAGTGTTTGTTGCTAAGAACGGAACTTTTATCGAGAGGGAGTTTCTCTCGAGAGGATTGAGTGGGAGGAAGATAGAAATTGACGAGGTTGTCGAACCTCTCATCCCTCTGGATGGTGGCGCAGGGCAAGGGGAAACCTCTGTCATTGCGACGCCGGTTGAGGAGGAAGTTAATGATGATGATCATGAAACTCCAGTTCAAGTTTCTGTTGAACCACGCAGGTCGACGAGATCACGCACTGCTCCAGAGTGGTACGGTAATCCCGTCTTATCAATCATGTTGTTAGACAACAATGAACCTGCAAATTATGAAGAAGCAATGGTGGGCCCAGATTCCAACAAATGGCTAGAAGCCATGAAATCCGAGATGGGATCCATGTATGAGAACAAAGTATGGACTTTGGAGATACTACCTGAGGGCCGCAAGGCTATTCAGAACAAATGGATCTTTAAGAAGAAGACGGACGCTGACGGTAATGTGACCGTTTATAAAGCTCGACTTGTGGCAAAGGGTTTTTCACAAGTTCCAGGAGTTGACTACGATGAGACTTTCTCACCCGTAGCGATGCTTAAGTCCGTCAGAATCATGTTAGCAATAGCTGCATTTTTCGATTATGAAATCTGGCAGATGGATGTCAAAACGGCGTTCCTTAACGGTTTCCTTAAGGAAGAGTTGTATATGATGCAACCCGAAGGTTTTGTCGATCCTAAAAATGCTGACAAGGTGTGCAAACTCCAGCGATCCATTTATGGACTGGTGCAAGCATCTCGGAGTTGGAACAAACGCTTTGATGAGGTGATCAAAGCATTTGGGTTTATACAAGTGGTTGGAGAATCTTGTATTTACAAGAAAGTGAGTGGGAGCTCTGTGGCGTTTCTAATATTATATGTGGATGACATATTACTGATTGGAAACAACGTAGAGCTTTTGGAGAGCATAAAAGGTTACTTGAATAAAAGTTTCTCTATGAAGGACCTAGGAGAAGCTGCTTACATTCTAGGCATTAAGATCTATAGGGATAGATCAAAACGCCTGATAGGACTTTCACAAAGCACATACCTTGATAAAGTTTTGAAGAGGTTCAAAATGGAACAGTCCAAGAAAGGGTTCTTGCCAGTGTTACAAGGTACGAGATTGAGTAAGACTCAGTGCCCAGCAACTGATGAAGATAGAGAGCATATGCGCTCCGTCCCCTATGCTTCAGCCATAGGTTCTATCATGTATGCGATGCTGTGCACTAGACCGGATGTTAGCCTGGCCATAAGTATGGCAGGTAGGTTCCAGAGTAATCCAGGAGTGGATCACTGGACAGCGGTCAAGAATATCCTGAAGTACCTGAAAAGGACTAAGGAGATGTTTCTCGTGTATGGAGGTGACGAAGAGCTCGCCTTAAAAGGTTACGTCGATGCAAGCTTTGACACAGATCCAGACGACTCTAAGTCGCAAACCGGATACGTATTTATTCTTAATGGGGGTGCAGTAAGCTGGTGCAGTTCCAAGCAAAGCGTCGTAGCAGATTCTACATGTGAAGCGGAGTACATGGCTGCCTCGGAGGCGGCTAAGGAGGGTGTCTGGATGAAGCAGTTCATGACGGATCTTGGAGTGGTGCCAAGTGCACTGGATCCAATAACCTTGTTCTGTGACAACACTGGTGCCATTGCCTTAGCAAAGGAACCAAGGTTTCACAAGAAGACCAGACACATCAAACGACGCTTCAACCTCATCCGCGACTACGTCGAGGAGGAGGACGTAAATATATGCAAAGTGCACACGGATCTGAATGTAGCAGACCCGCTGACTAAACCTCTTCCACGGCCAAAACATGATCGACACCAGAACTGTATGGGTGTTAGATTTATTACAATGTAATTCACATGGTGATGTGAGGGCTAGATTATTGACTCTAGTGCAAGTGGGAGACTGTTGGAATTATTCCCTAGAGGCAATAATAAATATAGTTATTATTATAATTCCTGTATCAAGATAATAGTTTATTATCCATGCTATAATTGTATTGAATGAAGACTCATTTACATGTGTGGATACATAGACAAAACACCGTCCCTAGCATGCCTCTAGTTGGCTAGCCAGTTGATCAATGATAGCCAGTGTCTTCTGATTATGAACAAGGTGTTGTTGCTTGATAACTGGATCACGTCACTGGGAGAATCACGTGATGGACTAGACCCAAACTAATAGACGTAGCATGTTGATCGTGTCATTTTGTTGCTACTGTTTTCTGCGTGTCAAGTATTTATTCCTATGACCATGAGATCATATAACTCACTGACACTGGAGGAATGCTTTGTGTGTATCAAACGTCGCAACGTAAATGGGTGACTATAAAGATGCTCTACAGGTATTTCCGAAGGTGTTAGTTGAGTTAGTATGGATCAAGACTGGGATTTGTCACTCCGTATGACGGAGAGGTATCTCGGGGCCCACTCGGTAATACAACATCACACACAAGCCTTGCAAGCAATGTAACTTAGTGTAAGTTGCGGGATCTTGTATTACGGAACGAGTAAAGAGACTTGCCGGTAAACGAGATTGAAATAGGTATGCGGATACTGACGATCGAATCTCGGGCAAGTAACATACCGAAGGACAAAGGGAATGACATACGGGATTATATGAATCCTTGGCACTAAGGTTCAAACGATAAGATCTTCGTAGAATATGTAGGATCCAATATGGGCATCCAGGTCCCGCTATTGGATATTGACCGAGGAGTCTCTCGGGTCATGTCTACATAGTTCTCGAACCCGCAGGGTCTGCACACTTAAGGTTCGACGTTGTTTTATGCGTATTTGAGTTATATGGTTGGTTACCGAATGTTGTTCGGAGTCCCGGATGAGATCACGGACATCACGAGGGTTTCCAGAATGGTCCGGAAACGAAGATTGATATATAGGATGACCTCATTTGATTACCGGAAGGTTTTCGGAGTTACCGGGAATGACGAATGGGTTCCGGGAGTTCACCGGGGGGGGGCAACCCACCCCGGGGAAGCCCATAGGCATTTGGGGAGCCACACCAGCCCTTAGTGGGCTGGTGGGACAGCTCACAAGTGCCCAATGCGCCAAGAGAAGAAAAATCAAGAGGAAAGAAAAAAAAAGGGGAAGGAGGTGGGAAGGGAGGGGGACTCCTCCCACCAAACCAAGTCCAACTCGGTTTGGGGGGGAGTCCTCCCCCCCTTGGCTCGGCCGACTCCTTGGGGGTTCTTGGACCCCAAGGCAAGGCCCCCCTCCCTCCCACCTATATATACGGAGGTTTTAGGGCTGATTTGAGACGACTTTCTCACGGTTGCCCGACCACATACCTCCACGGTTTTTCCTCTAGATCGCGTTTCTGCGGAGCTCGGGTGGAGCCCTGCTGAGACAAGGTCCTCACCAACCTCCGGAGCGCTGTCACGCTGCCGGAGAACTCTTCTACCTCTCCGTCTCTCTTGCTAGATCAAGAAGGCCGAGATCATCGTCGAGCTGTACGTGTGTTGAACGCGGAGGTGCCGTCCGTTCGGTACTAGATCGTGGGACTGATCGCGGGATTGTTCGCGGGGCGGATCGAGGGACGTGAGGACGTTCCACTACATCAACCGCGTTCTCTAACGCTTCTGCTGTGCGATCTACAAGGGTACGTAGATCACTCATCCCCTCTCGTAGAAGGACATCACCATGATAGGTCTTCGTCCGCGTTGGAAAATTTTTGTTTCCCATGCGACGTTCCCCAACAGTGGCATCATGAGCTAGGTTCATGCGTAGATGTCTTCTCGAGTAGAACACAAAAGTTTTTGGGGGCGGTGATGTGCGTTTTGCTGCCCTCCTTAGTCTTTTCTTGATTCCGCGGTATTGTTGGATTGAAGCGGCTTGGACCGACATTACTTGTACGCTTACGAGAGACTGGTTTCATCGTTACGAGTAACCCCCTTTGCTCAAAGATGACTGGCAAGTGACGGTTTCTCCAACTTTAGTTGAATCGGATTTGACCAAGGAGGTCCTTGGATGAGGTTAAATAGCAACTCATATATCTTCGTTGTGGTGTTTGCGTAAGTAAGATGCGATCCTACTAGATACCCTTGGTCACCACGTAAAACATGCAACAACAAAATTAGAGGACGTCTAACTTGTTTTTGCAGGGTATGATTGTGATGTGATATGGCCAACAATGTGATGTGATATATTGGATGTATGAGATGATCATGTTGTAATAGAAATATCGACTTGCACGTCGATGGTACGGCAACCGGCAGGAGCCATAGGGTTGTCTTTATACTAAAGTTTGTGCTTGCAGATGCGTTTACTATTTTGCTAGGATGTAGCTTTAGTAGTAATAGCATAAGTAGCACGACAACCCCGATGGCAACATGTTGATGGATGATCATGGTGTGGCGCCGGTGACAAGAAGATCGTGCCAGTGCTTTGGTGATGGAGATCAAGAAGCACGTGATGATGGCCATATCATGTCACTTATGAATTGCATGTGATGTTAATCCTTTTATGCACCTTATTTTGCTTAGAACGACGGTAGCATTATGAGGTGATCTCTCACTAAAATTTCAAGACGAAATTGTGTTCTCCCCGACTGTGCACCGTTGCTACAGTTCGTCGTTTCGAGACACCACGTGATGATCGGGTGTGATAGACTCAACGTTCACATACAACGGGTGCAAAACAGTTGCGCACGCAGAACACTCGGGTTAAGCTTGACGAGCCTAGCATGTGCAGACATGGCCTCGGAACACATGAGACCGAAAGGTCGATCATGAATCATATAGTTGATATGATTAGCATAGGGATGCTTACCACTGAAACTATACTCAACTCACGTGATGATCGGACTTGGCATAGTGTAAGTGGATCATGAACCACTCAAATGACTAGAGAGATGTACTTTTTGAGTGGGAGTTTAGTATATAATTTGATTAAGTTGAACTCTAATTATCTTGAACATAGTCTAAGTCCACTTTGAATATATTTGTGTTGTAGATCATGGCTCACGCGAGTGTCATCCTGAATTTTAATACGTTCCTAGAGAAAGCTAAGTTGAAAGATGATGGAAGCAACTTTGTAGACTGGGCTCGTAAATCTTAAGCTAATCTTACAAGCTGGGAAGAAGGATTATGTCCTTAATGCTGCGCTAGGAGATGAACCACCCGCTACGGCTGATCAGGATGTTAAGAACGCTTGGTTAGCACATAAGGAGGACTACTCAATAGTTCAATGTGCAGTCTTGTATGGCTTAGAACCGGGACTTCAACGTCGCTTTGAGCGTCATGGAGCATTTGAGATGTTCCAGGAGTTGGAGTTTATCTTTCAGAAGAACGTCCGGATCGAGAGGTATGAGACCTCCGATAAATTCTATGCTTGCAAGATGGAGGAAAACTCGTCTGTCAGTGAACATGTGCTCAAAATGTCTGGGTACTCAAACCGTCTAGCTGAACTGGGGATTGAACTCCCGCAAGAAGCTACACTGACAGAATCCTTCAATCACTGCCGCCAAGCTATAAAGGCTTTGTGTTGAACTACAACATGCAAGGGATGAACAAGTCTCCCGGCGAGTTGTTTGCGATGCTGAAAGTCGCAGAGTCTGAACTCCGTAAAGAGCATCAAGTGTTGATGGTGAGCAAGACCACTAGTTTCAAGAGAAACGGCAAAGGCAAGAAGGGCAATTCGAAGAAGAGCGGCAAGCCTGTTGCCAATCCGCCGAAGAAACCCAAGGCTAGACCTAAGCCTGAAACAGAGTGCTTCTATTGCAAGGGTATGGCTCACTGGAAGCGCAATTGCCCCAAGTATCTGGCAGATAAGAAGGCGGGCAAAGAAAAATCAGGTATATTTGATATACATGTTATTGATGTGTACTTAACCGGCTCTCGTAGTAGTGCCTGGGTATTCGATACCGGTTCTGTTGCTCACATTTGCAACTCGAAACAGGAACTACGGAATAGACGAAGGCTGACGAAAGACGAAGTGACGATGCGCGTAGGAAATGGTTCCAAGGTTTATGCAATCGCTGTCGGCACAGTGTCACTTCAGCTACCATCGGGATTAGTGATGAACTTAAATCATTGTTATTTAGTGCCTGCGTTGAGCATGAACATTATATCTGGATCCTGTTTATTGCGAGACGGTTACTCTTTTAAGTCTGAGAATAATGGTTGTTCTATTTCTATGAGTAACATCTTTTATGGTCATGCACCGAATATGAGAGGATTGTTCATATTGAATCTTGATAGCGATACGCATATACATAACATTGAGACCAAAAGAGTTAGAGTAAACAATGATAGCGCCATATTTTTGTGGCACTGCCGCTTGGGTCATATTGGTGTAAAGCGCATGAAGAAACTCCATGCTGATGGACTTTTGGAGTCACTTGACTTTGATTCACTTGACACGTGCGAACCATGCCTCATGGGCAAGATGACTAAAACTCCGTTCTCCGGAACAATGGAGCATGCAAGTGATTTGTTGGAAATCATACATACCGATGTGTGTGGTCCAATGAGCGTAGAGGCACGCGGCGGATATCGTTATTTTCTCACCTTCACTGACGATTTGAGTAGATATGGTTATGTCTATTTGATGAAGCACAAGTATGAAACATTTGAAAAGTTCAAGCAATTTCAGAGTGAAGTGGAAAATCATCGTAACAAGGAGATCAAGTTCCTGCGGTCTGATCGTGGGGGTGAATATCTGAGTTTTGAGTTTGGTGCTCACTTAAGACAATGTGGAATTGTTTCGCAGTTAACACCGCCTGGAACACCACAGCATAATGGTGTGTCCGAACATCGTAATCGTACTTTATTAGAGATGGTGCGATCTATGATGTCTCTTACTGATTTGCCGTTATCATTTTGGGGTTATGCATTAGAAACAGCTGCATTCACTTTAAATAGGGCACCATCAAAATCCGTTGAGACGACACCATACGAAGTGTGGTATGGCAAGAGGCCAAAGTTGTCGTTTCTTAAAGTTTGGGGATGTGATGCTTATGTCAAAAAGCTTCAGCCTGAAAAGCTGGAACCCAAAGCGGAAAAATGCGTCTTCATAGGTTACCCAAAAGAGACAGTTGGGTACACCTTCTATCTCAAATCCGAGGGCAAAGTGTTTGTTGCTAAGAACGGAACTTTTATCGAGAGGGAGTTTCTCTCGAGAGGATTGAGTGGGAGGAAGATAGAAATTGACGAGGTTGTCGAACCTCTCATCCCTCTGGATGGTGGCGCAGGGCAAGGGGAAACCTCTGTCATTGCGACGCCGGTTGAGGAGGAAGTTAATGATGATGATCATGAAACTCCAGTTCAAGTTTCTGTTGAACCACGCAGGTCGACGAGATCACGCACTGCTCCAGAGTGGTACGGTAATCCCGTCTTATCAATCATGTTGTTAGACAACAATGAACCTGCAAATTATGAAGAAGCAATGGTGGGCCCAGATTCCAACAAATGGCTAGAAGCCATGAAATCCGAGATGGGATCCATGTATGAGAACAAAGTATGGACTTTGGAGATACTACCTGAGGGCCGCAAGGCTATTCAGAACAAATGGATCTTTAAGAAGAAGACGGACGCTGACGGTAATGTGACCGTTTATAAAGCTCGACTTGTGGCAAAGGGTTTTTCACAAGTTCCAGGAGTTGACTACGATGAGACTTTCTCACCCGTAGCGATGCTTAAGTCCGTCCGAATCATGTTAGCAATAGCTGCATTTTTCGATTATGAAATCTGGCAGATGGATGTCAAAACGGCGTTCCTTAACGGTTTCCTTAAGGAAGAGTTGTATATGATGCAACCCGAAGGTTTTGTCGATCCTAAAAATGCTGACAAGGTGTGCAAACTCCAGCGATCCATTTATGGACTGGTGCAAGCATCTCGGAGTTGGAACAAACGCTTTGATGAGGTGATCAAAGCATTTGGGTTTATACAAGTGGTTGGAGAATCTTGTATTTACAAGAAAGTGAGTGGGAGCTCTGTGGCGTTTCTAATATTATATGTGGATGACATATTACTGATTGGAAACAACGTAGAGCTTTTGGAGAGCATAAAAGGTTACTTGAATAAAAGTTTCTCTATGAAGGACCTAGGAGAAGCTGCTTACATTCTAGGCATTAAGATCTATAGGGATAGATCAAAACGCCTGATAGGACTTTCACAAAGCACATACCTTGATAAAGTTTTGAAGAGGTTCAAAATGGAACAGTCCAAGAAAGGGTTCTTGCCAGTGTTACAAGGTACGAGATTGAGTAAGACTCAGTGCCCAGCAACTGATGAAGATAGAGAGCATATGCGCTCCGTCCCCTATGCTTCAGCCATAGGTTCTATCATGTATGCGATGCTGTGCACTAGACCGGATGTTAGCCTGGCCATAAGTATGGCAGGTAGGTTCCAGAGTAATCCAGGAGTGGATCACTGGACAGCGGTCAAGAATATCCTGAAGTACCTGAAAAGGACTAAGGAGATGTTTCTCGTGTATGGAGGTGACGAAGAGCTCGCCTTAAAAGGTTACGTCGATGCAAGCTTTGACACAGATCCAGACGACTCTAAGTCGCAAACCGGATACGTATTTATTCTTAATGGGGGTGCAGTAAGCTGGTGCAGTTCCAAGCAAAGCGTCGTAGCAGATTCTACATGTGAAGCGGAGTACATGGCTGCCTCGGAGGCGGCTAAGGAGGGTGTCTGGATGAAGCAGTTCATGACGGATCTTGGAGTGGTGCCAAGTGCACTGGATCCAATAACCTTGTTCTGTGACAACACTGGTGCCATTGCCTTAGCAAAGGAACCAAGGTTTCACAAGAAGACCAGACACATCAAACGACGCTTCAACCTCATCCGCGACTACGTCGAGGAGGAGGACGTAAATATATGCAAAGTGCACACGGATCTGAATGTAGCAGACCCGCTGACTAAACCTCTTCCACGGCCAAAACATGATCGACACCAGAACTGTATGGGTGTTAGATTTATTACAATGTAATTCACATGGTGATGTGAGGGCTAGATTATTGACTCTAGTGCAAGTGGGAGACTGTTGGAATTATTCCCTAGAGGCAATAATAAATATAGTTATTATTATAATTCCTGTATCAAGATAATAGTTTATTATCCATGCTATAATTGTATTGAATGAAGACTCATTTACATGTGTGGATACATAGACAAAACACCGTCCCTAGCATGCCTCTAGTTGGCTAGCCAGTTGACCAATGATAGCCAGTGTCTTCTGATTATGAACAAGGTGTTGTTGCTTGATAACTGGATCACGTCACTGGGAGAATCACGTGATGGACTAGACCCAAACTAATAGACGTAGCATGTTGATCGTGTCATTTTGTTGCTACTGTTTTCTGCGTGTCAAGTATTTATTCCTATGACCATGAGATCATATAACTCACTGACACTGGAGGAATGCTTTGTGTGTATCAAACGTCGCAACGTAAATGGGTGACTATAAAGATGCTCTACAGGTATTTCCGAAGGTGTTAGTTGAGTTAGTATGGATCAAGACTGGGATTTGTCACTCCGTATGACGGAGAGGTATCTCGGGGCCCACTCGGTAATACAACATCACACACAAGCCTTGCAAGCAATGTAACTTAGTGTAAGTTGCGGGATCTTGTATTACGGAACGAGTAAAGAGACTTGCCGGTAAACGAGATTGAAATAGGTATGCGGATACTGACGATCGAATCTCGGGCAAGTAACCTACCGAAGGACAAAGGGAATGACATACGGGATTATACGAATCCTTGGCACTGAGGTTCAAACGATAAGATCTTCGTAGAATATGTAGGATCCAATATGGGCATCCAGGTCCCGCTATTGGATATTGACCGAGGAGTCTCTCGGGTCATGTCTACATAGTTCTCGAACCCGCAGGGTCTGCACACTTAAGGTTCGACGTTGTTTTATGCGTATTTGAGTTATATGGTTGGTTACCGAATGTTGTTCGGAGTCCCGGATGAGATCACGGACATCACGAGGGTTTCCGGAATGGTCCGGAAACGAAGATTGATATATAGGATGACCTCATTTGATTACCGGAAGGTTTTCGGAGTTACCGGGAATGTACCGGGAATGACGAATGGGTTCCGGGAGTTCACCGGGGGGGGGGGGGGCAACCCACCCCGGGGAAGCCCATAGGCATTTGGGGAGCCACACCAGCCCTTAGTGGGCTGGTGGGACAGCCCACAAGTGCCCAATGCGCCAAGAGAAGAAAATTCAAGAGGAAAGAAAAAAAAAGGGGAAGGAGGTGGGAAGGGAGGGGGACTCCTCCCACCAAACCAAGTCCAACTCGGTTTGGGGGGGAGTCCTCCCCCCCTTGGCTCGGCCGACTCCTTGGGGGTTTTTGGACCCCAAGGCAAGGCCCCCCCTCCCTCCCACCTATATATACGGAGGTTTTAGGGCTGATTTGAGACGACTTTCTCACGGCTGCCCGACCACATACCTCCACGGTTTTTCCTCTAGATCGCGTTTCTGCGGAGCTCGGGCAGAGCCCTGCTGAGACAAGGTCATCACCAACCTCCGGAGCGCCGTCACGCTGCCGGAGAACTCTTCTACCTCTCCGTCTCTTTTGCTGGATCAAGAAGGCCGAGATCATCGTCGAGCTGTACGTGTGCTGAACACGGAGGTGCCGTCCGTTCGGTACTAGATCGTGGGACTGATCACGGGATTGTTCGCGGGGCGGATCGAGGGACGTGAGGACGTTCCACTACATCAACCGCGTTCTCTAACGCTTCTGCTGTGCGATCTACAAGTGTACGTAGATCACTCATCCCCTCTCGTAGATGCACATCACCATGATAGGTCTTCGTGCGCGTAGGAAATTTTTTGTTTCCCATGCGACGTTCCCCAACAGGTTTGTGCACCCGTGAGAATTGTGCGGCACTAGAGAAGCTAGCAATGGTGGAAGGTGAAAGTGCATCTATACCATGGGCTCACATTAGTCATGAAGAACTCACATACTTATTGCAAAAGTTTTTATTAGAAATCGAAAGAAAGTGCTAAACGCATACTCCGAGGGGAAGGGTTCGTAGGTGTAAACCATCACGCGATCCCGGCCTCAACACAAAAGATGACAATCAATAGATCAATTATGCTTCTACTTCCTAACATAGCGGTTCACCATACGTGCATGTTACGGGAATGACTAACTTCAACACAAGTATTTCTAGATTCACAACACCCTACTAACATGACTTTTAATATTACCAAATCTATGTCTCAAAACTATTTGAGAGGAATCAAGACTTCTCTTTCTACTCAATGCACATGAAGATGGAGGTTTTTGCATCCTCTTTGGGTACCTATCACATTTGGAACTACTTTCATAGCATAAGCCAACTACCAAATCACGCACCGCCGTGCTCTAAAGATATAAGTGAAGCACACAGAGCAAAAGTATCTAGCTCAAAAGATATAAGTGAAGGACTATGAGCATTCTAGCAAAACTCACGATGAGTGCATGTCTCTTTCTCTCAAAAAGGTGTGCAAAAAGTATGATTCTGACACAACAAAAAGAAAAGACTCCTAAGATACAAGACGCTCCAAGAAAAAGACATATCATGTGGCGAATAAAAATATAGCTCCAAGTAATGTTACCGATGGATTGAAGACGAAAGAGGGGATGCCTTCCCGGGGCATCCCCAAGCTTAGGCTTTTTGGTGTCCTTGAATTTGGCTTGGGATGCCTTGGGCATCCCCAAGCTTGAGCTCTTCCCACTCCTTATCTCTTTGTCCATGAGAACATCACCCAAAACTTGAAAACTTCACAACACAACACTTAAACAGAAATTCGTGATAACATTAGCACAAGAAAACAAACTACCACCTCTTTTGGTACTGTAGCAAACTTGAATTCCATCTATATTGGTGTTGGGCTACTGTATTCTCACTTTTCCATGGCTAGTACCCCCCGATACTAACCATAGTTTCATCAAAACAAGCAACCAACTCAACAAAAACAGAATCTGTCAAAAACAGACCAGTCTGTAGCAATTTGTATACTTCGTATACTTCTGGTACCTAAAAAATTCTGAAAAATTACAACTACCTGGGAAAAAGGCATATCATCCAGAAGCAAAAAGAATAAACTCAAAATATCTTTCTGAATAAAAATGAAAAATCATCTCGTGAGCGGAAAGTTTCTGTCTTTTTCCAGTAGGATCAAACAACCATTACCAAGACTAGTCATAAAGGTTTTGCTTGGCTCAAACACAAAAAGAAACACAAAAAACACAATCACAACAGAATTATGATGGTGTGGACGCAACAAAACAGAAAGAAAAAAGATAAATTCATTGGGTTGCCTCCCAACAAGCGCTATTGTTTAACACCCTTAGCTAGGCATTGAATGATGCTCACACAAAAGACAAGAACAGAAGCACAACGAGAGCATCCTAAAGCATGTGAAAATCACATCTAAGTCTAACATACTTCCTATGCATAGGCATTTTATAGGGAAACAATTTATCAAGAGATGTAACTACCATATGCAAGGAAGAAGAAAGAGACAAGAGCAATCTCAACATCATGAGAGGTGATTTAGTGATATGGAAGTTTCTACCACAATATTTTCCTCTCTCATTACGTGTGGGATCATATTCAAATTCAACAATATAGCTATCACATAGGATAGTCTTTTCATGATCCACATGCATGAAAAGTTGACGCTCTTCAAAAATAGTGGGATTATCATCAACTAAAGTCATGACGTCTCCAAACCCACTTTCAATAATATTGCAAACATCATATTCATCATGAGGCTTGAACAAATTTTCAAGATCATAAGAAAGATCATCACCCCAATCATGATTGTTGCAACAAGTAGTGGTCAAAGCAAAATTAGCATCCCCAAGCTTAGGGTTTTGCATATTTTTGGCATGATTGTCACTAATAGAATTTATAGTGAAACCATTACCATCATGCTTTTCATCCAAGGGGCCCTCATGAATCACTTCATAAATTTCTTCCACACAATTTACAGATTCACGCATCTCGAGCAAAACTCCATAAAAATAATCTAGTAAGCAAGACTCACTAGCAATTGGTTCAACATAGTTGGACCTCTTGAAAAGATTAGCAAGTGGATGAGGGTCCATGCCACTAGATTCTTAGCAAGCAAAGATGCAAGCATTTTGAAGGCACATGGCACACAAGCAAAGGAAAGGCAAACGAAAAAGGCAAATTGTGAAGTGGGGGAGAGGAAAATGAGAGGCAACTGGCAAACAAAGTAAATGCAAGAGATGAGTTTGCGACACCTACTTGGATGAGTTCTTGACTTGATCCTCCCCGGCAACGGCACCAGAAATTCTTGTGCTATCCCACAAACAAGAGCGCCAGAAATTGACACATTGACGAAGGCTGGGCTTGCGTTTGTTTTTTCCTTGAAGAGGAAAGGGTGATGCAGCACATGAGCAGTAAGTATTTCCCTCATTTTGAGAACCAAGGTATCGATCCAGAAGGAGGGTCTCGTCAAGTCCAGAGTACCTGCGCAAACACAAACAAGCTTGCACCCAACGCTTCAAAGGGGTTGTCAATCCCTTCAAGATTGTTTGCAAAGTGAGATCTGAAGGCGGAAAGTGCAACGAAGTAAAAAGTGTAAGGCTGAAAATATGGTGTGGAGTAGACCTCGGGGGCCATAGTGTTCACTAGAGGCTTCTCTCAAAATAGCAAGTATTACGGTGGGTGAACAAATTACTGTCGAGCAATTGATAGAACCGCGCAAAGTCATGACGATATCTAAGGCAATGATCATACATATAGGCATCACGTCCGAGACAAGTAGACCGATACTTTCTGCATCTACTACTATTACTCCACACATCGACCACTATCCAGCATGCATCTAGTGTATTGAGTTCATGACGAACAGAGTAACGCTTTAAGCAAGATCATGATGTAGCGGGAATACTCAAACCAATGATGAAAACCCCATCTTTTTACCCTTGATGGCAACAACATGATGCATGCCTCGCTACCCCTTCTATCACTGGGTGAGGTCACCGCACGGTATGAACCCAAAACCAAGCACTTCTCCCATTGCATGAATCATAGATCTAGTTGGCCAGACAAAACCCACAACTCGAAGAGAATTACAAGGATATGAAATCATGCATAAGAGAGATCAGAAGAAACTCAAATAAGATTCATAGATAATCTGATCATAAATCCACAATTCATCGGATCTCGACAAACACACCGCAAAAGAAGATTACATCGGATAGATCTCCATGAAGATCATGGAGAACTTTGTATTCAAGATCCAAGAGAGAGAAGAAGCCATCTAGTTACTAGCTATGGACCGGTAGGTCTATGGTGAACTACTCACGCATCATCGGAGAGGTCATGGTGTTGATGAAGAAGCCCTCCGTGTACGAATCGTCCCCTCTGGCAGGGCACCAGGACGTGCCCCAGATGGGATCTTGCGGAAACAAAAGCTTGCGGCGGCGGAAAAATACTTTCGATGATCTGCTGATTTTCTTGGGATATTTAGGGAATTTATAGGCGCAACCCCTAGGTCAGGGGGCGCTCAGGGGGCCCACAAGCCTAGATGGCGCGACCCCCCTGGCCGCGGGGTGGGGGCTTGTGGGGTCCCCTGGGGCTCCCCTGCCTTGGCTCCCAAGCTCCCCGATCTTCTTCCGTTTGAGAAAAAATCTTTTCGGAGATTTTCTTCCGTTTGGACTCCGTTTCAAAATCTCCTCTGAAAGGGGTCAAAAACATGGAAAAAATAGGAACTGGCACTTGGCATTGAGTTAATAAGTTAGTTCCAAAAAATATATAAAAGGCATGCAAAACATCCAAAGTTTGACAAGATAATAGTATGAAACCATCAAAAATTATAGATACGTTGGAAACGTATCAAAGCCCAAAACGGACTCCAGATCTGCCCTCCAAAGGAAGTACAGGAGGTGGCGGCGCCTCCATATCGTAAAACGCGATGAACTCTTCTCCTTGATTTTTTTCCGATAGAAGGAGGATATACAGAGTTGGAATTGGAGGCGGCGGAGCCCCGAGGGGCTCACAACCCTGCCAGGCCCGGCCAAGGGGGGGGGGGCTGGTGGGCTTGTGAGCTCCTGGCTCCGTCCCTCCAGGTGATTCTTGCGCCAGTATTTTTTATATATTCCACAAAAAATCCTCGTAAATTTCTAGGTCATCCCGAGAACTTTTATTTCTGCGCAGAAAAAACACCATGGCAATTGTGCTGAAAACAGTGTCAGTCCGGATTAGTTCCATTCAAATCATGCAAATTAGAGTCCAAACAAGGGCAAAATAGTTTGGAAAAGTAGATACGATGGAGACGTATCATTCCACTCATGTGGAACCATCACCGACGCAAGACCCACACGTTTCCTAAGAACGCTCTGAAGGCCCTCATCCCAGTGATCCTGATTAAGGAGAAGATCTACCTCAAGATGGTCCTGCACCGAATGATGTCCTTGATCCAGCTCACCCCTCTCAGGATGCTCAAGATCAAGAGCAAGCTCAAGATCAAGATCAAGTTCAATATCAAGAGCAAGCGCAAGAATAAAATCAAGCTCAAGATCAAGGGCAAACTCAAAAAGGCGGTAAAAGTCTCAAACAGTCTCCTCACCTTACCCTTGAGGATATTCCAGAAAGATGTGCGGCCAAGACTGCCAAAACGCTCAAAAATAATTCTCATATGCTGGAGAATGTCTATGACATCTTACAAAGAGGGGTATCCACACGTCGTCAATTATCAAACTTTAGTTCCCATCATGCGTTTGTTTCTTGCATTGAACCACTAATGGTACAAGAGGCTCTCGAAGACATGGATTGGGTTGAAGCGATGCATGAATAACTCAACAAATTCAAGCGCAACAAAGTGTGGTGATTGGTGCCAAGACCAAAGGAGAACCACAATGTCATTGGGACAAAGTGGATCTTTAATAACAAGCAAGATGCGAATAGTGTCGTCACTCGAAACAAGGCAAGATTGGTAGCACAAGGCTATTCCCAAGTCAAGGGCATCGACTACGGTGATACCTTTGCTCATGTCACTCGCCTTGAATCTATTCACATGTTGCTTACATTTGCTTCTCATCATAACTTCAAATTATACCAAATGGATGTGAAGAGTGCATTTTTTAATGGTACCCTTAAGGAGTTGGTTTATGTCAAGCAACCTCGGGGTTCGAGGATCCCAAGTTCCCTAATCATGTTTATGTTCTTTATAAGGCACTCTATGGCCTTAAACAAGCCCCACGTGGATGGTATGAGCACCTTACCGAGATGTTACATGACCGTGGTTTTGAAGTTGGGAAAATTGACCCCTTTCTTTTTACTAAGAAGGTCAAGGGGAGCTTGTTCATATGCCAACTGTATGTGGATGATATTATCTTTGGTTCTCCTAACAAAGCTTTCAATGAAGAATTTGCTACTCTAATGACTAAAGAGTTTGAGATGTTTATGATGCGAGAGTTGAAGTTTTTCCTTGGGTTTGAAGTCAAGCAATGAAGTCAAGTAACCTTCATTAATCAAGCCAAATACACTCAAGCCATGCTCAAAACGTTCAAGACGGATGATATCAAACGAGCCAAGGCCAACACTCCCATTCCTCTCAACTGCCATCTTGACCTCGATCCCAATGGTAAAGCTGTGGATCAAATGGTATACTGCTCTATGATCGGATCTCTGCTTTACCTTTGTGCATCTAGATCGAATATTATGTTGAGTGTGGGAATTTGTGCATGATTTCAATCCGCACCTAAGGAAAGTCACTATGTGGCGGTCAAGCGAATCTTTCAATATTTGGCTCATACCCAAAACTTTGGCTTATGGTATCCCAAAGGGGATTCATTTGATATCATAGGATATTCGGATTCGGATTGGGCGGGAGACCATGTGGATAGGAAGTCAATTTCCCGAGGTTGCCAATTGCTTGGTTTCTTTGTGGTAAGTTGGTCTTCCAAGAAATAAAATTGCATTTCTCTCTCGTCCACCGAGGCTGAATATGTAGCTACTGCAAGTTGGTGTTCTCAGTTGCTTTGGATGAGGAAAACTTTAAAGGATTAAGGTGTCACTTGTGACAAAGTGCCTCTTTATTGTGATAATATTAGTGCTATCTCAATCTCCAACAACCCGGTTCAACATTGCAAGACGAAGCACATCAGTATTGGTCACCACTTCATCCGGGAGCATATCAAGTGCGGGGAGATTGACCTCATTTACCTCAACACTAATGATCAACTTGCAGGTATCTTCACAAAGCCTTTAAATGAAGCAAGATCTCGTGAGTTAAGGCATGAGATAAATATCATTGATTTGAGCAATGTGGATTGAAATTAGGCACACCCCACCACCCTCATGAATTTATATGTACGCATGAACTTAGGGAGAGTGTTGTTCTCTCAATGAACTCTTGGGCGACTTTGCCAGTAGTTATCTACTCTAGGACGGTATTACCGCCCGTGCATGACCGGTACTACCGGTTCGGTGGAAGTACCGCTCCTGCACAGTGGTACTACCGCTGCAGAGGAAGTACCTCTCTTGGACATCGGTACTACCGCCCTAGCACTTGCACCCATTTTCTTTCATGCATGTGCCCATGTCCGTTTTGGTTTCCTATTTGACTCTTGCAGTGTGTTTACACATGTTTTCTTGCCGTTCTTCTTGTGAGTTCCAGGTGATGGCTCTGTACCTATGACTCGTCACATGAATCCCAAGCATGGCTCCAAGCGCCCACGTGCATCTGAGGAGGCAGTTGCTAGTTCCAGTGCCCAACCACAAAAGCAGCCCCAAAGAGCCCCAAGAGTTGCCTCAAGAAGAGTTTGATGTGCTATGCAAAAAAGAATCCCTATTGTCTAGCTCAGGGTGATGCTCTTGTAGGGTGTCCGTTTTGGAACAAGACTCAATCTCTTACCTATTCCAAGATCATCAAGACAAGGACCAACCTCTAATCCCCATACTGCTTATTTTCCTGAAGCTTATGATCTCTACGAGAAGTGGGGCCTTGGTCTTATCATCGGTTTCAACAAGGACTTTGACAACGAGATCATGGCTCAATTCTATGCCACTTTTGACTTCCATGATAGTGATGAAAGGCAATTGACCTGGATGACTAGTGCCCGTGTGCTACACTCTGATTGGAAGACATTTCTGAACTCTGTGGGCATTGCTGACAGGGGTCTGGATGAGCCTATTGGCCTGAGGCCTCACGGTGAGGGTATTCCTGCTATTCACAAGTCGAAGCTCATCTGTTACTCGAGGATTATGAAGACTGCCAAGGGTGACCTTACGAGCTCATGCCTTTTGTGTACATCATGCACATGATATTTCGCAACTCTCTGTTTCCTCGTGTTGGGAACAAGGACCAGGTGCACTCATGTCTTGCCAACCTCCTTCTTTTCTGCCAGAAGGAGCAAAATCGCCAGTCCACCTTGGATGTTTCCCACATTATGTGGATGGAGTTGAGGTCTGATGTGTTTGACAAGAAGAAGGTGCCCATCTATGCTACATATCTGTTCAAGCTAATTAAGGACACGTGGAATTCTACCTTTCCTACTGAGCTGTTGGTGACTGATCACATGGTCACTCATGGTGTGCTTAAGCTCCGTGTGAAGGATAATTGGGGCATTCCACGTATTGTTCCAGAGATTGTTGCTACTGACTCGGATGACGAGCCTGAGCCCGACTATGAGTTTGTTCCCAGATCCGAGACTGAACCTTCTTGGGCTTCCAAGCTTAGAAAGAAGATGAAGGCTCTTTTCTACTTCTAGGTGAAGGGTTAGTACAAGGCACATGTCGATGCAAAGAAGGCGTGCAGCCGTGACAAGATGATCATGCGGAAGATTGGCCTTGATGTCCAAAGCGGTTCAGAGGACAAGATCACCAATGAGGAGGACTGGATAAAGGCCAAATGCTAGTGGATGGAGTCTGAGGAGGAGGTGGCTGCTGAGGAGGAGGTGTCTACTAAGGAGGCGTGCGTTGCTTGAGATGAGTGTGAGGGAGATGATGACGAGGACTACTCAGCTTCTCGTGTCTCCTCTTTTTGGTGTCTTGATGCTAAAGGGGGAGAAATTATCCTAGTTTAAGATGGATTTGCCTTGCTGAGTCACGAGTGTGTTTATTTGCATTTGTTTTCTCTATCTCGTGAACTCATTTATTGCCTCCTTTGGTTTGTGTTTGTCCAACACTTGTGTGAAATTATGTATGGTGTAAGACATATGCTATCCCATCTGTCCTCTTATGTCTTTACCTTTATGATATGCTTGCTTATCTTTTTTTACTATATTTTGTTCATGCAAGTATATACCCTTGTCTATAAAATATAGGGAGAGTATTGATCCTAGTGTGTTCTCTGTGCATTCCAAAAGCATATTCAAATAGATCACACATCTAGGGGGAGCCTGTCGTGGTTTTGTCACGGCATATATCCTCGTGCAAGGACTTAGGTGTGGAGCCATTGCAGCTATGTGGCAACTTGAGAGGGGTTGGTCGGAATCGAGAGACGTGAGTTTACCCAGGTTTGGACCCTCTGATGGAGGTAAAAGCCTAATCCTGCTTGTGTTTCATTGATGAAGATGATGATCTCGATTACAAGGGTGCGGAATCGCTACCTCTAATCTCGAGGGTGTCTAATCTGTCTATCTCTAATAACTTGAACTTGTCATGGTTAACCTAACTTGTCCCTCTTGGGCCACCTTACCCCTCCTTATATAGCTGGAAGGGGTATGTTTACATGTAGAGTCCTACTAGGAGTAGGACTAGGGCTAGTCTCTCTTGAATCCTAATCCGAGTCTTGTTTCCTTTGTGAGGGAGCCCTTCCTTTCCTTGGGCCTTCTCTATGAACCGACCCTCCCATGAGCCGGCTTCTGGGCTGTTGGGTCTTCTTCGTTTGTCTGAGTCACCTACCGGATCATTTATCTGCCGCCCGCCAGGCTACTAATGAGTCGCTGGTGAGTCGCCAAGTCCGAGCCGGGTCATACTTCAAGCCGGGTTACACCGCGGGGTATATCCCCGACATTAGCCCCCAGGTTAGCTTGAATTTATTCACGGTAAGCTCCTTAAATAAGAATAATAAATATGTTTAAGGGCCCGACTTGATCCTTGTCCGCCTTATTTCAACGAAGTAGCTCCTCGAAAATCATGGTTTCTTCGAGCCGTCTTCACAATCATCTTGGAGGTAAGTTTCCTTTGTAATAAAATACATATGCCATTGGGTCGGCCTCCAATGCTTTTGCTTGATGAAAATATTAGACTTAAAATATCCTTCTGGTGCTGAGCTAGCTTTGAATACTTCCGACTTGAGGATGTTTAGAACTTATCAGGTTGCGATCGTCGAAGTTGTCGGGTTATGATTGATAAAGCCGAGTCATGATTGTTGGTGATGCCCGGTCAAACGACTGAACTCCAATTGATTTGATCAAAGTATTGGGGATAAATAAATCCGTGTGATGTTGAGCGGGTCTTTCAATGCTTCAACTAGATAAAAATATGTTGAGCCGGTCTCTCAATGCTTCAGCTCCATGACGAAATGAAAAGTGCTCATCCATTTTTTGATATATCCATATTACTTGTAGCCCCCAAGCTCCAAGTTTATCAGTTCGTGATGTTTTGGAGATTTGCAATAATATCTTTGACTATGTAGCCCCTACGTGACGGGTTATCCTGCGTGCAGCAGCCTGGGACTTGTAACTGTCTTTTTCTTTATAAAGATTCAACTGGTGTAGCCCCCAAGGGCCGGCTCATTAGTGTGTGATGGGCCGGGTCTTCAATTTGGACCTCATGATTTGTGAAACAACTCAGTGTTGTATCCCCCAAGTGTCAAATTGTGTTGCCTGCAACAACCTAGGACTTTAGAAATTTTGATGTGAATAGTGTAGCCCCCAAGTGCCGGGTCGATTGCTTGCGGCGACTCGGGACTTCCACGTTCTTCTCCTTTGAAAATAAAACATCATATGATGTAGCCCCCAAGGGCCAGGTCATTATGCAATAATGAGCAGGGACTCTGTAAACCTGATTATGTAAACTTGAGTAGCAATGTGTAGCCCCCAAGGGACGGGTCATTATAAAAATGATGAGCCAGTTCTTCCTTGAATCCATACTTGAATAAAGAGAGACCTGTAGCCCCTAGGTCCGGCTTATCTCCTTGAAATAGCCGGGTATGTTGATGATGTGATGATTTGAAAGAGCAGTTTGCATTAGCCCCCAAATGTCATGGTGCATGCTTGTAGCGACATGGGACTTTCATACTTTGATGTAATCTTGATTTGAATAATGTAGCACCCAAGTGCAGGGTCATGTGCCTGCAGCAACTCGGGACTATTCCTTCCATTGTAGAATAAAATCATATCCACTCTGTAAATTGATGATGCCTTTGTGATGAAAGAAATCCTTGACGGTGGTAACCTGACAAATATACGTTTGATAGATATATAAGTGCTGTAGTTTACTACAGAGCACAAGTTGAAGAAATCCAAGAGCCGGTCAATTAGATGACCTCGCATTATATGTGATGGGGTGGCTCTTCAAAACAATTCTTCCGAGCTGGCTTAAAAAACCTAATCATTGAACACTGGTTATGATAAACCATGATGAAGATCCATCCATATTGGTTATCAAAAATTTATTTGCTCCTGCAGAAGTTTATGGTTTGACCCAGTTTGAAGATCAGCATGATATGTATGTATGATGCATGATGCAATGCAAGATGACGCATATATATGATAGAATAGTGTCGGTTTTCTGAGAGAAGGTAACACCATAGTATGGCATCAAGTTATTTTAAATAGGCCGACTTAGTGAGACACAACAGGAAGACGAGCTTGCAAGGCTCTAGTCATACCCTAAGAAATGTTTTTGCAATAGCCATTTATAATTTAGACTGGCGGATCAGGCTCAAGTGAGGCTTTAGTGAAGCGGGTTCTATGAACCCATGGTTTGTCTATTTTCCATATGACGGCTCTCACACGACACCTCGTTTTTTAACCTTGGTAAGTTCGGGGTCCATGATGGATTGACTCGCCAAGAGTACACGGGACTAATAATGGGAGTCACTCAAACATACAGTCCAATATAACCATTTTACTGCGTTATTTTTTCGCAGACCAAGAGGGTGAGAAAGCTAAACTCGGTGAGTTGGAAGCCCCTAAGTGACCTATGATCAGGAAAAATCCAAGCATATGATTGTAGAAGACAATGCTATTACTGCTAAACAATCTGGGGACAAGTAGGCTCCAGATAAGCCGGCTTGATACTCCCGACCACCATTGGCGTCTATGTTTGAACAAAGCATCTTGGGCTCATAACACCAATGTTTGGACGGTGCGTCATGGCATCTCATCTTCTTTGGCATCGTTTTAGGGTCCATGTTTGAATGGCCGCATCATGGCGGCTCATCCTCTTCGGCGACTTTTAAATCACCTGTCAACGAGGTAGGGCACCCATGTTTGAACGGTCGCATCGTGGCGGCTCGTTCTTTTGGGCGACTTTAAATATCCAGCAAATGAGGCAGCAACCCCGGGGACCAGATTAACTTTCTTGCAATGACAGGGGGTTCTTGAATTATTTAGCCCGGTTGAATCTGCCGAGCCATGCCTGTGTAGCCCCCGAGTCTTAAGTCGACTCAAGGAGGCGGCTTGAGAGTCTCCATACTTGATTGTGACATAAACCAACATAAGGTTGATGGTTGAACGATGGATTTTATCCAGAATGGAGACGACATCACGAGCTGATGATCTTCATGATGCTCATCAGATGTCTCTGGCAAATATCTTGGCCCAATTTAGTGCATATCCTTCTTAGCCCATGCTTTATTCTCAGGTATTCCGTCTCTCCTAGCTCGTCCAGGGCCATTTTTCTTTTTTCCGTGTAGCTTGCTTTGAATTACAGGCTCTATGATGGCCGACTCAATTTATAGCTTCACTAGGGATGTTTCCTTGACAAACTCTCCTATTACTTTTGATATGCTTAACTAGATAGTATTGGCCAATGTTTCTATTCATTGAGCAACCCGGCGCGAGTGGGAGATGGTCCGTGTTTTGATGATGTTGTGTAAGACATGAATGTCATTTTTCCTTTGCTCCAATGTTGTTGAGGGAGACTGGCCGCGGGGGCGGCTTGCGTGTGTGTCCGTTGGGCGGCTCATATAGGCGAGCACTGAACCGATATGTTGATGTAGTATGGACCATGGGGATGACGGCTTGCGCACGTCTGTTGGGCGGCTCGTACAGGCGAGCACTGCACCGGCGGATTGATGTTGTTCAGACCACAGGGGCGGCGTTTTGTGTGGGTCTGTTGGACGGCTCGTACAGGCGAGCATTGCACCGGTAGGTTGATGTCATCCAGACCGTAGGGCAGCATCTTGCGTGCGTCTGTTGGGCGGCTCGTACAGGCGAGCATTGCATCGGAGGGTTGATGTAGACTGGACCACATGGGTGTTTTAAACCAGTGTGGATAGCAAGTTGGTTGTGGCATTGTAAGCCAACGCGGGCGGCGAGTCAGTCGAGGCATTGTAAGCCGGTATGATCGGTGAGTTGATTGCGACCTTGTAAGCCAGTGCAGTCGGCAGACGTGAGAGTTGGCCATGTCATTATAAGCCGTCTTGATCGCATGAAAGTCGTCTTGATCGTGCGGACGTGAGAGTTGGCTGCGTGATTGTAAGCCGTCTTGATCGCACACACGTGGGAGTTGGCCGCGTCATTGTAAGCCGGCACCGTGCGGCACAGACGAATGCTGGTTCAGACTGATGTTGGAGCGCCTCCATATCAGCGGTATCGTGCTGCTTTGGTAATGAATAATTGCCTTGTGTAAAAATATCACAGACCAAAGTAATTATTCTCACAACAAATAATATGTGCTATATAAAATAGATGAAACACATAGCACGTGGTTTTTTTATCAGATGAATGCATACGCTAGTGTTGAATCGTAGTCGTCACACAAAAAATAGCAGATATACGTCTAACTTTGGTTGATCTGATATAACACCAACACCACATAGCCTTGTTTTGCATTTCTTCCCGTTTTTCCGAGTAATGGATCGATGGCATATCGGAAAGAAGGTGAAGGTTGCGACCGACGATTAGAGGGGCGGGGCGAGTCTGCGAACACGCGGTGCAGCGAATGTGGCAGCCGGTAGGCGTGGCATCTCGAGGCGAGTGAGGCAGGTGAGCAGCGGCAAGCGCGACGGACGGGCGATGGAACCGACGATGAGGTGGAGCGAGGTGCACTGAGCAAGCGTGGGCGGATGGGCACGGTGCAGCGGGAGCCAGGCCGGGGGATGAGGCGCGACTTTGGCGGCGGCTTGGCCTGCTCAAGGTGAGGCAACAATGACTCGGACACGAGATGGCTGAAGCCGATTCAGAGAGCATGGAGCAAGGCAAGGCGACGACGGCTCGGACGCGAGAAACCGAGGTGGAAACGCAGGCTGGTGGCTTGGTGGTGGAGGCGAAGCCGACTCGGGGCGAGAATGAGGTGTCACAAGGTGCAGTGACAATGACATGCCTGGCGAGAGGTGGTTGTGGCGAATTGAGGCCAACCCGGTGGAACCGTACGCGGAAGCGACTTGTGGTGGGCGGCGGCTCGCTCCCCTCATAGCTGTGTCGAGCGAGTTAGGGCGAAGCAGAGCCAGCCACGGAGCAGGCTGACTCGAGGTGGGGCCACGGGGGCCAAGGTGACACACAGTCGGGGCCGGCTCGAACGCTCGCTCGCGGAGCAAAGGTTGACGCTAAGTCCAGTAGTAGATTGGTGCGTTTTATTCTAGTAGTAGATTGATTCTTTGCATTCATCTCCCTCCATACAAGGTTGCAAGAATTGCGCCTGCGCCTCGGGCCTAGTGCTCGTCCTCCGATTCTGATGATAGTTTTTGCACTAAGAGGTGAGTATCAGTTATCCGGAGTAAACATGTATTCGCGCCCATGCGGTGCGCTTGTTCCTTTAATTGATCTATCCGATGTCGTGTAGTCCGCGCACAGCCTGCTACCGGCTCACGCTCTGGAGAGCTTCCATTGTAGTCACTGAATTTTTAGATACATAACTTCCATACGGCAGGTAGCAACTTCGATTGCGAGAGGACTGCCCGGATTGCTCTCGTTGCAATTTTTCCCTCGTATCATTTGTCTAAATCGATCTTGAAATTGGAATTTGATGTAGATATTCGAGTTGGCTCTTGCAGATCCGGCGGGTCATAAGCTTCTCGATCCCTTGGAGAGCTCCCTCCAAGAACACAATTTCACCGTGCGCTTGCCTAATACGTCTCCAACGTATCTATAATTTTTGATTGTTCCATGTTATTATATTATCTGTTTTGGATGTTTTATATGCATCGATATGCTATTTTATATTTTTCTGGGACTAACCTATTAATCTAGAGCCTAGTGTCAGTTTCTATTTTTTCTATGTTTTTGAGTATTGCAGATAAGGAATATTAAATGGAGTCCAAATGGAATAAAATCTCCGGAATGATTTTTCTTGCACCAGGAGAAACCTGTGAGATTTGGAGTAAGGGCAGGACACGTGCCGGGAGGCGACAAGCCTGCAGGAAGCGCCCTAGGGGGGCTGCGTCCCCCTGGCTTGTGGGCCCCCTGCAGGTCTCATAACCCTAATCCTTGGCCTATAAATACCCAAATATCCCCCATGACCGAAGAGAGCCGCAAAAATACTTTTCCGCTGCCTAGAGCCTTTGTTCCCGTGAGATCCAATCTGGGAGCCTTTTCCGGTAATCTGCTGGAGAGGGAATTGATCACGGAGGACATCTACATCAACTCCATTGCTCCTTCGATGAAGCGTGAGTAGTTCACCACAGATCTACGTGTCCATAGCTAGTAGCTAGATGGCTTCTTCTCTCTCTTTGTTCTTCAATACCATGTTCTTCATGATCATCATGGAGACCTATTCGATGTAATACTCTTTTGCGATGTATTTGTCGAGATCCGATGAATTGTGGTTTTATGTTTAAATTATCTATGAATATTATTTGAGTTTTTGTGAATTCTTATTTGCATGATTTCATATCTTTGCAAGTCTCATCGAATTATTTGTTTGGTTTGGCCAACTAGATTGGTAATCATTGCAATGGGAGAAGTGCTTAGTTTTGGGTTCAATCTTGCGGTGTCCTAACCGAGTGACAAAGTAGGGGTAGCGAGACACGTATTGCATTGTTGCAATCAAGGATAAAAAGATGGGGTTTTCATCATATTGCTTGAGTTTATCCCTCTACATCATGTCATCGACAGTAATTTGTTCACCCACCGTATTACTGTCCTTCATGAGAGAAGCCTCTAGTGAAATCTATGGCCCCGGGTCTATTTTCCATATTATACTTTCAGATCTATACACCAAAAATACCAAAAATATCTTGGTGCAACTTATTTACTTTCGTTTTACTTTTATATCTATCAATCTTTTATATCTATCTCTATGAGATCTCATCCTTGCTAATAACTCTCAAGGGATTGACAACCCCTTTTTAGCATTGTTTGCAAGTGTTTGATTGTTTGTGTAGTTACTACGATTGGGCCCTTGCTTGTTTCTCGTACTGGATTGATACCTTGGTTCTCAACAAATTGAGGGAAATACTTATCTACTTTGCCGCATCACCCTTTCCTCTTCAAGGGAAAACCAACGCAAGCTCAAGAGGTAGCAAGAAGGATTTCTGGCGCCATTGTCGGGGAGGATACATAGCAAGATCAAGCTTACCAAGTACCCATCACAAACTCATCTCTTGAATTTACTTTATTTGCCATTTTCCTCTCGTTTTCCTCTCCCCACTTCTAAGACGATTTTCAGAAAATACCAAGAAGATTTGCCTTTTTATTTTCCCTTCTTCTGTTTGTCTTTTCATTTGCTTAGGTATTGGATCGTTTAAACTCATGGATGGCCTTGTTATTATCGATAGTATCCACGAGAATGAAGTTCTTAATTTTAATCAAAGGGAGGGAGAAAACTTAAAAGATGCTTGGTATAGAATTTGCAATGTTGAAAATAGATCTACTCGTAAGCAATGTACTACCGTTCTCCTTCGCAATTTTTATGTTGGTGTGCCTCCTTGGTATAGATATGATTTGGACACCATTTTGGGAGGAAATTTCTTGGGTAGCCATACCTTTGATTCTTATAATTCTATGATTAATTTCGTAGGTTCACCCCCACTCATGGTTAATGAAACAATCTTAACTTTGCAACATGTGATGCGAAGGCTTGATGCTATTGAAAATAGAGTTGCTACCATTGAGCTCATTGAAAATTTGAACAAAAATATTCATAATCATATTACTCAATATGTATCTAAGGTATGAGTTACTTTGAAAAACCTTAGGGAAAAGGAACCCATAGTTAAAGAAAAACTGGATCAAGATTCTTCTAGAATTGGAAAGCTAGAGGACATTATTACCAACTTGGGTTCCGCTTTTGGTTCTATTCAAACCACTCCAAAATATCCTTCTCATAAGACAGCCAAGTTTGTTTATGTTCCTAAAAATAAGGGTGAATCCTCTAGAAAAGGTGATGAAGATCTAAAGATTATAAACGTTCACCCTAGCTTCAGTATTAGGGAACTTATTACTACGAGTGAATTTCTAGATTTCTCGCCTAGGAGTATGATTATTTATAAAACCAAAGGACCTCCTAGGGTTCAGAATTGTGCAATTGAGGAATTGCATACCAAATATGACAATACCTAGATCTATTGCATTATGCTAGCTAGGGGCGTTAAACAATAGCGCTTATTGGGAGGCAACCCTATTTTATTTTTTTGCTTTTGTTTTTGAGTGCTGCACACATTATTACTTATGTAATAATTGTGTTTTCTTGTTTTAATTAGTGTTTGAGCCAAGTAAGACCTTTGGGATGGTCTACGGTGTTTGTAAGTTGATTTTGTAGAAAAACAGAAACTTTCGCTCTCAGTACATGAATTTTGTAAATTAGCTGGAACGTGCTTTTCATCTGAATTTTTTACACAAGTTTGATTTACAAATTTCCCTGATTGTCCTAATTTTTCAGAAGTTTTGGAGTTACATAAGTATTCGAAGTACACAGATTGCTACAAAATGTTCTATTTTTGACATATTCTGTTTTCTTTGTGTTGTTTGCTTATTTTGATGAATCTGTGGGTTGTATCGGGGGGGGGGGGTGTATGAACCATGGATAAGTTGGAATACAGTAAATATTACATCAATATAAATAAATAATGAGTTCACAACAATACCTAAAGTGGTGATTTATTTTCTTATACTAACGGATCTCATGAGTTTTCTCTTGAGTTTTGTGTTGTGAAGTTTTCAAGTTTTGGGTAAAGATTGGATGGACTATGGAATAAGGAGTGGCACTAGCTTAATCTTGGGGATTACCAAGGCACCCCAACCATGTTCAAGGATACCAAAGAGCCTAATCTTGGGGATGTCCCGGAAGGCATCCGCTCTTTCATCTCCAATCCATCGGTAAATTTACTTGAGGCTATATTTTTATTCACCACATGATATGTGTTTTGCTTGGAGCGTCTTGTATGATATGAGTATTTACTTTTTAGTTTGCCACAATCATCCTTGCTGCACACATCTTTTGAGAGAAACACACTGAATCGTGAATTTATTAGAATACTCTGTGTGCTTCACTTTTATCTTTTGAGCTAGGCAATGTTGCTCTAGTGCTACACTTATATCTTTTATAGCACGACGATGTTTTGTAGAAATTATTAAACTCTCATACCTCACTTATATTATTTTGAGAGTTCTTTAAACAACATGATAATTGGTTTAGGTTATGAATTTAGTCCTAATATAATGGGCATCCAAGAGGGACATGATAAAAACTTTCATATTAAGTGCATTGAATATGATGAGAAGTTTGATTCCTTGCATATAGTTTTGAGATATGAAGATTGTAATATGAGAGTCATGATAGTAAGTAATTGTAAATTGGAAGAAATACTTGTGTTAAAGCTTGTAATTCCCAAAGCATGCACGTATGGTGAACCATTATGTGATGAAGTCGGAGCATGATTTGTTTAATGATTGTCAACCTTTGTGTGGAAGTCGGGATCGCACGATGGTCAACTCCTACCAACCCTTCCCCTAGGAGCACGCGTCTAATACTTTGCTTCAATAACTAATAGGCTTTTGCAATAAGTATGTGAGTTCTTTATGACTAATGTTCAGTTCATGGATTATAAGCACTCTCACCCTTCCACCTTTGCTAGCCTCTCTAGTACCGTGCAACTTTCGTGGGTACATTAAACCTACCTTCCTCAAAACAGCAACCATATACTTTCCTCAAAACAGACACTATATCTACCTATTATGGCATTTTCATAGCCATTACGAGATATATTGCCATGCAACACCACAGTCCCGTTGTTTTTATGACACGCACCATCACTTCCATATTGCTTATAGAGTCATATTTTGTTCAAGATATCGAGTTGTAATCTTTGAGTTGTAAGTAAAAGTGTGACTATTTGCATTATTAGAGCATTGCCCTGTGTGAGAAAAGGATTATGGAAGCTATGATTCCCTCACAAGTTGGGATGAGTCTTCGGACTTTAAAAAAATAAAATAGGCTAGCGAAGCGGAAAAGAAAGAGAGGCCAAAGATGCCCACCGAAGGAAAAAAATGAGAGAAAGAGAGAACGGACAATGCTACTATCTTTTTCCACACTTTTGCTTTAAAGTAGCACCATGTTCTTCATAGAGAGTCTCCTATTTTGTCACTTTCATATAACTAGTGGAATTTCATCTTTTGCACAACCACGTAGTTTTACTTTTGATCTTTCATACACTTAAAGCTCTAGTGCATTTGTTGCATGTCAATCCCTACTCACTTACATTGATATCTATTGATGGGCATCTCCATAGGCCGTTGATACGCCTAGTTGACGTGAGACTATCTTCTCCTCTTTCTTTTTGCAACCTCTACCATATTCTATTTCACCTATTGTGCTATATCCATGGCTCACCCTCATGTATTGCATGAGAGTTGAAAAGGTTTGAGAACATAAAATGTGTGAAACAATTTCTTGACTTTCATCGGGGTTGTGCGTGATTTAGAAACTTTGTATGGGGAAGATTGTAAGTGCATCTAGTGGCCCTTAGTGATTTTGGTGGTTTGAAGCCTTATAGGTTAAGAGACTAATCTGTTTGTGAGTGTACACAGGCTCTATAAGTCGGTGAGGAGTTTGAGTTATACGATGAATATCGACCCCTAAAAACGTATGTCTTCGGCTGAAGACTTTGGTTCTTCCTTGAAGACTTTGACCACGAAGAAATTGCGAAGAAATTGATATTCCTCACGAAGATATTGAAGATGAGGAATTCAGTGTGTCCTGAAGAAAATAGTCTGAAGACTTTGAAGTGTGAAGATTTACTCTTTCTGTTTCATTTTCTTTACTCTTGAGTCATAGGAACACCGTACTGTTAAAGGGGGTCGAAGTAAAACTACGGAATGATTTTCGTCATCATGCTCAACCCAAGCCTAAATCTACCAAAGCCTGAAAGTGAGGAATATGAGAGACATGAGGACTTTCACAGTGTTACCGCGACATGCGCCACCTCATTGATCTTATCCACCCAACAGTCACATTATTTAAGGGAATTTATGTAAAATCAAGTCAGGATGCTCCCAGGCTATAAATAGCCGCCCCCACAACCACTTGCTGGTTGGCTGCTCCGAGAGAAACTGAAACTTGAGCAACCCAAATTCCTAAGAGTCTTCGAGAGAAAATCATCAAGTGATGAAATACCCCAAACACCAAAGCCCAAACCAAAACCAAGTGATTGAGCATCACTGAAGAAGTTGTTCCTGTGTGGAACTGAAGCATGTTACCTTGGAGGACTGTGCATCCTCCAGATGGTTAGGCGTCATGGTCTAGAGCATCCAGTAGTCAATTGTGGATCGCCGGGTGACCGAGTTTGTGAGGGTTTGGAAGTCTGCCCTGAAGACTTACCACAAGTGTTGTGTGAGGACTGTGTGTCCTTAGCTCAAGGAGAATATGGTAGGGACTATGTGTCCTTTTGGTTTCAATACCAAGCCCCTCCAAACCAGACGTACAACTGTCATAGCAGTTGGAATTGGGTCATCAACAATTGTCTTCATCGAGCTACGGGTTCTATTTCATCAACTCTTTCATTTCCTCAAATTGTATGTTGAAGACTTTCATCTTTGTTGTTTGAAGAATTTGTCTGAAGACTTTCTGTGAATTGCCACAACCTCAAATTCTTCACTTGGGTTAATATTCACCTGCGTACTCTATACTTGCAAACTGTGCAAACCGAATCTTATAAACTTCATCGAGTACTTTGCTGTAGTCGTTTGTGCACTCCTGATCCTGTGCTATTTTCGCTGCACTAAGTTCATCATTGATGACTTTCCTCGCAAGGAATTTCCTCAGTGATGAAATTCTAAAAATCGCCTATTCACCCCCTCTAGTCGATATAACGCACCATCAATTGGTACCGGATCCAGGTACTCCCTTGTTCCGTGTGATTTTGGTTTATCCACCTGGTGTTTTAGTTAAGTCGACCGCATGTATGATCAAGGTTACTGCAGGATGTCCTACCTTCGAAGGAAAGGACTTTCCCTACTGGAAGACCAAGATGCAGATGCATCTTCACACTATTGACAATAATCTCTGGTATATTGTGGAAAATGGTATTCCGTCCATCGCTGCTACTATCTCCGCCGCTGATGTGAAGAAGTTCAAGCAGCTTGACTCACAAGCGAAGAATATCATCTATGGCCATATGAGAAAAAGTCAGTATGGCAGAGTGAGTGCTTTGGGCACAACTAAGCTTATCTGGGATAGGCTATCCAAAGTCAATGAGGGAGTCTCAACACAACGAGACTCTCGTGTTGATGTTCTTCGCAATCTCTTTAATCGCTTTAAGAGGCTTGACAATGAAAGCTGCCAAGGTACCTTTGATCGCCTAATTGACATCTCAAATGAACTGCAAGCACTAGGATCCGGAGACATCACCAGCCATGAAGTTGTGAAGAAACTGCTAAGATCTCTTGATCCATCATTTGACACACTGGTTCTGAATATTCAAGAACGAAGAGACTATAAAATGCTTGATCCTGCTGATATACTGGAGAGACTCAATACTCATTAATTCCAACAAGAAGAAAAGAGAGATCTGTATGGACCAAGCTACATAAGACCTCGTTCGTTGAAGGCTAAGGCTATTTCCTCATGTGAAGAAGAAGACTCAGATTGCAGCATTGGTGACCCTGAAGAACTTGGACAGGAACTTTCTATGCTCGTGAGGAAATTCCAGAAGTTCACAAAGCGTGTCCAGTTCAGTAAATCTTCAAGAAAAGATATGAGGAAATCAGAATCTTCATCTGAGGATTACAAGAAAAGAACCTTCCACAAATGTAAGAAATCTGGTCACTACATTGCTGACTATCCTTGCTGGGTGAAGAAATCTAGGAAGAAGAAATACAAGGATGAAAGTTTTGATGACTCGAAGAAAAAGAAGAAATCTTCAAAGTCCTCATCCTCAAAGTCCTCATCGCACAAGAAGACCCGTTTGAGAAAGGCTAGGGCAGTCATTGGCAAGGAAATGGATTCTGAAGAAGAATCTAAGGAATGTGATGAAGAGGATTCAGAGTCTGGTGTGGCAAGTCTTGAACTGACTACCACATTCGTTAGCAAGTCAATCTTCAACCTTGAAGAAAATGACAACGCTATCTACATTGATAAAAATGCTGATGACTTCGCCCCAACCTATTGCCTCATGGCAAAAGGTTCAAAGGTACCAAACCATACCTCCTCCTCTGATTCTAGTGACTGTGAACCTCTTGATTATCAAAAATCCAGTTACTAGAAACTTGCCAACATTGCCACTAAGCAACAAAATGCCATTGCAAATATTCAAAAACTGCTAGACAGAAGCGATGATCTGTTGAATGATGAAATGAATCATACTCAAGTCCTCACTGAAGATGTAAATAGTCTTCAGTCTAGATTTGATAACCTTCAAGATCATTATGGCACACTCTTGGCCGATCATGAGAAACTTTTCTATGAATTTCTTCAAAGGAAGCTTGATCTTGAGAAGTTAAGAATGTCTGATGATGATCTTCGAATAGAACATGATTCATTGCTTGCTCAACAAATCAGTACCGCTCAGGTTGAATTCATTCCACCATGTTTGAAATTCATCAAGTTTGAAACTGCTAATTCTTCACCGGAATCATCAAATGCTTCTATTACTACAAATTCTTCAACTGTCCCTGTGGTATGAAATTCTTCACTTGAAGAAACCACAAATATTACTGAAAAAAATGCAGAGTTAAAGTAATTGTATGTGACATGCATATACAAAAGTCTCAAAAGGCATCAAACCCTTTGCGATGTGCTTAGAAAGCAGATTCCGAACAGGAACCCGAGGAAAGAAGGAATTGCCTTTGAGAGGAAAACTGAATGTTGATGGATCATACTGAAAACCTGAGCAGTACCCCAAAACCTCATGGGTTGCTGCTAAAGGTCCTCCCGTCGATCCATCTACTCTAACAGGCTTTGCATGTGAATTATCCTATTCCTCAGATGAGTCAATAGACTCGAACTAAAAACTGTTCAAAAATCAATGTGGTGAAGTATTTGCTCGATATGTTGGAAATAACTGCAAGAATGGACCACCCCTGAGGAAAATCAGGGTCCCCAAAAGTTGCTTGGAAAATCTTCAAGTGAATATCCTCATGACACCACGTGTGAAGAACCAGAATCCCAGATCAATTTCCTCAGGTGGACTAAAGCCCTCACGAGGATCAAAATCCTGAAATGGTAAATACTATGCTCATACTCGTGGTAATGCCTATGATATGCATGGAAAATATAGGGGACATGAATATGAGCACTATTCCTAAAATCATTATGTTCATAAGTCCTCAAAGAATTTCTCTCCCTATTCCTTTGAGTATTCTAACCCCCCTACTGTGAAAAGAAGTGCATTAGCTTCAATGCCCCCCTTGCTCATATGGTGCTTGCATGATGATGAACTCTTTTCCACCCCTTCAGATGTGGGTGGTGAAGAAATTGAACTAATCACTTCTGCAAGACAGGTCTCCAGATAAAAGTTATCGTGTGAAGAATTTTCTCGAGACCTAAAGAAATTGCTTGTTTGGACGCAAGCTAAAATTGATGAAATGATAAAATTTCACACGTCCTCAAATTTACTGTTTATCATGAAATTCTTATCTGATGAAATTGATATCATATTCTTCAAGTCTCAAGCATATGAGATGGTAAGAAATACTAATTCATCTGCAGGATGACAAACCCAAGAATACAGAGTGTGTTCTTGACAGTGGTTGCACAAACCACATGAGTGGTGATAAAAGCTTGTTGATGAATATGCCACTCACTCCATCACCACTGAAGCAAATCACTTATGCTGATAAAGGTAAAAGCAAGGTATTGGGACTTGGCAAAGTGGCTATCTCCAAGGACGGGCACATGGACATAGTCATGCTTTTCGAATCCCTTGGGTTTAACCTCATGTCAGTCTTAATGCTTTGTGATCTTGATATGGTTGTTATCTTTGGAAAATACAGGTGCGTAGTCATCATGTCTTCGAAGGCTTTAGGAGAGGAGATTTGTACATTGTTGATTTTTCCACAGGTTCGTAACCAACCACATGCTTACTAGCATAAACCTTAGAAGGCTGGCTATGGCATTGACGTCTGGGTCATGCAGGCATGAGGAATTTGCACACGCCGGCGAAGAAGAAGCATGTCATTGGCATCGAATTCATCAAATTCGTCAAGGACCATCTCTGTGGTGCTTGTGAATCTGAAAAAATAACCAGATTCAAACACCCTTCGAAGACTATCATGACTACTACTCGTCCGTTTGAATTGATTCACATGGATTTGTTTGGACCTACTCATTATGCTACTCTAACCAATGCATCATCTTTATATGACTTTGTCATCGTTGATGACTACTCTCGCTATACTTGGGTACACATCATTCTGTATAAAACCGAAGTGTAGGAAGTCTTCAAACGATTTTCCTCAAGGGCCTTGACGAACTTCGGTGTCAAGATCAAACACATCAGGAGTGATAATGGGATATAATTCAAAAACACTGGTCTTGATGATTATCTTGATGAACTTGGTATTACTCACAAATTATCTGCTCCTTATACTCCTCAACAGAATGGTGTCGTTGAACGCAAGAACAAGACTCTGGTTGAAATGGCACGACCTATGCTTGAAGAATATCAGACTCCTCGTTGTTCCTGGCCTGAAGCAATCAACACTGCTTGCTACATCATCAACAGGGTATATCTTCATAAATTCCTCAAGAAAACCTCATATGAACTCCTCACTGACAAGAAACCCAATGTAAGTTATTTCAAAGTCTTCGGTGCAAAATGCTGGATTAGAGATCCTCACCATAGGTCAAAGTTTGCACCTAAAGCACATGAGGATATTACGCTTGGCTACAGAAAGGACTCACACACCGACAGAGTCTTCAACACCTATTACAACAAGGTTGTTGAAACTGTAGATGTGCGGTTCAATGAAACTAATGGCTCGCAAAGAGAGCAACTGCCTCCCGTGCCAGACAAATTACCTCCCGAGGAAGCCATCAAGCTCAAGGCAACTGATGATATCATTCCTACTGAGGAACAATCCCTTGTTGAAGAATTCGTCCCCAACACTAAAGAAATTCAAACTAGTGCACCTGAGGAAAATGCTACAGATCAAATTCCTCAACCCAACCAAAGTCATCAACCAGCTCATCCGAGGATTGCAAATGAAGTAGAACTTGACAAAATCCTCGATGACATCAATGTGCCAAATCCTCTCACTCGCTCAAAAGCTCACATTTAGTTAAATTTTGTGGGCATTCCTCGGTTGTGTCTATCATAGAACCCTCAAAAGTTGATGAAGCCTTCATGGAACGTGAGTGGATTCAAGCCATGCAAGATGAACTTCTTCAGTTCAAGCTAAATTACGTGTGGTAACTCGTCAAATGACCAGATCCTCGAAAGCACAATATCATCGACACCAAGTGGATCTACCGAAAAAAGCAAGATGAGGATGGTCAGATAGTGAGGAATAAGGCATGGCTTGTAGCCCAAGGCTACACACAGGTTGAAGGAATTGACTTTGATAAAATTTTTGCACCTGTTGCTAGACTTGAAGCTATTCAAATATTACTTGCTTATGCTAATCATCACAATTTAACTGTATATCAAATGGATGTGAAAAGTGCATTCCTCAATGGTAAGCTTGAGGAAGAAGTATATGTTGCTCAGCCCCCAGGTTTTGAAGATCCGAAGCATCGATACAAAGTCTTCAGACTCAAAAAGGCACTATATGGCCTCAAGCAAGCCCCTCGGGCGTGGTATGATACATTGAAGGAGTTCCTCATGAAGAAAGGCTTCAAACCTAGTTCACTTGATCCTACTCTTTTCACAAAATCCTCTGACAATGAACTATTTGTGTGCCAAATATATGTCGATGACATTATTTTTGGTTGTACACACAAACGTTACAGTGATGAATTTGCCTACATGATGAGTGAAGAATATCAAATGTCTATGATGGGGGAGCTGAAATTCTTCTTAGGTCTGCAAATTCATCAACAAAGCAATGTCATCTTCATATCTTAGGAGAAACACCTCAAGGATGTTCTGAGGAAATTCAACATGCATGAATGAAAAGGCGTCAAGATTCCTATGCCTACCAATGGCCACCTCTGCACTGACAAAAATGGTAAAGATTTTGATCAGCACGTATATCACTCTATGATTGGATCTTTATTATACCTATGTGCATCTAGGCCAGATATTACGCTTAGTGTTTGCATGTGTGCTCATTTTCAAGGAAAACCGAAGGAATCACACCATAAGGCTGTGAAACACATTCTTCGATACTTAGCTCACACACCAACACTAGGATTATGGTACCCCAAGGGATCAAATCTTCACCTCGTTGGATATCCTGATTCTGATTATGCTGGTGACCGTGTGGATCGTAAGTCAACATCTGGCACATGCCATTTCCTTAGAAGATCATTAGTTTTGTAGTCCTCAAAGAAGCAGAACTGTGTACCACTCTCCATTGCTGAAGCTGAGTACATTGCTGCTGCATCTTGCTGTGCTCAACTGCTATGGATGAAGCAAACCCTGAGAGACTACGACATCAACATGAAGAATGTGCCCCTCTACTGCGACAATGACAGTGCAATCAAGATCGCCTACAACCTAGTACATCACTCGAAGACCAAGCACATCCAGATTCGTCATCATTTTCTTCATGATCATGCAATCGACCATGTGAAGACTGGTGATCAACTAGCAGATATTTTCACAAAGCCCTTGGATGAGAGAAGGTTTTGCAAGTTGCGGTGTGAGCTAAATATCCTATAATCTTCGAATGTCTTGTAAACTTGCACACATCCTAACACTTATGCAAAATTGATGACTTAGATGTGCAACACAAAAAGTAACGATTTTCCTCAACCAATGAAGAAAATCACTCGAAGTGTGAAGAAATCAATGAAGAATTTGGTTCTCACGGTCCTACGACAATTGTACACGGCGCGTGAAATCATCATTTTTATACGGTGGGTCACGCCACCACCCAACTTTGAAATTCTTCAAGCTGGTTTTTCTTCAAAGTTGAAATTCTTCAATATGATACTTTGTTACAAAATCCTCAAAATTTTCAAGATCTTCAAATTCTTCAATTTTTTTGATGAATTTCATTTGAGTATATATATAATGAGCTTTAAATGTCCTAAACAGCATTCACTTATAGCTCAGTCTTCAATTTGATATTTCATCTAAGTGAATGTGATTGGACACGACTGCCCTCTATGCTAAGCTCAATCCAGTCTATTCTAAAATCTTCGTATGCCTTCTATTTGATACTTGTTCAAAATCCTCACTGAATCCTTGTCAGCTGACGACTTTGTAACGAAATCCTCAAAACTCAAATTTTTAACCGTTGCAATAGTAACCGCACCCACTACTCACGTTCGGATAACAACGATCTCCACCGCTTCAATCGTGGGCACCACGTGTCAAGCGGAGAAGAAGGGGGCAAGGGCAGTTCGGTCCGAAAGTTTCGGCCCGAACAGTTTTTCACCTGAGCTATAAATAGCCCCTTACCCACACAAGTCAAAACTCTTCTTTCCCTTTTGGCTTCTCCGCTCGATCTCAAACCCTAGTGCCGCCGCTAACATCTTCGCCGCCGGTGAGGAAGAGCTTCGTTGCCTCGCCCTCGCCCTCGCCGGACTCACGCCGACTGCAGAATATCCTCCTCCGCTACCGCCGCAGCTGTTTTCAATCGCCAAGTTAGGGCACTGAAGATCTAAACCGAAGAACTTCTTTTTATTGCCTCAGTTCATCGTGTTCTTCGCACAGGGTAAATAAAAATCTTATTTTACTGCCCCTGTTGATCTCTTATTTCAATTTAGATTCCTGGAATCAATTTTCCTTAGAAATTTCCTCAGATGTGCACACCCATGTCTAGAACACCTGATGAATTTCACTAGGTCACTAAAATAATTCACGAGATTCCTCAATTGTGTAAATTTTTGAATCTGCACAACTCTGGAACCCAAGATAAGAATGCTTAGTCAAATTCCTCAACTTTTTTTTTCAATTTCCTCAAATTTGAGAACGCATATGACTTTCCAAATTCTTCGCACCTATACTATGGTCATAGGTACAAAATGCCAGCTGATGAATCTCTAGGTTCACCTGAACTTAACTCATTGGCATCATTTCTCGAAGAAACCTTACCTGTGTCTTCAGAATCATCAAGAATTCAAATTCCTCAGCAAAAACCTGAGCTGAAGAAAATGGAAGAAGACCGGAAACAGAAAGGTGGCAAGAAGCTGGAGCAGAATACTGCTTTTGAGATACGTGAAAAAAATAATATCTTGACTACTGTACACCTGACGAAGAAATTCATGGTAAAGAGACCATGGCGAAGCGCAAGATTAGGCTTCACTAGATTGAGCGCACGTGGGCAAAAGAGTGGAAGGAGTACATATATGTGACTCTAAAATATGCAAAGAAGTTTCCCTCAAACCTCCCTGCAAAAGGCCGCCACAGGGAGAGAAACAAGCAGCTCATGCCTCAAGTGTAGCCACTATTGAGGATTATCCTGAAGAGAAAGACAAATATTTGTCTAAATTGCAGAAAAAGGCAAAAGCTGCTATGACGAAATTCAATGAGGACTCTGGTGCTGCAGCCACTACTGCCACTTCTTCAGCCGTTGAGGCCTCTGCTACTGCAATTTCTCAGAAGAAGACTCTGCTGAAGAAACCAGAGGCTTCAACTGCTGCGTCAAAAGAGCAATTTCCTTAGAAAGTTGCAACGACTGCAAAATCCTCAACTGCAAGACAGTCTTCACCTCCTCCGCAAAAGCAGTTCAGTAAGATTCAATCTGAACAACCTAGTTCCTCTGTGCCATCTGCTACTGGCTCCGCCTCAAAATCTTCACCAAGTCTATTGAAGACTAAGATGACTCCTAGTAGAGGTACTAGACCCAGTCCTAGCAAAATTGTCAACATTCCTTCTGCATCAGAAGGAAGTGAAGAATTTGATGAAGAAACACTCCAAGCCATTATCAGAAACAAACAAGAACGTGTTGCACAAGCCTCTGGCAGTTCCATTCTTCTTGCAATGGACCCGAAGGTATTTCTGGACTTCATTGACCTCTGGTATGAAGATCCAAACACACGGATTGGTGATTTGAAGCTTCCCCCTAGTGTAAGACATATGGTTGCTACTTTTGTCAATGAAGCAAAATGTAAAGAACAACAAGCCAAGCAAGCCAAGGCAGCTAAAGTGAAAAAGGAGAAACTCATCGCCTGAAGTACGCGTTTCAACTTAGTCTGAACTCAAAACCCTCACAGACAAGTATACAAGTCTTCACGCTGATCGTAAATGGGTCAAAGCGAAATTCGTCAATGCTACTACTGGTGGAGTTGATTAATACAATACCAGAATTACCGCATCACAGCGGCAGACAAACCCTTAGCCAAGCAACACTTTTGAATTGCCTGAGGAAGATGAAGATGAAGAACCAACTGCTGAAGATATTCCTCAGAATATTCCAGCTGATGAATCTGCCAGGCCTGGCTCTCATAAAACAACGCCTAATGAAATTGCTCCTTCACGAAAATCCTCAAAGGTGAAGAAAGTGACTCCGTCTGCATCAGACGTGAAGAAAACCAAAGCAGTTGAAAAAGAATCTAAAAAGAGAAAAGCTTCAATAGCTTTGGAATCCTCAAAAGCCAAACATCTGAAGATTATGCCTTCAGAATCCTCATCAGCCCTGGTGGATGCTACTCCTCTCAGTGTAGCACCATCATACATGATTGTTCCTTTCGGTGAGGACTATGTCATTCCCGAAGAGATGATGAAATGGAAGACACTCGCTCACGTGCATCCACACCGATGGATGAGGAAATACAAATTGATGATATTCCTCAAATCAATACACCTCCGATGACTACTGAAGAAAAGGAGGGTGATTAAGAAATTGGATGCAACACTCGTGTGATCCATGATGAGTTCTGGGAAAGGGCCTCATTCAAACTCACCAAGGACAGTTCAAATCCCTCAAACTCCAGCTGCCACTGAGATTCTCACCGGCTCTGATGAAAAGAGCATTCATGCAGAATCAACACAAGAATCAGCTGCATCGGCTGAAGAAAATGCAGCTTCAAAAACTGAAACTACCTCCTCAAATAAGCAAGTTCCTCAAAATGAAGAAAATGCTCAAACTAAGGAAAATGCTCCTGCTCCAAATGCCGAGACTGCAATTGTTGTGGTGAATCCAGAAACTGCAATTGTGGTGGCCTCTAATCCTCAAGACCATAATCTTCAACCAAAGCCTCATCAGCCCTTCACCAAGAGGCCTAAGTTTCAAAAGGAAGCATGCTATGAGGAACGTCAGTACTTCATGGGAGAGAATCCATATGACAAGCTTCGCATCAGACACAAGAAGTTCTGGGTAGAAATCAGCTCAACTACTATGCCTCTATGCTTTGTGGAAGAAACAAGATATTTCTTCACTCACATTCCTCACTCTGATATGGAGGAAATACCTTGCTTCGCGCCAGTCCTCAATGTTCTTCACGAAGCTGGGTTACTGCCTTTATGCATAGATATCAGTGATTGGAACAAGGACATAATTCTTCAATTTTATGCCACGCTGCATATCTCAGGCGACCCAAAAGACATCACCACATGGGTATTGGACTAGATGATTCAGCACAGACATTACAAGGCTCCAGCCACTGAATTGCTTCGAGCTCTCCCAATATCAATTCCCTCAGAGGACGCAGTCAAAATGTATGACGAACGAGAACTGCTGAACAAGCTCATGGAAGTCCTCATGAAGCCTGTGGCCAAGGGCCAACCTCCAAGGACTCGATTTCTAGTGCAAGATTTGAAGTATGAGCCCAAAACCGTGTACATGATCTTGTCCTATGCCATCACATCTATCAAAGGGCATGACAATGAAGAAGACATTGCAGGCATCATGAAGAATATCTTGTTCAACGTCATTCATGGTATCCCTATGAATCTTCATGATTTCTTCTTGAGAACTTTGGCTAACAATGCTTTTTCTCCATATGAGTTGAAGATTTATGCGCCTTGGGTCATGAGATTCATCAGGAACAGATCAGGCATCAACTATCAAGCTGACTTTTAGAATCACCTCTTATATCTGCCGTCGATCAAAGTCATTAAGTCATCTTTTGAACCTGTTGAAGGCAAAGGAAAGTCTGTGATCGATGAAGGAAATTGGCCCCTAGATGCCCAATTTTGCAAGGCTGATTCATATTCCTCATATGATGACACTTCTACTCAAGACCCTCCAAGCCCAACTGCTCCAAGGGTGATGACTAACAGAGAGCTTCTTCCCAGTCTTCACCAAAAAGTCGATCGCAATCACAAGAGGGTGAAACGCTAGTTTGGTGCCATTGTGAAAACCCTTAATGAGACTCAAAATGCAGTGAAGAAAAATCACTATTATCTTCATGAGGTATTTGATCGCACTTGGGCCACCTTGGCTCATGTGAAGACTCCCGAGGAACTTGAGGAGTTAGAATTTACTCAAGACTTTGACTTGTCGTGGCCTCGAAAGAAGAAATTCAAGCCAATTCCAGTTCCTGACTTGGAGGACAGTTCATTTTCTTCATTTCGCACTGCTGAATCAGATGAAGAACCAGAAGACACTGCGACTGGTACAAGAAAGAAGCATGTCTCCAAGGATGCTCACGCCACTACATCAACCAAGAAGTGAATTTCTTCAAGGGTGTTAGTCCTCAGCTTTGTCCCTTTTCTTCACTTGATGACAATGGGGGAGAAATCTGAGAGTTAGTCTTCAAGTGGGATACTTTATGGCGCTTATAAACTTTATTAAGTTACAAACTCTTGGCTCTTCTGAAGTTTTTGATGTAATGAGTTGTAACTTAAGCCCGATGGTGTTCTGACTCTTTTGGACATTTTTCCTCACATGCTTATTCCTCGAAGTTTATTAATGCATGCATGCTAAAATTCGCGAGACACCATTTTTCATCATGCATATCTAATTCCTCATACTATATGTCAAATGCATGCATAAATTGTAAGATACAGGGGGAGATCTCCATGATATAAATCATCAATGTGCATCTGCTTCTCAAAGCAAATTCCTCAAAATATGCACATCTTCAGGGGGAGTTTCTCTGTATCTTGATTTCAAATTCCTCAACTCAGTACTTACATTCCATATTATTATCCCCGTTGAAAACTTAACCTAATTGTCATCAACCATCAAAAAGGGGGAGATTGTAAGTGCATCTAGTGCCCCCTAGTGATTTTGGTGGTTTGAAGACTTATAGGTTAAGAAACTAATATGTTTGTGAGTGTACAAAGGCTCTATAAGTTGCTCAGGAGTTTGAGTTATACAATGAATATCGACCCCTAAAAAGGTATGTCTTCGGCTGAAAACTTTGGTTCTTCCTCGAAGACTTTGTTCACGAAGAAATTGCGAAGAAATTGATATTCCTCACAAAGATATTGAAGATGAGGAATTCGATGTGTCATGAAGAAAAGAGTCTGAAGACTTTGAAGAGTGAATACTTACTCTTTCTGTTTCATTTTCTTTACTCTTGAGTCATAGGAACACCGTACTGTTAAAGGGTGCCGAGGTAAAACTATAGAATGCTTTTCCTCATGATGCTCAACCCAAGCCAAAATCTACCAAAGCCTCAAAGTGAGGAATATGAGAGACATGAGGACTTTCACAGTTGAAATTTCCGACCGTTGTCGCGAACGCGCCACCCCATTGATCTTATCCACCCAACGGTCACATTATTTCAGGGCATTTATGTCAAATCATGTCGGGATGCTCCCAGGCTATAAATTGCCGCCCCCACAACCACTTGTTGGTTGGCTGCTCTGAGAGAAAGTGACAGTTGGCATTTGGAGCAACCCAAATTCCTAAGAGTCTTCAAGAGAAAATCATCAAGTGAGGAAATACCCCAAATACCAAACCCCAAACCAAAACCAAGTGATTAAGCATCACTGAAGAAGTTGTTCCTATGTGGAATTGAAGCCTGTTACATTTAGGACTGTGCATCCTCCAGACGATTAGGCGTAATGGTCTAGAGCATCCAGCAGTCAATTGTGGATCACCGGGTGACTGAGTTTGTGAGGGTTTGGAAGTCTGCACTGAAGACTTACCACGAGTGTTGGGCGAGGACTGTGTGTCCTTAGCTCAAGGAGAATATGGTAGGTAATGTGTGTCCCATGACTGTGTGTCCTTTTAGTTTCAACACAAAGCTGCTCCGAACCAGACGTACAACTATCACATCAATTGGAACTGGGTCATCAACAACTGTCTTAATCGAGCTACGAGTTCTATGTCTTCAACTCTTTCATTTCCTGAAATTGCATGTTGAAGACTTTCATGTGTGCTGTTTGAAGAATTTGGCAGAAGACTTTCTCTGAATTTCCACAACCTCAAGTTCTTCACTTGGTTAATCTTCACCTGCGTACTTTATACTTGTGAACTGTGCAAACCGAATCTCATAAACTTCATCGAGTACTTTGCTGTAGTCGTTTTTGCACTCCTAATCCTACTCTATTTCTGCTGCACTAAGTTCATCATGGAGGACTTTCCTCGCAAGGAATTCCTGAGTGATGAAATTCTAAAAATCGCCTATTCACCCCCCTCTAGTCGATTTAACGCATTTTCAAAGATGGAGCATAGCCACACTATATGATTTTGTAGGGATAACTTTCCAAGACCATGTTATTTTGAAAGGAAGCAATTGCCTTGTTAGTATGCTTGAAGTATTATAGTTTTTATGTAAATATTAGAATTTTGTTTTGAATCTTATAGATCTGAATATTCATGCCACAATAAAGAATATTACGTGGATGAATATGTTAGGTAGCATTCCACATCAAAAATTATGTTTTTATCATTTACCTACTCGAGGACGAGTAGGATTTTGTAATAAGACATATACGAGGTTTGGATTTTTTAGTGAAATCGACAATGTACAAATCACCTCTATGAAAACTAGTAAAGACCATGTTATGATTATCTCAATGGAACAATTGGAAATTGACTTCTGTAAATAGCACAATGAAACCAAAATCTGCTAATCTAGATACGGAAAGAGGATTCAACAAGCATGACATTTTGAATGGAACTATGATGAGATATGACCACCATAACCATACCAAGTACCTTACCCTTGGAGTTGTCTCTAGAAGTCACATACCTTCATGGTCCGCGGTTTGGTGTGATCTCAAGAAACAAGTCTTTATCTTTGGTCATGTGATCGGTGCATTGATACGTCTCAAACGTATCTATAATTTTTGATGGTTTCACGCTGTTATCTTGTCTTCTTTGTATGTTTTATGTATCTTTTTATAAGTTTTTCGGGGACTAACTTATTGATTCCGTGCCAAGTGCCAGTTCCTGTTTTTCCATGTTTTTGACTCTTTTCAGATCTGATTTTGGAACGGAGTGCAAACGGAATAAAATCCCCGAAATGATTTTTTCTCGAACGGAAGAAGTCCAGGGAGCCTTTGGGCGAGGCCAGGTGGCCCCCAGGGAGCCCACAAGCTTGCACCACGCCACCAGGGGGGAGGCAGCGGTGGGAAAGCTTGTGGCTTCCCTGGCCGCCTCCTGACCTAGGTCTTGCGCCTATATATTCCCAAATATTCCGCAAAAAATCAGGGGAGCCTCGAAAATACCTTTCCGCTGCCGCAAGCTTCCATTTCCGCGAGATCTCATTTGGAGACCCTTCCCGGTGCCCTGCCGGAGGGGACTTTGGAGCTGGAGGGCTTCTTCTTCATCATCATCGTCCCTCCAATGACTCGTGAGTAGTTCACTTTAGACCTACGGGTCCGTAGTTAGTAGCTAGATGGCATCTTCTCTCTCTTGGATCTTCAATACAAAGTTCCCCATGATCTTCATGGAGATCTATCCAATGTAATCTTCTTTGGCGGTGTGTTTGTAGAGATCCCATGAATTTTGGACTTGTGATCAGATTATCTATGATATGTATTTGAGTCTTTGCTGATTTCTTATATGCACGATTTGATATCCTTGTAAGTCTCTCCGAGTCTTGGGTTTTGTTTGGCCAACTAGATCTATGATTCTTGCAATGGGAGAAGTGCTTGGTTTTGGGTTCTGCCATGTGGTGAGCTTTCCCACTAACAGTAGGGGCATCAAGGCACACATCAAGCAGTTGCCATCAAGGGTAAAAAGATGGGGTTTTTATCATTGGTTTGAGATTATCCCTCTACATCATGTCATCTTGCTTAAGGCGTTACTCTGTTCTTATGGACTTAATACACTAGATGCATGCTGGGTAGCGGTCGACGTGTGGAGTAATAGTAGTAGATGCAGACAGTATCGGTCTACTTGTTTCGGACGCGATGCCTATAGAAATAATCATTGCATAGATATCGTCATGACTCTACACAGTTCTATCAATTGCTCGGCAATAATTTGTAAACACTACGGCCCCCGGGTCTATTCACATCCATCGTTTACAACTCTGCTTTTACTTTGCTTTCTTACTTTGTTGCTTTCAGTTCTCACTTGGCAAACAATCTATAAGGGATTGACAACCCCTTCATAGCGTTGGGTGCAAGCTTTTGTGTTTGTGCAGGATCTTGAGATACTCTTCCGCCGGATTGATACCTTGGTTCTCAAACTGAGGGAAATACTTACCACCGCTACGCTACATCACCCTTTCTGCTTCGAGGGAACACCAATGCAAGGCTCCAAGGCCACGGGGGAAATCCTTTGCATACTTCCCTAGGAAGTCTCTTAAGGCGTAGCCGCAGCAGAAAGATCAAGCCAAGCATTCTCCCGTCGACGTGCCTATTTCTGGCGCCATTGCCACGGATACTCAGCAAACGTCAGAAGTATTTATGGCACCGTTGGAAGGTCTTTTGTTGCAGTAGCAGAAGTATTTCTAGCACCGTTGCCGGGAAGGAGAAACCAATATCTATCCAAGTAGGTCTCACAAACTCTTCCCTTGCATTTACTTTTGTTGCCAGTTGCCTCTCGTTTTCCTCTCCCCCACTTCACATTTGCCATTTGTTGGAAATATGCCCTAGAGGCAATAATAAATTAGTTATTATTATATTTCTTTGTTCATGATAATCGTTTCTTATCCATGCTATAATTGTATTGATTGGAAACACAGTTCATGTGTGGATACATAGACAAAACACTGTCCCTAGTAAGCCTCTAGTTGACTAGCTCGTTGATCAAAGATGGTCAAGGTTTCCTGACCATAGGCAAGTGTTGTCACTTGATAACGGGATCACATCATTAGGAGAATCATGTGATGGACTAGACCCAAACTAATAGACGTAGCATGTTGATCGTGTCATTTTGTTGCTACTGTTTTCTGCGTGTCAAGTATTTGTTCCTATGACCATGAGATCATATAACTCACTGACACCGGAGGAATGCTTTGTCTGTATCAAACGTCGCAACGTAACTGGGTGACTATAAAGATGCTCTACAGGTATCTCTGAAGGTGTTCGTTGAGTTAGTATGGATCGAGACTGGGATTTGTCACTTCGTGTGACGGAGAGGTATCTCGGGGCCCACTCGGTAATACAACATCACACACAAGCCTTGCAAGCAATGTGACTTAGTGTAAGTTGCGGGATCTTGTATTACGGAACGAGTAAAGAGACTTGCCGGTAAACGAGATTGAAATAGGTATGCGGATACTGACGATCGAATCTCGGGCAAGTAACATACCGAAGGACAAAGGGAATGACATACGGGATTATATGAATCCTTGGCACTGAGGTTCAAACGATAAGATCTTCGTAGAATATGTTGGATCCAATATGGGCATCCACGTCCCGCTATTGGATATTGACCGAGGAGTCACTCGGGTCATGTCTACATAGTTCTCGAACCCGCAGGGTCTGCACACTTAAGGTTCGACGTTGTTTTATGCGTATTTGAGTTATATGGTTGGTTACTGAATGCTGTTCGGAGTCCCGGATGAGATCACAGACGTCACGAGGGTTTCTGGAATGGTCCGGAAACGAAGATTGATATATAGGATGACTTCATTTGGTTACCGGAAGGTTTTCGGGCATTACCGGTAATGTACCGGGAATGACGAATGGGTTCTGGATCTTCACCGGGAGGGGGGACCACCCACCCGGGGAAGCCCATAGGCCTTGGGGGTGGCGCACCAGGCCTTTGTGTGCTGGTGGGACAGCCCAAGAAGGCCCTATGCGCCATAGGAAGAAAATCAAAGAGAAAAGGAAAAAAAAAGGAGGTGGGAAAGGAGAGAAGGACTCCACCTTCCAATTCTAGTTGCACTAGGATTGGAGGAGGACTCCTCCTCCCTTGGTGGCGCAGACCTTGGGGCTCCCGGAGCCTCAGGGCAAGCCTCCCCTCCCTCCTCCTATATATTTGGAGCAATTAGGGCTGATTTGTGACAACTTTTTCAAGGTAGCCCGACCACATACCTCCACGGTTTTACCTCTAGATCGCGTCTGTGCGGAGCTCGGGCGGAGCCCTGCCGAGATTAGATCATCACCAACCTCCGGAGCGCCGTCACGCTGCCGGAGAACTCATCTACCTCTCCGTCTCTCTTGCTGGATCAAGAAGGCCGAGATCATCGTCGAGCTGTTCGTGTGCTGAACGCGGAGGTGCCGTCCGTTCGGCACTAGATCGTGGGATGGATCGCGAGACGGTTCGTGGGACGGTTCGCGGGGCGGATCGAGGGACGTGAGGATTTTCCACTACATCAACCGCGTTCACTAACGCTTCTGCTGTGCGATCTACAAGGGTACGTAGATCGGAAATCCCCTCTCGTAGATGGACATCACCATGATAGGTCTTCGTGCACGTACGAAATTTTTTGTTTCCCATGCGACGTTCCCCAATAGTGGCATCATGAGCTAGGTTCATGCGTAGATGTCTTCTCGAGTAGAACACAAAAGTTTTTGTGGGCGGTGATGTGCGTTTTGCTGCCCTCCTTCGTCTTTTCTTGATTCCGCGGTATTGTTGGATTGAAGCGGCTTGGACCGACATTACTCGTACGCTTACGAGAGACTAGTTTCATCGCTACGAGTAACCCCGTTGCTCAAAGATGACTGGCAAGTGTCAGTTTCTCCAACTTTAGTTGAATCGGATTTGACTAAGGAGGTCCTTGTATAAGGTTAAATAGCAATTCATATATCTCCGTTGTGGTGTTTGCGTAAGTAAGATGCGATCCTACTAGATACCCATGGTCACCACGTAAAACATGCAATAACAAAATTAGAGGACGTCTAACTTGTTTTTGCACGGTATGCTTGTGATGTGATATGCCCAACGATGTGATGTGATATATTGGATGTATGACATGATCACGTTGTAATAGATAATATCGACTTGCACGTCGATGGTACGGCAACCGGCAGGAGCCATAGGGTTGTCTTTAAACTAACATTTGTGCTTGCAGATGCGTTTACTATATTGCTAGGACGTAGCTTTAGTAGTAATAGCATGATTAGCACGACAACCCCGATGGCGACACGTTGATGGAGATCATGATGATGGAGATCATGGTGTGACGCTGGTGACAAGAAGATCGTGCCGGTGCTTTGGTGATGGAGATCAAGAAGCACATGATGATGGCCATATCATGTCACTTATGAATTGCATGTGATGTTAATCCTTTATGTACCTTATCTTGCTTAGAACGACGGTAGCATTATGAGGTGATCTCTCACTAAAATATCAAGACGAAATTGTGTTCTCCCCGACTGTGCACCGTTGCGAAAGTTCTTCGTTTCGAGACACCACGTGATGATCGGGTGTGATAGACTCAATGTTCACATACGACGGGTGCAAAACAGTTGCACACGCGGAACACTCGGGTTAAGCTTGACGAGCCTACCATGTGCAGACATGGCCTCGGAACACATGAGAACGAAATGTCGAGCATGAATCGTATAGTTGATATGATTAGCATAGAGATGCTTACCACTGAAACTATTCTCGACTCACGTGATGATTGGACTTGAGATAGTGGATTTGGATCATGTACCACTCAAATGACTAGAGAGATGTACTTTTTGAGTGGGAGTTCTTAAGTAATATGATTAATTGAACTAATTGTCATGAATATAGTCTAATGGTCTTTGCGAATTACGATGTAGCTTGCGCTATAGCTCTACTGTTTTTATACGTTCCAAGAGAAAATTTAGTTGAAAGTTGATAGTAGCAAACTTTGCAGAGGATTGTCCTCGTTGCTGCGCAGAAGGCTTATGTCCTTAATGCACCACTCGGTGTGCTGCACCTCGAGCGTCGTCTGTGGATGCTGTGAACATCCGACATACACGTTTCTGATGACTACACGATAGTTCAGTGCAAAATACTTAATGGCTTAGAAGCAAGGCGCCGAAGACATTTTGAAACGTCATGGAACATAAGTGATGTTCTAAAGAGATGAAATTGTGATTTCATGCTTCTGCCCTTGTTAAGAGGTACGAGACCTCCGACAAGATTCTTTGTCCACAAAGTAAAGGAGAAAAGCTCAATCGTTGAGCATGTGCTGAGATTGTCTCAGTACGACAATCGCTTGAATCAAGTGGGAGTTAATCTTCCAGATGAGATAGTGATGGTTCTCCAAAGTCACTGCCACCAAGCTATGAGAGCTTCGTGATGAACTATAACATATCAAGGATAGATACAATGATCCTTGAGCGATTCGCGATGTTTGACACTGCGAAAGTAGAAATCAAGAAGGAGCATCAATAGTTGATGGTTAGTAAAACCACTAAGTTTCAAGAAAGGCAAGGGCTAGAAGGGATACTTCGTGAAACGGCAAAACAGTTGCTGCACTAATGAAGAGACCCAAGATTAAACCCAAACCCGAGACTAAGTGCTTCTGTAATGAGGGGAACAGTCACTGTGGCGGAGCAACTCTAGATACTTGGTAGATAAGAAGGCTGGCAAAAGTTGAAAGAAGTATATTTGATATGCATGATGTTGATGTGTACTTTACTAGTACTCCTAGTAGCACGAGGGTATTAGATACCGGTTCGGTTGCTAAGTGATTAGTGACACGAAATGAAAGCTACAACATAAACGGAGACTAGCTAAAGGAGAGGTGACGATACGTGTTGGAAGTGTTTCCAAGGTTGATATGATCAAACGTCGCACACTCCATCTACCATCAGGATTGGTGTTAAACCTAAATAATTGTTATTTGGTACTTGCGTTAAGCATGAACATGATTGGATCGTGTTTATTGCAATACGATTATTCATTTAAAGAGAATAATGGTTACTCTATTTGCTTGAATAAATCACCTTCAATGGTTTATTGAATCTCGATCGTAGTGTTACACATGTTCATAATATTGGTGCCAAAAGATACGAGGTATTGATGATAGTACCACTTACTTGTGGCACTGCCGCTTGAGTCATGTTGGTATAAATTGCATGAAGAGGCTCCATGCTGATGGATCTTTATACTCACTTGATTTTGAATCACTTGTGACATGCAAATCATACCACATGAGCGAGGCCTTGTTTTCATTGAGATGAAACAAGATAGTAACTTGTTGGAAGTGATACATTTTGATGTATGCAGTCCAATGGGTGCTGAGGCACGCAGTGGATATCATTATGTTCTTACTTCAATGACGATTTGAGTGGATACAAGAGTATTTACTTAATGAATCACAAGTCTGAAATATTGAAAAGTTCAATTCTGTTTCAGAGTGAAGTTCGTCGTAACAAGAGGATAAACTGTCTACGATATGATCATAGAAATGAATATCTAAGTTACGAGTTTTGGTACGCAGTTAAGACAATATGGAAATTGTTTCACAGTTCATGCCACCTGCAACATCATAGTGTGATGATGTGTCTGAATGTCATAGCCACGCACTATTTGGTACGGTGCATGCTATGATGTTTCTTATCGAATTACCACTATCGTTTATGGGTTATGCATTAGAGACAACCACATTCACTTTAAATAGGGAACCACGTATTTCCGTTGAGATGACACAGTATGGAATGAGGTTTAGAGAAATCTAAGCTGTCGTTTCTTGAAAGTTTGGGGCTTCGACACTTATGTGAAAAAGTTTCAGTCTGATAAGCTCGAACCCAAAGCGGATAAATGCATCTGCATAGGATATCCAAAACAGTTGGGTACATCTCCTATCTTAGATCCGAAAGCAAAGTGTTCGTTTCTAGAAACGGATCCTTTCTCGAGGAAAGGTTTCTCTCGAAAGAATTGAGTGGGAGGGTGGTAGAACTTGATGAGGTTACTGAACCATCACTTCAACCAGTGTGTAGCAGGGCGCAAGAAGTTGTTCCTGTGGCGCCTACACCAATTGAAGTGAAAGCTGATGATGGTGATCATCGAGCATCAAATCAAGTTACTACAAACCTCGTAGGTTGACAAGGTCGCGTACTACTGCAGAGTGGTACGGTAACCCTGTCTCGGAGGTCATGTTGTTGAGCAAAAGTGAACTTACGAGTTATGGAGAAAGCAATGGTGGGCCCGGATTCCAACAAATGGCTGGAAGCCATGAAATCCGAGAGAGGATCCATGTATGAAAACAAAGTGTAGACTTTGGAAGAACTACTTGATGGTCTTAGGACAATTGAGTAAATATGGATCTTTAAAAGGAAGACACACGATGATGGTGATAAGTCACTATTAAGAAAAGCTCGACTTGTCGCAAAGATGTTTCCGACAAGATCAAACAGTTGACTATGATGAGACTTTCTCACTCGTAGCGATGCTAAAAGCCTGTTAGAATTATGTTAGTAGTTGTTGCATTATTTATGAAATATTGCACATAGGATGTCAAAACATTGTTTCCTCGACGGTTTCCTTGAGCAAACATTGTATGTGATACAACCAGGAGGTTTTGTCGATCCTAAAGATACTAGCAAGTATGCAAGCTCCAGCGATCCTTCAATGGACTGGTGCAAGCATCTCGGAGTTGGAATATACACTTTGATGAGATGATCAAAGATTTTGGGTTTGTACAAGGTTTATGAGAAACTTGTATTTCCAAAGAAGTGAGTGGGAGCACTATAGAATTTCTGATAAGTATATGTGGTTGATATACTGTGGATCAGAAGTAATGTAGAATTTCTGTAAAGCATACAAGGTTGTTTGAAAGGAGTTTTCAAAGGAGTACCTGGATTGCGCTACTTGAACGTTGAGCATCAAAGATCTATGGAGATAGATCGAAAGCGCTTAATAGAAGTCTCAACAAGATGCATGCCTTGACAAGTTTTTGAAGGAGTTCAAAATAGATCAGCAAAGAAGGAGTTCTTGGTTGCGTTGTGAGGTGTGAATTTGAGTAAGACTCAAAACCCGACCCCGGCAGAATAAAGAGAATAGACGAAGGTCGTCTTCTATGCCTTGGCCGTAGAATCTAAAGTATGCCATGCTGGGTACCGCACCTGATATGTGCCTTGACTCAAAGTCTGTTGAGAGGTACAGAGAGTGATCCATGATTGAATCACTAGCAGCGGTCAAAATTTATCCTTAGTAACTGATGAACTAAGGAATTTTTCTCGATTATGGAGGTGGTTAAAGAGTTCGTCGTAAAGGGTTATGTCGATGCAAGCTTTGACACTAATCCGAATAACTATGAGTAGTGAAACGGATTCGTATAGTAGAGTAGATATTTGGAGTATTTCCGAATAGCACATAGTAGCAGCATCTATAAGATGACATAAAGATTTGTAAAGAAAACACGGGTTTGCAAGTTTCAGAACCGTTGACTAAAACCGCTCTCACGAGCAAGACGTGATCAGACCCCATGACTATATGGGTGTTGGATTCGTTGGAATCACATGGTGATGTGAACTAGATTATTCACTCTAGTGCAAGTGGGAGACTGTTGGAAATATGCCCTAGAGGCAATAATAAATTAGTTATTATTATATTTCTTTGTTCATGATAATCATTTATTATCCATGCTATAATTGTATTGATTGGAAACACAGTTGATGTGTGGATACATAGACAAAACACTGTCCCTAGTAAGCCTCTAGTTGACTAGCTCGTTGATCAAAGATGGTCAAGGTTTCCTGACCATAGGCAAGTGTTGTCACTTGATAACGGGATCATATCATTAGGAGAATCATGTGATGGACTAGACCCAAACTAATAGACGTAGCATGTTGATCGTGTCATTTTGTTGCTACTGTTTTCTGCGTGTCAAGTATTTGTTCCTATGACCATGAGATCATATAACTCACTGACACCGGAGGAATGCTTTGTGTGTATCAAGCGTCGCAATGTAACTGGGTGACTATAAATATGCTCTACAGGTATCTCCGAAGGTGTTCGTTGAGTTAGTATGGATCGAGACTGGGATTTGTCACTCCGTGTGACAGAGAGGTATCTCGGGGCCCACTCGGTAATACAACATCACACATAAGCCTTGCAAGCAATGTGACTTAGTGTAAGTTGCGGGATCTTGTATTACGGAACGAGTAAAGGGACTTGCCAGTAAACGAGATTGAAATAGGTATGCGGATACTGACGATCGAATCTCGGGCAAGTAACATACCGAAGGAGAAAAGGAATGACATACGGGATTATATGAATCCTTGGCACTGAGGTTCAAACGATAAGATCTTCGTAGAATATGTAGGATCCAATATGGGCATCCAGGTCCCGCTATTGGATATTGACCGAGGAGTCACTCGGCTCATGTCTACATAGTTCTCGAACCCGCAAGGTCTGCACACTTAAGGTTCGACGTTGTTTTATGCGTATTTGAGTTATATGGTTGGTTATCGAATGTTGTTCGGAGTCCCGGATGAGATCACGGACGTCACGAGGGTTTCCGGAATGGTCCGGAAATGAAGATTGATATATAGGATGACTTCATTTGGTTACCGGAAGGTTTTCGGGCATTACCGGTAATGTACCGGGAATGACGAATGGGTTCCGGATCTTCACCGGGAGGGGGGACCACCCACCCTTGGTGGGCTGGTGGGACATCCCAAGAAGGCCCTATGCGCCATAGGAAGAAAATCAAAGAGAAAAGAAAAAAAAGGAGGTGGGAAAGGAGAGAAGGACTCCACCTTCCAATCCTAGTTGGACTAGGATTGGAGGAGGACTCCTCCTCCCTTGGTGGCGCGGCCCTTGGGGCTCCTTGAGCCTCAAGGCAAGCCTATCCTCCCTCCTCCTATATATATGGAGCAATTAGGGCTAATTTGTGACAACTTTTTCAAGGCAGCCCGACCACATACCTCCACGGTTTTACCTCTAGATCGCGTCTCTGCGGAACTCGGGCGGAGCCCTGCCGAGATTAGATCATCACCAACCTCCGGAGCGCCGTCACGCTGCCGGAGAACTCATCTACCTCTCTGTATCTCTTGCTGGTTCAAGAAGGCCGAGATCATCGTCGAGCTGTACGTGTGCTGAACACGGAGGTGCCGTCCGTTCGGCACTAGATCGTGGGACGGATCGCGGGACGGTTCGTGGGACGGTTCGCGGGGCGGATCGAGGGACGTGAGGACGTTCCACTACATCAACCGCGTTCACTAACGCTTCTTCTCTGCGATCTACAAGGGTAAGTAGATCGGAAATCCCCTCTCGTAGATGGACATCACCATGATAGGTCTTCGTGCGCGTAGGAAAATTTATGTTTCCCATGCGACGTTCCCCAACACCATTTTCATTCGCCTTTCGACTTTCTCCTTCGCCGTTTTCTCTTGCCCTTGCCGTTTCCCTTTGCTGGTTTCTTTTTTGCTTGTGTGCTTGTTTGTTTGTTGAAGACATCATGTCTGAAAACACCAAACTTTGCGACTTCTCGAGCACTAATAATAATGATTTTATTAGTACTCCGATTGCTCCTGCCACTAGTGCGGAATCGTATGAAATCAAACACAGCTTTGTTGAATCTTGTTATGAAAGAGCAATTCTCTGGCCTTCCTAGTGAAGATGCCGCATCCCATCTCAATACCTTCATTGAGCTTTGTGATATGAAAAAGAAAAGAGATGTGGATAATGACGTGATTAAGTTGAAACTTTTTCCTTTCTCGTTGCGAGATCGTGCAAAAACTTGGTTTTCTTCTTTGCCTAAAAATAGTATCGATTCTTGGGATAGGTGCAAAGATGCTTACATATCCAAGTATTTTCCGCCGGCTAAGATCATCTCCTTACGTAATGATATCATGAATTTCAAGCAACTTGATCATGAAGACGTTGCACAATCTTGGGAGAGGATGAAGCTTATGATTAGAAATTGTCCCGCTCATGGCTTGAGTTTGTGGATGATTATACAAATCTTTTACGCTGGCTTGAATTTCGCTTCTCACAATATCTTGGACTCCGCCTCAGATGGAACATTCATGGAAATCACGTTAGGAGACGCTACAAAACTCCTGGACAATATCATGACCAACTACTCTCAGTGGCACACTGAACGGTCGCCTGCTAGCAAAAAGGTGCACGCTATAGAAGAGATTAACTCGCTTAGTGCTAAGATGGACGAGTTGATGAATTTGGTTGCTAGTAGAAACGCTACCATAGATCCTAATGACATGCCACTATATTCTTTGATAGAGAGTAGCAACGCTTGTTTGGACGTGAATTTTGTTGGTAGGAACAATTTTGGCAACAACAATGCTTTTAGAGGAAACTATGTTCCTAGGCCTTTTCCTAGTAACTCCTTTAACAATTATGGAAATTCCTACGACAACACTTATGGAAATCATAGCAAATTACCCTCTGATCTAGAGAGTAATATCAAGGAGTTCATCAACTCTCAAAAGATTTTCAATGCGTCCATAGAGGAAAAACTACTCAAAATAGACGATTTGGCTAAGAGCGTTGATAGGATGTCTTGTGATATTGATGCTTTGACAGTTAGATGTGCTCCTCCCAAGATCAACTTGGATGAAACTTTGAAAGCTATGCGTATCTCCATGAATGAGAGCAAAGAAAGAACCGCCCAAATTCGCGCTAGACATGAATGGTTTAAAAGGGTGCGTTCTAGTGATGCAAATCATGAAGATCTTAAAGTGCTTGGTGTGTCTCCTCTTGACTCTTTGTTTTCGCGTGTCAAACCTACTTATGGAGGGGCTGGATATGAATCCACTTTGGTTAAAAAACGTCCCAATGATTCGGAGTCCACCTATCTTGATGATAAAGGTGTGGAGAGTGGAGTAGAAGAAGTCAAAATTTTGGGTAGTAATGAAACTCCCACTTTGTATTTCAAGGAATTCAATTATGATAATTGCTCCTTGTTTGAATGCATTTCTTTGATGCAATCCATTGCAAACTCTCCACATGCTTATAGCCAAAGCAAAGCCTTTACCACACATATCGTAGATGCTATGATGAAATCTCTTGAAGAGAAGCTCGAACTAGAAGTATCAATACCTAGAAAACTTCATGATGAGTGGGAACCTACTATCAAAATCAAGATAAAAACTATGTGTGCAATGCTTTGTGTGATTTGGATGCTAGTGTTTCCACGATTCCAAAGTCTTTATGTGATATTCTTGGTTTTCATGAGATTGAAGAGTGTTCTCTTAATTTGCATCTTGCGGATTCTACCATCAAGAAGCCCACGGGGAGGATCGATGATGCTCTTATTGTTGCAAATAAGAACTATGTACCCGTGGATTTCATTGTACTTGACATAGATTGCAATCCTTCATGTCCCATTATTCTTGGTAGACCTTTCCTAAGGACTATTGGTGCTATCATCGATATGAAGGAAGGGAATATTAGATTTCAATTGCCCTTAAAAAAGGGCATGGAGCACTTTCCTAGAAAGAAAATAAGATTGCCTTATGAATCTTTGATGAGGGCTACCTATGGTTTGAGCACCAAAGATGACTATACGTGATTCCATCACTTTCGCCTAGCTAAGGGCGTTAAACAAAAGCGCTTGTTAGGAGGCAACCCAACGAATCTATCCTTTTTCTTTCAGTTTTGTGTTTTCCGCACTTTCATAATTCTGTTATGATTGTGTTTTTTGTGTTTCTTTTAGTGTTTGTGCCAAGCAAAACCGTTATGATTAGTCTTGAGGATGATCGTTTGGTCATGCTGGAAAAGACAGAAACTTTCTGCTCACGAAAAGAATTTTCATTTTTTTTCTGTAAGAGCTATTGAGTTGATTCTTTTTGCTGCTGATTGCTACGCAAATTGTGCACACTATCGTAATTGTTCAGAATTGTTGAAGTACCAGAGGTATAAGAAACATACAGATTGCTACAGACTGGTCTGCTGTTAACAAATTCTGTTTTTTGTTGTGTTGGTTGCTTATTTTGATGAAACTATGGATAGTATCGGGGGGTATTAGCCATGGAAGATTGAAAGTAGAGTAACCCAACATTAGCACAAGTAGAATTTAAGTTTGCTACAGTACCTAAGGAAGTGGTGGTTTGCTTCCTTGTACTAATGTTATCACGAGTTTTTGTTTAAGTTTCGTGTTGTGAAGTTTTCATGTTTTGGGTGAAGTTCTTATGGACAAAAAGATAAAGAGTGGCAAGAGCTCAAGGTTGGCGATGCCCAAGGCACCCCAAGAGATTCAAGGATTCCGTAAAAGCCTAAGCTTGGGGATGCCCCGGGAAGGCATCCCCTCTCTCGTTTTGAATCCATCGGTAACGTTACTTGGGGCTATATTTTTATTCACCACATGTTATGTGTTTTTGCTTGGAGCGTCTTGTATCGTAGGAGTCTTTTATTTTTGTTGTGTCACAATCATCCTTGCTGCACACCTAGAGAGAGAGAGAGACATGCACACACAGTGATGTTGTCGAGCTTCACTTATATCTTTTGGTAGACAATTCAGCTCACATGTGCTTCACTTATATCTTTTGAGCTAGATACTTTTGCTCTATGTGCTTCATTTATATCTTTTAGAGCTCAGCGGTGCGTGGCTTGGTAGTTGATCTATGCTTTGAAAGTAGTCTCAAAAGGGGTAGTTATCCAAAGGGATACGAAAACTTCCTCCTTCATGTGCATTGAATAGTTAGAGAAGTTTGATTGATCTCAATTAGTTTCGAGTTGTGGTTATGGTAATATTGAAATCATGCTAATAAGGTGTTGTGGATCTAGAAATACTTGTGTTGAAGTTCGTGATTCCCGAAGCATGCACGTATGGTGAACCGCTATGTGATGAAGTCTAAGCATGATTAGTATATTGATTGTCATCCTTTGCGTGGCGGTCGGGATCGCGCGATGGTTTGTACCTACCAACCCTTCCCCTAGGAGTATGCGTTGAATGCTTTGTTTCGATTACTAATAATTTTTTTGCAACACGTATATGATTTCTTCATGACTAATGTTGAGTCCATGGTTTAGATGCACTTTCACCTTCCACCATCACTATCTTCTTAGTGTCGTGGAACTTTCGCCGGTGCACAAAACCTACCATTAGCCTCCCTCAAAACAGCCACCATACCTACCTACTATGGCTTTTTCAAAGTCATTCCGAGATATATTGCCATGCAACTACCACCATGACATGTGCCACCATGTCTACATTGCCTTTGCACGATCGTAAGATAGCTAGCATGATGTTTCCATTGATGTCTATGCCATGCTAGATCATTGCCACGGTACACTACCGAAGGCATTCCATATAGAGTCATAATTGCTCTAAGTTTTGAGTTGAAAGTGTGATGATCATCATTATTGGAGCATTGTCCCATGTGAGGAAATAAAAGAGGCCAAAGAAGCCCATAAAAAAGAGGCCAAAGAGCCCACCAAAATAAAAAAATAAAAAAATGAGAGAAAAAGAGAGAAGGGACAATGCTACCACTTTTTCCACACTTGTGCATTTTGAGCACCATGATCTTCATGATTGAGAGTCTCTCGTTTTGTCACCACCATATAGCTAGTGGAAATTCTCATTTTATAACTTGGCTTGTATATTCCAATGATAGGCTTCCTCAAAATTGCTTTAGGCCTTCGTGAGCAAGCAAGTTGGATGCACACCCACTAGTTCTCTTTAAGAGCTTTCACATACTTGTAGCTCTAGTGCATCATTCGTATGGTAATCCCTACTCATTCACATTGATATCTATTGATGAGCATCTCCATAACTCATTGATATGCCTAGTTAATGTGACTATCTTCTCCTTTTTGTCTTGCAACCTCCACCATATTCCATACCATCTATAGTGCTATAACCATGGCTCACGCTCATGTATTGCATGAGGGTTGAAAATATTTGAGAAGTAAAGGTGTGAAACAATTACTTGGCCAATACCGGGGTTGTGCATGATTTAAATTTGTTGTGCAATGATGATAGAGCATAGCCAGACTATATGCTTTTATAGGGATAAGTTTCTTTTGGCCTAGTTCTTTTGAAAGTTCATGATTACTTTGCTAGTTTGCTTGAATTATTATTGTTTCCACGTCAATAGCAAACTATTGTTTTGAATCTAATGGATCTGAACATTCACGTCACATAAGAGGAATTACAAAGGACACCAATGCTAGGTAGCATGAAAGCATAAAAAATTCATTCTTATCACTTCCCTACTCGAGGACGAGCCGAAGTTAAGCTTGGGGATGCTTCATACGTCTCAAACGTATCTATAATTTTTGATGGTTTCACGCTGTTATTTTGTCTTCTTTGTATGTTTTATGTATCTTGGTATATCTTTTTAGGGACTAACTTATTGATTCAGTGCCAAGTGCCAGTTCCCATTTTTCCGTGTTTTTGACTCTTTTCAGATATGATTTTGGAACGGAGTCCAAACAGAATAAAATCCCCGAAATGATTTTTTCCCGAACGGAAGAAGTCCAGGGAGCCTTTGGGCCAGGCCAGGTGGGCCCTAGGGAGCCCACAAGCTTGCACCACGCCACCAGGGGGGAGACGGCGCTGGGCAAGCGTGTGGCTTCCCTGGCCGCCTCCTGACCTAGGTCTTGCGCCTATATATTCCCAAATATTCCGCAAAAAATCAGGGGAGCCTCGAAAATACTTTTCCGCCGCTGCAAGCTGCCGTTTCCGTGAGATCTCATCGGGAGACCCTTCCTGGCGCCCTGCCGGAGGGGACTTTGGAGCTGGAGGGCTAATTCATCATCATCATCGCCCCTCCAATGACTGTGAGTAGTTCACTTCAGACCTACAGGTACATAGTTAGTAGCTAGATGGTTTCTTCTCTCTCTTGGATCTTCAATACAATGTTCTCCATGATCTTCATGGAGATCTATCCGATGTAATCTTCTTTGGCGGTGTGTTTGTCGAGATCCGATGAATTGTGGACTTGTGATCAGATTATCTATGATATATATTTGAGTCTTTTCTGATTTCTTATATGCATGATTTGATATCCTTGTAAGTCTCTCCGAGTCCTGGGTTTTGTTTGGCCAACTAGATCTATGATTCTTGTAATGGGAGAAGTGCTTGGTTTTGGGTTCTGCCTTGTGGTGACCTTTCCCAGTGATAGTAGGAGCAGCAAGGCACACATCAAGCAGTTGCCATCAAGGGTAAAAAGATGGGGTTTTTATCATTGGTCTGATATTATCCCTCTACATCATGTCATCTTGCTTAAGGCGTTACTCTGTTCTTATGGACTTAATACACTAGATGCTTACTGGATAGCGGTCGACGTGTGGAGTAATAGTAGTAGATGCAGACATTATCGGTCTACTTGTTTCAGACGTGATGCCTATAGAAATAATCATTGCATAGATATCGTCACGACTCTGCACAGTTCTATCAATTGCTCGGCAGTAATTTGTTCACCCACCGTCTACTTGCTTTCATGAGAGAAACCACTAGTAAACACTACGGCCCCCGGATCTATTCACATCCATCGTTTACAACTCTGCTTTTACCTTGCTTTGTTAATTTGTTGCTTTCAGTTCTCACTCGGCAAAGAATCTATAAGGGATTGACAACTCCTTCATAGCGTTGGGTGCAAGATTTTGTGTTTGTGAAGGATCTTGAGATACTCTTCCGCCGGATTGATACCTTGGTTCTCAAACTGAGGGAAATACTTACCACCTCTACGCTATATCACCCTTTCCGCTTCGAGGGAACACCAACGCAAGGCTCCAAGGCCATGGGGGAAATCCTTTGCATACTTGCCTAGGAAGTCCCTTAAGGCATAGCTGCAGTAGAAAGATGAAGCCAAGCATTCTCCCGTCGACGTGCCTATTTCTGGCGCCATTGCCAGGGATACTCATCAAACGTCAGAAGTATTTCTGGCGCCGTTGGAAGGTCTTTTGTTGGAGTAGCATGCATCCAGTGTCAAGTATCCACTCCTTTCCTCTGGTCATGTAGTCTCTAAGGTTTGCTATAAGTCTAAGGCTCGTCATGGTCTTCTCATACTTGATGTCAAACTTCTTGTCATCATCGTAGTAGCCGTGCTCCACATTGTCATCGTCAGATGGAACATCCTCATCATTATAATCAAAAGATTCGTTATAATTTTGACCATAGAAATGTTCAAGTTTATGAATGTGAATGGCTTCAATAATGATGTTATTGATGATAATGATATCTTTGTTAGCACGCGTGAGATCACGAAGCTCAAATAGACAATTATCAAAGTTTGGATCATTGGGCTTCATTTTGTGAAAGACACTAGATTTTTGGAGAGTGATACCAAGATTTTCTAGGAGTAGTCGGGGTATCTTTTCTCCAAATCTTTCCACAAAGTACAAGCACACTCAAAGTTATTCATTTAATTAAGCACATTCCTTGGCAGTCCTCTAATGGTGAGATTAAAAAATTTAAGATTGCCAAGCATATTAACATCATCATCATGAGAAGGATGAAGGGATCAATGGGAGGCAGATAGGGATATTTAACATATTTCCTCAAATGCAATTCATCAAATATATTAAGCATTTCATATTTCCATTGTCTATAATACTCCCCATTGAGAACATGCACTCTACAAATGAGATTCCCCAAGCTAGACACATCCATCTTCCTCCAATGGTGATTAGACCAAGGCTATGGAGACCAAAGCTCTCATACTACTTGCAAGGATTACGACATAGCCTCTTCCCAATTTTAATTCTTTGCATATTTTAGCAATTCTAACAAGTCTAGCGCACCCTACACATGCTAGCCAACATATATGGAAGCGGAAAGTCAAGACATTACACATGTAAGTAAGGAGTAGAGTTTAGGAAGATCAAATGCAAAGATGGACACAATGTTTTTTGGCGTGGTTCTGATAGGTGGTGCTATCGTATGTCCACGTTGATGGAGACTTCAACCTACGGAGGGTAACAGTCACGTGTGTACATAGATGGCTCAACCCACGGAGGGTCCACGTAGAAGAAATCTCGTCTATTCCATCATGGCTTACGTCCACGAAGTACTAACCTCACTCGGGGTAGATCTTCACAAAGTATGCGATATCCTTGCGTGTACAAACTTCTTGGTACAACTCCACAACACAAAGTAGGAGTCTCCCAAGTGACACCTAGCCAATCTAGGAGGCACTACCCTCCAAAAGGTAATAGATGTGGTAGAACAATGAACTCCTTTCTCTTGTGCTTCAAAAGATAGTCTCCTCATCACTCAATCACTCTCTCATAGATTTGGCGTGGGTAGAAGAGATTGATTGGGTGGAAAGCAACTGGGGGAGGCTAGATATCAAGTTTCAAATGGATGGATTGGAATATCTTGATCTCAACACATGAGTAGGCGACACTCTCTCAGAAAAATGGATATGGCAAGTGTATGTGTGTTCTGAGTACTTCCTCTACGAATGAGAGGAGATGGAGGGGTATATATAGGCATCTCCAAAAATCCGAACGTTACATTATTGCCCAACTTTCAAATTCTCGGTGAGACCGATATAGGAATCCTGGTGATACCGATATGGTGACCTAGGGTAGTTTCCAAATCTAGATGAGACCGTTTCCAAGATTCGATCTTTCCGATTCTTGAAAACAACACACCAGAAGTGGTCACTGGTTTTTGGTAGCACCAAATAGAATTTTGTTGGTACCGAGATTCTAGGGTTCGACAAAGGTTCCATCTGTTGGAAAATTGGTAGGGCCGAATGGAAAATCTTGGTGGCACCGATTTTGCTGTTTAGGCTTTGGACACAGAATTTTGTGGGAGAATGGCTGAGTATTTTTGGTGGCTATCTCTAAGCACTTGAGCAACCAATTCATCATAGATACTCACCCCTTTTAATAGTATTGGCTTTCCTATGGACTCAAATGTGATTTCTCACAAATATAAAATGTAGAGTTGTAAGTGCATCTAGTGCCCCTTAATTTTTTTGGTGGTTTGAAGACTTATAGGTTAAGAGATTAATGTGTTTGTGAGTGTACACAGGCTCTATAAGTCGCTGAGGAGTTTGAGTTATCCGATGAATATCGACCCCTAAAAACATATGTCTTCCGGTGAAGACTATTCTCATTGGTTGAAGACTTTGATTGCGAAGAAATTGCTATTCCTCATGAAGGCATTGAAGGTTAGGAATTCGATGTATCCCGAAGAAAATGTTGCGAAGACTTTGAAGCTTGAAAATTTACTCTTTCTATTTTATTTTCTTCTTTCTTGAGTCATTGGAACACTGTACTGTTAAAGGGGGTCGAGGTAATACTGAGGAAAGATTTCCTCATGATGCTCAACTCAAACCTACGCATACAAAATCCTTCAAGTGAGGAATATGAGATACATGAGTACTTTCACAGTTGAAAGATCCGACAGTTGCTGTGCCGCAGGCCACCTGTCCCCAATCTTATCCACACAACTGTCATATCATTTGGGGAATTAATGTCATATCATATCGAGATGATCCCAGGCTATAAATAGTCGCCCCCACAACCACTAGTTGGTTGGTTTCTGTGATAGAAACTGACACTTGTCATTTAGAGCAACCCAATCCTCAAGGACTTTGAGCGAAAATCATTAAGTGAGGAAAAACCCCAAACACCCAAACCAAAACCCAAAACCCATAGTGATTGAGCGTGACTGAAGAGATTGTTCCTGTGTGGAACCGAGCTTGTTACCTTTGAGGACTATGCATCCTCCAGACGGTTACGTGTCATGGTCTAGAGCATCCAACAGTGAATTGTGGATCGCCGGGTGACCAAGTTTGTGAGGGTTTGGAAGTCTGCCTTGAAGACTTCCACGAGTGTTGGGCAAGGACTGTGTGTCCTTAGCTCATGGAGAATATGCTAGGGACTGTGTGTCCCAGGACTGTGTGTCATTTGGTTTGAATACCAAGCCGCTCCAAACCTGACGTACAACTATCACAGCAGTTGGAACTGGGTCATCGAACCATTGTCTTCATCGAGCTACGAGTTATATTTCTTCAACTCCCTCATTTCCTCAATTCCATGTTGATGACATTGATATGTACTGTCTGAAGAATTTGAGTGAAGACTTTCTTTGAATTCCACACCTCAAATTCTTCACCTAAGTTATTCATCACATGCTTATCGTGTTCACGTGACCTATGCAAACCGAACACTTCAACTCACCCTCAGGACTTAGCTGTAGTCGCTTTTGCATATCTGTTTAAGTACTATTTCCGCTGCACTCAGTTCATGACTGAGGACTTTCCTCACTCAGAATTTCCTTAGTGATGAATTTGTAAAAATCGCCTATTCACCCCCTCTAGTCGATATGACGCACTTTCAATTGGTATCAGAGCAAGGTACTCCCTTGTTCTATGTGATTTTGGTTTAACCGCCTAGAGTTTTAGTTATGTCGACCACAGGTATGATCAAGGTTACTGCGGGGTGTCCTACCTTTGAAGCAAAGGATTTCCCCTACTGGAAAGAACACGATGCGCATGCACCTTGAAGCAATTGACAATGATCTCTGGTAAGTTGTGGAAAATGGTGTTCCCCCTGTCAGTTTAACTATCACTGCCGCTGATGTGAAGAGATTCAAGAAACTCGGCTCTCAAGGAAGAATATAATTAGTGGCCATCTGAGTAAAGGTGAGTGTGACAGAGTGAGTGCTTTGGCTTCTGCGAAGCTTATCTGAGTAAAGATTCAAGTCAATGAAGGAGTCTCCACACAGTGTGACTCTCGAGTTGATGTTCTTCGCAATCTCTTTAACCTCTTCAAGAGAATTGATAATGAAAGCTGCCAAGATACCTTTGATCGCCTGACTGACATCTCGAATGAGCTTCAGGCTCTTGGAGCCAGAGACATCATTGACCATGAAGTTGTGAAGAAAGTGCTACGAACCCTTGATCCATCATTTGACACAATGGTACTTATGATTCAAGAATGAAGAGAGTACAAGATGTTGATCATGTTGATATACTTGAGAGACTCAATACTCATGAATTCCAACAATAAGAAAAGAGAGACCTTTATGGACCAAGCTATTCAAGACCTCGTGCGCTGAAGGCAAAGGCTGTTTCCTCATCTGAAGAAGAAGAGTTTGATTGTAGTCTTGGTGATCCTGAAGAACTTGGTCAGGAACTTGCTATGCTTGTGAGGAAATTCTAGAAGTTCTCAAGGTGTGGCCAGTTCAGAAAGTCTTCAAGAAGAGATACAAGGAAATCATAATCTTCACCTGAGGACTACAAGAAAAGAACCTGCCATAAATGCAAGAAGTCTGGTCACTACATTGCCGATTGTCCTTGTTGGGTGAAGGAATTAAGGAAGAAAAAGTACAAGGATGACAGTTCTGATGACTCAAAAAAAAGAAGAAATCTTCAAAGTCCTCATTCTCAAAGTCCTCATTGCATAAGAAGACCAGCTTCAGAAAGGCTCGGGAACTTATTGGCAAGGAAATGGATTCTGAAGAAGAATCCGAGGAATGTGATGAAGAGGAAGGTTCTGAAGTGGATTTAGAGTCTGGTGTGTCAAGTCTAGCTCTTTATACCACATTTGCCAACAAGTCCATCTTCAACCTTGAAGAAAATGACAACGTCAACAACACTGATGACTATGATGATGACTTTGCTCCCACCTATTGCTTCATGATAAAAGGTTCAAAGGTACCAAGCCACATATCATGTTCTGATTCTAGTGACTATGAACCTTATGATTATCAAAACCCAGGTACTATAAACTTTCTAACATTGCCACTAAGCAACAAACTGCTATTGAAAAGCTTTAGAAACTGCTAGACAAAAGTGATGAAGTGTTGAGCGATGAAATGAACCGTACTCAAATCCTCACTGAAGATGTTCAAAGTATTCAGTCTAGATCTGATAGTCTTTAAGAACGTTATGGTATACTCCTGGCTGGTCATGAGAAGCTTTCCTATGAATTTCTTCAAAGGAATCTAGATCTTGAGAAGGTGAAAATGTACAATGATGATCTCCGAATGGAAAATGATTCATTGCTTGCTCAACATATCAGTACCGCTCAGGAAGAATTCATTCCACCATGTGTGAAATGCATCGAACGTGAAACTGCTAATTCTTCACCTGAAACTTCAAATGCTTCTATCGCTACAAATTCTTTAGCTGTTTCTATGGTAACAAATTCCTCACCTGAGGAAACCACAAATGTCACTGACAAAAATTCAGGGTTGAAGAAATTGTATGTGACAGGCATATACAAAAGCCTCAATGGGCATCAAACGCTTTGCAATGTGCTCAAAAAGCATATTCTCAGCAGGAACCCGAGGAATGAGGGTATTTCCTTTGAGAGGAAACTGAATGTTGATGGTCATACTGGAAACCTCAGCAGTACCCCAAAACCTCATGGTTGCTGCAAGAAGACCTCACGTTGATCCATCCACCCTAACAGGCTTTGCATGTGAAATGTCTTATTCCTGTAAAGAGTCATTTGACTCCAACTATAAACATTTAAAAAATCTAGCTCGCGAAGTAGTTGCTATATATGTTGGAACTAAGTGCAGGAATGGACCACCCCGGAGGAAAATCTGGGTCCCCAAAAGAAGCTTGGAAAGTCTTCATTTGAATGTCCTCATGACAGCACCAGTGAAGAACAGGAACCCAAGATCAAATTCCTCAGGTGGACCAAAGTCTTCACGAGGATCAAATTCCTCAAATGGTCAAAACTATGCTTGTACTCGCACTAATGCTTCTGATATGCAAGGAAACTACAAGGGACATGAATATGTGCACTATTCATCAAATCACTATGTTCATAAGTCCTCAAAGAATTTCTCTGCCTATTGATTTGAGTACTCTAACCCCATTCCTGTTAAACAAAGTGCATTAGCTTCATAGCCTCAATTCTCATATGGTGCTCGCAGGATGATAAACTCTTTACCACCCCTTCAGATGTGGGTGGTGAAGAAATCGAACTAATCACTTCCGCGGGAGAGGTCTCCACATGAAAGTTATCATCTGAAGAATTAGCTCGAGACCTGAGGACATTTCTTGATAGGACGCAAGCTAAAAACTAATTAAATGATTTATCATTTTACACGTCCTCATTATGTCTAAAATATATTTTGTGATGAAATTCAAGTCTGATGAAATTGATGTCATATTCTTCAAATCTGAAGCATATGAGAAGGTAAGCAATACTAATTCATCTGCAGGATGACCAACCAAGACCATAGAGTGAGTTCTTGACAGTGGGTGTACAAATCACATGACTAGTGACAAAATCCTATTGATGAATATCCCACTAACTCCAGCACCACTGAAGCATATCACCTACGCTAACAAAGGTAAAAGCAAGGTATTGGGACTTGGTAAAGTGGCTATCTCTAAGGACCGACACATGGACAAAGTCATGCTTGTCGAATCCCTTGGGTTTAACCTCATGTCAGTCGCAATGCTTTGTGATCTTGATATGATTGTCATCTTTGGAAAATATAGATGCGTAGTCGTCATGGAATCTCACAAATTAGAAGTCTTCGAAGGCTTTAGGAGAGGAGACTTGTATACTGTTGATTTCTCTGGAGGTCCTCAGCGAGCCACGTGTCTACTAGCAAAAACCTCAGAGGGATCGCTATGGCATCGACGACTTGGTCATGCAGGCATGAGGAATTTGCACACACTAGGGGAATAAAAAGCGTGTCATTGGCATCGAAACAGTCAAAATCCTCAAGGACCATCTCTGTGGGGCTTGTGAGTCTGGAAAAATGACCAGATCCAAACACCCCTCAAAGACTATCGTGACTACTACTCGCCCTTTTGAATTGATTCACATGGATCTCTTTGGACCTACTCATTATGCTACTCTAATCCATGCAGCGTCTCTATATGGCTTTGTCATCGTTGATGACTATTCTCGTTATACTTGTGTGCATATCAATCTTTACAAAACTAAAGTGCATGAAGTCGTCAAACAATTTTCCTCAAGGGCCTCAACAAACTTCGGCGTCAAGATCAAGCACATCATGAGTGACAATGGGACAGAATTCAAGAATACCGGCCTTGATGATTATCTTGATGAACTTGGTATTACTCACGATTTGTCTGCTCCTTATACTCCTCAACAGAATGGCGTAGTTGAGCGCAAGAACAAGAATCTGGTTGAAATGGCATGGACTAAGCTTGAAGAATATCAGACTCCTCATCGCTTTTGGCCAGAGGTAATGAACACTTCTTGCCACATCATCAACAGGGTATATCTTCACAAATTCCTCAAGAAGACCTCATATGGGTCGAGGCCTTGCAACATGGCGTCGTCTCCTTCCCACCTCCCAAGGCGGCGACCCAATGGCGATCTGGAACTCTAGCCGGCACCTTCTCCATCCTCGCCACCCCTCCGCTCAGGTGAACCTTCTCGACCCTTCTTTCGTGGTCGGGCATGGCCTGCATGGGTGGTTCCACGTTGGATCTGGATTTCTCGCATGGCTTGGCTTTCTCTCATGAGGTTTATCGCCACTCGGGTTTTACGGTGCATCCTATGAAGCATCGTCGCCCTTTCATTATGGTGATCTCCTTTGGTCATCTCGTGTTCCGGCTCTCGCCTGACACAGTCGCTGCAGCTCTGGAATCGGTGATTGGTGGATCGGCTATCGAGTTTCGGGTTTCTCAAATCACAGATTCGGTTTTCTCCTTCAAGGTCTCCTGCATGCAAGTTGGTTTTCACATTCTGGAATTGCGTTCTTTCAAGTGCTCAAGTTTTAAGTGTTTCTTCCATCTTTGGGGACATGCAGGTCCTAATTGGTGTCGGGAATTTGCTCTGTGGAAGAAGCAATGTGATGCCGAGTGGATTATTGTGAGCCCCTCCAAGAGGAGGGCCTCTTTAGGTCTGATGGCCATGCATTCCAGACCACTTAAGTCTTCTCTCCAATCTGGATCTTCTGTTCGTAAGAAGCTATATTTTGCATCCCTTCAACAATATGAGGTTTGCAAGGGCTATGGGTATCCTGTTTCCCATGATGAGCTAGTCACTCTTGAGCAGGCTGGTTATTCGGTGCCTACCCCTGAACGTGTCATCATCTCTGCACCACCGCCGGCGGAACTCCGGTGGACGGCAGCCATGCCGCATATTACGTTTGGCACAGTTCCTTGCCAAGTTTCATCCCCCGGTTCTCCCGGTGAGAATTTTCAAACTGCCAAATTTTTTGGAACTTCCCACGTGCATCAAGAGGATACAGCTAATTCAGCCGAGATTCAGGGTTCTTTGAATAGTGGGAATCAATCTTCGGGGGCAAGTTTGGATTCTGGACAAATCTCCTCTCTCATTAATGAGCCTGCTAAGGTTTCTTCATCCTCTGGGCCCGACCCTAATTCCATGATGGATATTCCTTCCTCTCAGGAGGCCCATATGGCCTTTCACGATCTTATTAATAGTATGGTTGAGGATATCTTTTCTTGCTCTATTTGCAACGCTCGGGGCCATCGAGCTGCAAACTGTACGGCTTCGCCCGGCTACTCTGACACCACGGTGGGCCACGCACGATCTAGAGGAGCCTCTTTTATGCGTAATAATTGTCTTACTTGGAACTGTAATAGACCCGCCAGCTCCCCTGTCGCTGATATCTCGGGAACTGCTGATACTCGTGGCGAAATAGCAACCCCTGCGACATACTCCCTCCGTCTCAAAATAACTGTCTTAAGCTTAGTACAACTTTGTATTAGAGCTAGTATAAAGTCAAGACGGTTATTTTGGGATGGAGGGAGTAGTTCCCTCCTGTCTCATCGCCGTCGCCTCCTCGAACTCCCTCAGCGACACCACCGGTCACTCCGCCACCGCCACCAGCAATGGCGAACTTCGAGCTTGACCCTGAGTTCTTCCTCCCGCCTGGTCACAACTTCATTGATGGAGGGGTTGACCGGCTGCCTCGGACCTACACCACGCCGGCAGTACCCATTACCAGACGCCACGAGCGTTTCGTCATCGCTACAGTTCATCCAGCGCCGCCGGCCGACGAGGTGATTCAGGTACGACAAGAAGTCGCTGCCCCTTCTCCTGCATCAAGGGTTCCATGTCCGGTCTGCTCAACCTTGGATTGAGGGAGTGGGTTTGTTTGAGCTCCGGGATGCTGCTGAGAGTTATGCTACGGTCCATATGGTTCCGCAGCCTCTTGCAAACTCTATGGTGCGCTTCATACGTCATGATCATGGTCTCGGATTCCGCGGCCAAGAGGGTTTTCGTCAGGGCTGCCTCACGCTTCTGGGGGTTCCGTTGGACTTCCGCAACACTGAAGATCTCAGGGCGGCTGTTAACACCTTTGGGGAGTTTCATCATTGGGTCAGTGATGACCCATATTTGGTTCGTTCTATTGTATTTGCTGCCTTCCCAGAAGACCGGCTAGTACCTCGCAGTATCAGTTTCTCAGAATATTCTGCTTGGGGTGGCGCAAAGGTTTCCTGGTCTGCTCCTGTATACATTTTGGGTACGGCGGCTGCAGAGATTCTTCCCAATGATGAGGACCCGATGCCTCTCAATGGCAACCCTCATCCGCTCCCTGGGCAGCTTGTTCACCACAATCTGCAATTTGCTTTGCCCCCATATCCTGCACTAGGCTGGAATGCGGTGCCGCTCGCCCCTGGAGACCCTGGGCCTGTTGCTGCGGATGCTGATGACGGTGGCTGGGGGCCGCCGCCTGCTGATCTTGAGGCTGGAGGCTGGGGTCAACCGCCTGCCGATGGAGGAGACTGGGAACCGGCTGCGGCACCTGCTGCGCCTGCCGATGCACCTGTTGCTGTTCCACTTCAAGACCAGGAATCAATGGTGATTGATCAGCCGAGTCCCTCTTCCTCGGACTCGGTGCACGAATTGGTGGACCTTGATCCGCGGCAGGGCGATATGGCGGCGGAACCGGCCGCTCAAGAACCACCAATGCATCTTCCTGATGCTGCTAATGCTGATATTACTGATGCTGATGTTGCTGCTCCTGCTGATGCCCCGGACAATGCTGCTGTGCCGGAGGCTGGTGCTGCTGGTCCTGATGCTGGCCTGAACAATGGGGCTGAGCTAGAGGAAGAAGAGCCTATGCTGGAGGAGGTGCATGATACAAACCCTCTGGCAATAGTTCTCTACAACCCCCCTACACCCGCTCAGTCCAACCTCATTGTCGGGGCAGCTAGGGTTTTATATGGGCCTCCATTGCCCCCAGTAATGTCCTGGACACGCTCTTTTGATACTCTGATGGGCCCTGCTACTGCTATGCATGTACCTCGTCAGTTCCAGCTGCCAATCCTTGAGCCCATCCTGACCCCCAAGCGATCCTCGGACGTGGCTTTTCATGCTGATACTGCAGGACCTTCACTGTCGGACCCTGCTTCTGCCTCTCTCTCATTACAGGAGGTAACCCTTATCAGCCCAACTTCTTCATCAGAGGATTTATCCTTTCGCTCTCTTGCTCCATCCAAGAAGGGGTCCCGCAAGAAGGCCACCCCGGTGGTGGACTCCTCGGTGCGGCGGTGTACTCGTGGCTCAATCAAGCGCGATGGCTTCAAGCCAATTCTGCAAGAGCTACCTGCACACATCCCCAAGAAGAGGAAGCCCAAAGCCAAGCCTATGTCCTCAACGTCTCAGGAGACTGAAGATGTACCTCCCGCCACTCCTATCCCAGTGATCCAGGAGGTAGGGCAGTCATTGGGCATAGCCCCTGAGAAGCTCACGGTGGATCGACTTATGGAAGATCCTGCTGACTCTGCGCCCACATCTTCTGATGTTTAATCTGTCCATGTTAAGTTCTTACTGTACTGGTCCTATGTACTGTCGAACTTCTGCTTGCTCTGTCTTTTGGTGTTTGGAACTTTGGTTGCAGTGGCTATTACATAGCCTTGCTTTTTCTATATCTATAACCTGCAATGGATAGTCGTTCCACGAGGAGTTGGCGTGTGCTGTGCTGGAATGTGTGTGGCCTCAATTCGGATCATAGGCAACGGGCAGTCCGTAACAAAATTGATGAGAGCCTTGCTGCGGTGGTCTGCTTGTAGGAAACAAAGATGCAGTCTATCGAGTTTTGGGCAGTTAAAGGTTTCTGCCCCAAACGCTTTGATCAATTTGCTTACTCCCCTTCCAGGGGTGCATCAGGAGGGCTCATCACCCTCTGGAACTCATCCATTCTCACTGGTCATTTAGTCGAATGCACCCCATATGGCTTGATCACCTCCTTTACCTCAAATCACACGGGTGAATCATGGACTTTAGTTAATGTCTATGGGCCATGTCAAGGGGAGGCCCGTGATCTTTTTGTGAGTTGGCTGTACAATCTTGATATCCCCTCTGGGGCTAATTGGCTGCTCCTTGGTGACTTTAATTTCATTAGATCTCCTGACAACAGAAACCTCCCTGGGGCTGATGTGAATGACATGTTCATCTTCAATGAAATTATTGGGCATCTGGGATTGTTGGAGCTTCCCATCAAAGGCAGATCCTACACTTGGTCCAATATGCAAGACACCCCTCTTCTGGAGCAGCTGGACTGGTTCTTTACATCCACCAGCTGGACCTCCTCTTATCCTCTTACCCAAGTGCTCCCTCTGGCAAAGACTGCATCTGATCATGTGCCTTGTGTGGTCACTGTTAACACCTCCATCCCCAAGTGCAACTTATTTCGTTTTGAGAACTACTGGGTTGAAATGGAGGGCTTTATCGAATGTGTGCAACAATCCTGGCTCGTTCCTTCAAGAAAGACACACATCTCTGCTATTATCATGGATAAGATGAAACATCTTAGGCAGGCTCTGAAGAAATGGCAAACATCTCAGTCTTAGTTAAAACTTCTTATTTCCAGATGTAATCAAGTGGTGTTATGCTTGGATGAGCTTGAAGAGCTGAGGTCCCTTTTCAGACCAGAAGCTAACTTCAGGAAAATTGTCCAACTACATTTGGAACATCTTCTACACCTCCAGTGTCTATACTGGAAGAAGAGGGCCACTATCCGCTTTGTTAAGGTTGGGGAGGAAAACACTAAGTTTTTTCATGCTATGGCCACTGAACGGTATAGGAAGAATTCCATTGCCTCTCTCAAGTTAAATGATGGTTCTATCATCTCTGATCATGATCAAATTGCTGCATGCTTCTGGGCATCTTTCAAGGATCGAATGGGAACTTCTCTTGGCATTAATATGGCATTTGACTTACACTCCCTACTGGATGAGGTTCAGGGCCTTGACATTCTCACAGAACCTTTTTCCAAGTCTGAAATGGATAAAACTGTGCAAAATATGCCTATTGACAAAGCTCCAGGGCCTGATGGTTTCAATGGGCTTTTTTTCAAGAAATGCTGGCACATTATCTCCCCTGAGTTTTACCAGCTTGCTGCTGAATTTCATGCTGGACACGCCCAGCTGATAAACATGAACTCCTCCTATATTACACTCATTCCCAAAAAGAGATCACCTGAACATGTGGGAGATTATAGACCAATATCTCTTACTGGAATGGGTCTCAAATTTTTGTCCAAAATGCTTGCCAATAGGCTACAGTTGCAGATTGTTAAATGTCTTCACAAGAATCAATACAGTTTTATCAAATCTAGGACCATTCAAGATTGTGTGGGCTGGACTCTTGAGTATCTGCATCAATGTCATCAATCCAAGAAGCCTATAGTCATCCTTAAGATGGATTTTGAAAAGGCATTTGATTCGGTGGAGCATGAATTCCTCTTCCAGATTCTGAAGGCCAAGGGCTTCAATGATAAATGGATCCTTTGGGCTAGGCAGCTTCTAGCCTCTGGATCTTCTTTAGTACTAATCAATGGTGTGCCTGGAAAGAAGTTCATGTGTAAAAAAGGTGTCAGGCAGGGAGATCCTTTGTCCCCACTACTGTTTGCTATTGCTGCTGACTTTCTACAAACTCTGGTTAATCAACTGCTAGTGGATGGGCTGATACAGTTGCCTATACCTTGTCATGATAAGGATTACCCTATAGTGCAATATGTTGATGATACTCTGATCATGCTACCAGCTGACAAATCACAATTGTTGCAGCTTAAGAAAATGCTTTTGCTTTTCTCCCTGTCAAGTGGATTACAGGTGAATTATCACAAATCTGCACTCCTACCTGTCAACACTTGTTCTCAGCATCTGCAGGACCTGGCAGACTCCATTGGTTGTAAAGTGGGATCTCTACCCTTCACATATCTGGGACTGCCTGTTGGGACAACTAAACCTCGAATCATTGATCTCATGCCTCTGGTGGATAACATGGAAAGAAGGCTCAGTGCTAGTTCCTCTTTTCTTGCTCAGGGGGGACGACTGCAATATGTAAACTCAGCACTGTCTGCTGTTCCCATTTTTTTCTTATGCAGCCTGGATATACCACCAGGTATACTGAAGCAATTGGAAAGGATTCAAAGGCAATGTCTATGGAGAAGAAATGGGAATGATCATGCACCCTCTCTTGCTGCTTGGCCCCTGGTGTGCAGGCCTAAAAATAAAGGGGGATTAGGGATTTTGAATTTAGCAGTTCAGAATGAAGCACTCCTGCTCAAACATGCTGATAAATTCCTCAATCATGCTGATATCCCTTGGGTTCATCTAATTTGGAACACTTACTATCATAACACTGTACCTCAGGGTACTGCACTTTGTGGTTCCTTTTGGTGGAAGGACATCTGCAAATGCCTTGACAAATTCAGATCTGTTACCTATGTTCTGCCTAATAAGGGTGACTCCTTCTTGTTTTGGTCTGATTCCTGGTTACTTGGAAATTCCACTATGCCATTGGCAGCCAGATTCCAAAGATTGTTCTCCTTTGTGGCTGACCCTTTCTGCACAGCTCAAGAAGTCTTTGCTGCTTTTTCTGACGACAGTATGCTCTCCATGTTTCACCTTCCACTATCTGCTCAAGCTTATCAGGAACTGACTGCGGTCCAATCTTTACTTCTGGACCTGGACTTTGATCATCAGGCCTTTGACAGATGGGTATGGCGTAAGGATGCTAAGGTCTACACACCCAAGGCATACTATGCTCATGTTCATAGCAGTATTGTACCTAACCCTTTGCTTAACTGGATCTGGAAAAGCTGCTGTACCATGAAGGTTAAGATGTTTGCCTGGATGCTCATCATGGACAGGCTGAACACTCAGGACATGCTGGAAAGGCGTCACTGGAAGGTCTCTGATTCTAACCTCTGTGTTTTATGCCATGCTCGAGTCAAGGAAGACAGAGATCATTTATTCTTCACATGCCTATTCAGCACCAGGGTTTGGAACTACCTGCAGATCACTTGGCAGGGGTCATCTATGTGGACTGCTACTGCTGCAGCTAGAAAGGACTTCCCTCATCCTTTCTTTGTTGTGGTTGTTTTCACTGCCTGTTGGAATATCTGGACTACCAGAAATGCAAAGGTCTTCAACCAGGAGCAGCCAAAGTTCAGGAAATGGAGAGCTGGATTTATTCATGACATCTCTTTGTTAGCTCATAGAATTAAGGCTAGTTTCAGGGATGATCTCCTTAAGTGGATTTCCTTTTTGCCTCCTTGAGGTTTGTATCCCTCTGCTCCTCCCCCCTTTTTACATTCTACAACCCCTCTTGTACATACAGTTCTCATAGTTGAAATACAGAAAATGGTTGTGGGGGGTTTTCCCTAGAGTAGTCGGTCAAAAAAAAGAAGACTTCATACGAACTCCTTAGTGGCAAGAAACCCATTGTAAGTTATTTGAATGTCTTAAGTGGAAGATGCTGGATTACAGATCCTCACCATAAATCAAAATTTGCACCAAAAGCACATGAGGGTTTTATGCTCGGTTACGGAAAGGACTCACACACCTACAGAGTCTTCAATACCTATCACAACAATGTTGTTGAAACTGTAGATGTGCGGTTTGATGAAACTAATGGCTCACAAAGAGAGCAACTGCCTCCCGTGCCAGATAAATTGACTCCTTAGGAAGCTATTAAGCACAAGGCTACTGAAGATATCATCCATACCGAGGAACAACCTCCTATTGATGAAGTCGTCCCCAACAATGGTAAAATTCAAGCGGGTGCACCTGAGAAAATTGGTCGAGATCAAATTCCTCATCCCAACCAAAGTGTTCAACATACGCATCCAAGGATTGCAAATGAAGTGGAAATTGACAAAATCCTTGATGACATCAATGTGACAGGTTTCCTCACTAGATCTAAAGCTTCACATTTAATTAAATTTTGTGGATATTTCCCCTTTGTGTCTATCATAGAACCCTCAAAAGTTGATGAAGCCTTCATGGAACCCGAGTGGGTTCAAGCCATGCAAGATGAACTTCTTCAATTCAAGCTGAATGACGTCTCAGAACTCATCAAAAGGCATGATCCTTGCAGGCACAATGTCATCGCTACCAAGTGGATCTATCAAAACAAGCAAGAGGAGGATGGTCAAGTAGTAAGGAACAAGGCATGACTTTTAGCCCAAGTCTACACACAGGTTGAAGGAATTGAATTTGATGAAACTTTGGACCTGTTACTAGGCTTGAAGCTATTCATATATTGCTTGCTTATGCTAATCATCACAATATTACACTTTATCAAATGGATGTGAAAAGTGCATTCCTCAATCGTAAGCTTGAGGAAGAAGTATATGTTGCTGAGCCTCCAGGTTTTGAAGACCCAAAGCATCCAGACAAAGTCTTCACACTCAAAAAGGCACTCTATGGCCTGAAGCAAGCCCCTCAAGCGTGGTATGATACGTTGAAGGAATTCCTAGTGAAGAAAGGCCACTCGATCCCACTCTTTTCACAAAATCCTATGATAATGACCTGTTTGTATACGAAATATATGTGGACGATCATCTTTGATTATACTGACAAACATTAAAGTGATGAATTTTCCTACATGATGGGTGAATAATATCAAATGTCCATGATGGGGGAGCTGAAATTCTTTCTAGGGCTTCAAATTCGTCAACAACACAATGGCATCTTCATCTCTCAAGAGAAATACCTGAAGGATGTCCCGAAGAAATTCGGCATGAATGAATGCAACAACGTCAAAATTCCCATGCCTACCAACGACCACCTCTCCACTGACGAAAATGGTAAAGATTTTGATCAGCAGGTATATCGCTCTATGATTGGCTCTTTATTGTACCTATGTGCATCTAGGCCAGACATTATGTTTAGTGTTTGCATATGTCCATGTTTCCAAGCAAAACCGAAGGAATCACACCTAAGGATGTGAAACATATTCTTCGATATCTAGCTCACACACCAACACTTGGATTATGGTACCCCAAGGGCTCAAATCTTCACCTCGTTGGATATTCTGATTCTGATTATGCTTGTGACTGTGTGGATCACAAGACAACATCACGCACATGTCATTTCCTCGGACGATCCTTAGTCTGTTGGTCCCCAAACAAGCAGAACTGCGTATCACCCTCCACTGTTGAAGCTGAATACATTGCTACTGGATCTTGCTATGCTCAACTGTTGTGGATGAAGCAAACCCTCAAGGACTACGACATCAACATGAAGAATGTGCCGCTCTACTGTGACAATGAGAGTGCAATCAAGATTGCTTACAACCCGGTAGAACACTCGAACACCAAGCACATCCAGATTCATCATCATTTTTATCGTGATCTGTACTCAAGGGCAACATCATCATCAACCATGTGAAGACTGAAGTACAACTAGCAGATATCTTCAATAAGCCCTTGGATGAGAAAAGGTTTTGAAAGTTGCGGTGTGAGCTAAATATCCTAGAATCTTCGAATGTTCTGTGAAAAGGCACACATCCAAACACTTATGTAAAATTGATGACTTAGATGCGCAACACACGAAGTAACATTTTTCTTCAATCAATGAAGAATATCACTCTAAGTGTGAAGAAATAAATGAGGAATTTTATTCTCACGGCCCTACGATAATTGTATGCGACACGCGAAATCATCATTCTTATATGGTGGGTCACACCACCACCAATGTTGAAATTCTTTAAACTGATACTTTTTGCAAATTCTTAAAATTTTCAAAGTCTTCAAAAGTTTTCAAAATCCTCAAAGATTCCAAATTCTTCAAGAAAAATTATGACGATCCTCATTGACTATATATATATAAATATATGAGCTTTCAATGTCCTCAACATCATTCAGTTATTGCTAAGTCTTCAAGTTGGTTTTTCATCTAAGTGAATGTGATCGGACTCGTCTCCCCTCTATGCTAAGCTCAATCCAAACTATTCTCAATTCTTCATATGTGTTATAATTGACACTTGTTGAAAATCCTCACCGAAACCTGTTCAGCTAAAGACTTTGCTACAAAATCCTCAAAATTTTCAAACTTAAATTTTTCATCAGTTACCGCTCTAACCGCACCCACTACCCACAATAGGATAACCACGATCTCCACTAAGTCCACCGCTTTGTACGTGGGTAATGCGTGTCAAGCAGAGAGGAAGGGCCAGGGGCAGTATGGTCCGAAAATTTTGCTTTGGACCATTTTCACCCGAGCTATAATTTGCCCCCTATCCCCATCAGTAAAAACTCTTCCTCTCGCTTTCATCCTCCCCCGCTTGAGCTCTACCCTAGCACCGCCACTGAAAATCATCGTCGTGGGTGAGGAACAACTTCATTGCCCCAACCTCGCCATCACCGGAATCACGCCGACTGCGGACCATCTTCCTCCGTCGCCAAGTTAGGGTACTGGAGATCTGAACCAACGAGCTTCCATTTTTCATTTTCTTAGTTCGTTGAGTTCGTCGTGTTCTTCACACAGGGCAATTAGAATCTAATTTTACTGCCCTCGTTGATCCATATATTTCATTATATCTGTGAAAACTGTTATTCCTCAAAATCCTTCAGATGAACACATCCATGTGTAGAACACCTCATGAATTTCTCTAAGTTACTAAATTCTTCATGAGATTCCTCATTTGTGTAAATTTTCGGATCTACACAACTCTGGAACCCAAGACCAGAATGCTTAGCGAATTTCGTCAACACAATATTGGTCAAATTCCTCTCCTTGAGTCATTTTTAAAATTCCTCAAATCTAAGAACGCATATGACCTCTCCAAATTCTTCGCACCTATACTTTGTTCACACGTACAAAATGTCAACTGATGATCACTAGGTTCTCATCAACTTAACTCATTTGCAATGTTTCTTGAAGAAAATCTACCTGTGTCATCAGATTCCTCAAGAATTCAAATTCCTCACCAAAGTCCTCAACTGAAGAAAATGGAGGATGACAAAAACAAAAGGGTGGCAAGAAGCTAGAGTAGAACACTGCCATCGATATTACCAATGACATCTATGGTGATTATTGCACACATGAGGAAAACATCGGAAGGAAACCACTGTGAAGCGCAACATCAGGCTTCAGAAGATTGAAAGGAGATGGGCTAAGAAGTGGAAGGAATACAAGTATGTCACTCGCAAGTATGCCAAGAAATTTGCCCTCAAGCCTCCTAGCAACAGACCGCCTCTAGGAGATCAACAAAGTGCCCATCCCTTAAGCATCGTCACCATTGAAGACTATCCTGAGGAAACAGGCAAGTATTTGGAAAAACTGAAGAAAGTCTCCAAAGAAGCTGTGACAACCTTCAATTAGGAATCTGCAGCTGCAGCTGCTGTTGCCTCCTCCTGTGTTGCTGAGGCTTTTGCCACTGAGCCACCTCCTAAGAAGGCCCTGATGAACAAATCGGGTGTCAACCCAAAGTCCTCAACAACACTATGAAAATAGCAAACTCCTCGAACAACTCCAACTGTTGCTGCAATGTCCTCAAGTGCAACAAAGTCTTCACTTCCCCTACAACCCTAGTCTAGTCAGCATCAACCAGGGACTCCAATTCCCTCAAGACCATCTGCCTCTGGCATGGCACCCAAATCCTCAGTTGTCATACTGAACACAAAGATGATTATTGGGCGAGGAACAAGGCCCAGTCCAAACAGAGTTGTCATCAATTTTTGCTCTGCATCAGAGGAAGATGATGAATATGATGATGAAACACTTGAAGCCATAATCAGAAACAAACAAGAAAGAGTCGCTGAGGCTAAAGGTACCACCATTCCCTTCGCACTAGATCTTAAGGTGGTACTGGACTTTATCGATCTTTGGTACAAAGATCTCAAGACACCCTTTGATGATTTGAAGCTTCCACCTGGACTCACTCACATTGTGGCCTCACTCATCAATGAAGAAAAATAGAAGGCCAAGCAAGCCAAACAAGCTCAAAAAGCAAAGGTTCAAAAGGAGAAGTACTTGCAACAAAATTTTCTGACCTTGACACCACACAAAATTGTCTCCACTTAAGCTGAGATCAAAAGCCTCAGTTAGAAATTCACAAGTTATCATGTGGACAGAAAGGGATTCAAAGTTAGATTCATCAGGGCTGCTACCGAAGCCATAGAAGAGTACAACAACAGGCTTGAAGCCCCAACGCAACCATCCATTCCTCACGCCAGCTATACTGTCCGACTGGATGATGAAAATGATGAACCAACAGTGATGCCCGTGGTGCTGATGAACCTGTAGCTGATGAACCTGCTACTGATGAACTGGCCAGGCTAGCAAATGAATATGCAATGCGTGAAGAAAATGCTCCTTCACCAAAGTCTTCAGCTATGAAGAAAATCACTCTTCCTTCTGCATCAGAAGTGAAGAAAGAAAAAGCAGCTGAAAAAGAAGCCAAGAAGAAAGGCATCAACAACTTTAGAGTCCTGAGAGGCAAAACGCTTGAGGACTTTGACAACTTCTTCAAGTGCTCCAATTGATGCAACTCCTCTTAATGTTGCACCTTCCTATATGATTGTACCCTTTGGTGAGGAGGATGCCATTAAAGAAAGGGATGAGGAAAGGAAGAAAATTACTCTCGTTTTTCCACACCCATTGATGAGGAAATTGAAGCTGATCAAATTCCTCAAGCCACAACTCCTCCTCCTCAGAACCCTGAGATGACTGCTGAAGAAAAGGAGGATGATGTGGATATTGGCTGCAACACACGTGTGATACCTAATGACTTTTGGGAAAAGACTCATCCAAATTCGCCAATGTTCCCTACAATTCCTCAAGTACATAAGTCCCCTGCAGCCACTGAAGTTCTTAATGGCTCTAAAGAAAAGAACTCTCACGTGAAGTCTGCCCCAGAATAAGAATCAGCTGCATCAGCTGATGAAACTACAAATGTTGAAGAAACTATTGTGCCAGAAACTGATACATTGGCTCAGCATATTCCTCAGTATGAAGAACATGTGCCCGAAGAAACTGCTCCGACACAAAATGAAGAATCCGCTGGTGAACCACACATTGCAAATCCTGAGACAACAATTATTGTGGCTGAAATTCCTCACACAGGAAATATTTGAACAGTTGGAAGCCGCTTCAAGCCAAATCTTCACCAACGGGTATTCAGTCCTACAAAGGAAAAGGGCCAAAGTTTGACAGTGCCCAATTCTTCGAGGAACATCACTACTTCACTGGCCCCAGTCCATATGAATCTCCTCGGTTCAAGCACAACAGAGTTTGGACCCACATCCAGATGAACTATTAAAGCGTTGTGCTCTTCAACAAGGAAAATGGCTCTCCTCATAGGAAAATTCCTCATGGAGATATGGATGCCATTCCTCGCTACGATCCAGTTCTTAGAGTTCTGCAGAATTCTGTACTGCTGCCATTTTCTATGATATCTGTGACTGGAATGAAGAAACCATTCTTCAATTCTATGCTACACTGCACCTTTCAGGAGATGTCACAGATGTCAACACTTGGGTTCTGGACTGGATGACACGAGATACACACTTCAAAGCCCCCGCAACTGAATTACTTCACGCTCTTCCTATCCTAATCTCCTCAGAGGGAGCCAGATGCGTCTATGAGGAACATGAACTTGAAAATCATCTCATGCAAGTCCTGATGAAGCCTTTGGTACCTGGTGAGCCACCAAGGACCACATTCCTCACAAGGAAATTGATCTATGTGGCAAGGACAGTCTACCACATCTTGGCCAAAACCTTTTATCCAATCAAGGGCCATGACTCAAATGATGAAGAAATTTGAGGGCATCATGAAGAATTTTCTCTTTGACATCATACATGGAATCCCCATAAACCTTCATGATTTCTTCCTGAAGACTATGTCCCACTCTGCTCTGTCACCATTTGATGTGAAGCCATACACACCATGGATCATGAGATTCATCAGAAAAAGGTTTGGAATTGCTTACAGGGCTGATATTCTGAAGCATCACACTTACTTGCCTCCAATTGCAGTCGTCAAGAGCTCCTTCAATGACATTTACGGCAAAGGAAAATTTGTGATCTGTGAAGGAACTCGGCCCCTTGATGGCCAATTTCGCAAAGCAGTGTCATAGTCCACCAATGATGACACTGCATCACAAGAATCACCAAGCCCAACCGTACCGCGTGTGATGAATGAGCATGAGCTCCTGCTAAGTCTTCATCAGAAGGTTGACCACAACCAGAAATGGTTCAAGCATCAGTTTGGTGAAATAGTGAAAGACCTCAACGCAACCAGGAATGCAGTGAAGAAAAATCACTATTATCTTCATGAGATCTTTGATCGCACATGGGCCATTTTGTCTCATCTCAAGACCTCCAAGGAACTTACTGAAATGGAGTTCCAGCAACACTTTGACTGGTCCGGGCTTCCAAAGACGAAGTTCAAGAAGATTCCTGTTCCTCAACTGGTGGCCAGCTCATTTTCTTCAATGCGCACCACTAATGAAGGTGAAGACCTTGACGACACTGCTGCAACGGCCGACCCCAAGGCTCATCCTCCAACACAGAAGTGAAGTTCTTCAGGGGTGTTAGTCCTTAGTTTTTGTCCCTTTTCGTCACTTGATGACAAAGGGGGAGAAATCTGAGAGTTAGTCTTCAAGCGGGTCTACTTTGTGGGCTACTACAAATGTTATTAAGTTACAAACTCTCATTCTTATAAAGTTTTTTTGTTGTAATGAGTTGTAACATAAGCCCGGTGGTGGTCTGCCACTTTTGAACGTTTTCCTCGTGTGCTTATTCCTCAAGTTGATTAAATGCATGCATGTTGAAATTCGTGAGACACCATTTTTCATTATGCATTTGAAATTCCTCATACTATAAGTTAAATGCATGCATGAGTTACAAGATATAGGGGGAGACCTCCATGATATAAATCATCAATGTGCATTTGCAGTCCAAAGCAAATTCCTCAAACATGCACATCTTCAGGGGGAGTTTCTCTATATCTTGCAATCAAATTCCTCAAATTCTATACTCACACTTTATATTTTTATTCCTGTTGAAAACTTAACCTATTTGTCATCAACCACCATAAAGGGGGAGATTGTAAGTGCATCTAGTGCCCCTTAGTGATTTTGGTGGTTTGAAGACTTATAGGTTAAGAGACTGATGTGTTTGTGAGTGTACACATGGCCTATAAGTTGCTGAGGAGTTTGAGTTATGCGATGATTATTGGCCCCTAAAAATGTATGTCTTCAGGTGAAGACTTTTATCATTCCTTGAAGACTTTGATAGCGAAGAAATTGCAATTCCTCATGATAGCGAAGAAATTGCAATTCCTCAAGAAGTTGCTGAGGAGTTTGAGTTATGCGATGATTTGAAGATGAGGAATTCGGTGTATCCCAAAGAAAATGCTGTGAAGATTTTGAAGCATGAAGATTTAATTTTTCTGTTTCATTTTCTTCTTTCTTGAGTCATAGGAACACTGTACTATTAAAGGGGGTCCAGGTAATACTAAGGAAAGATTTCCTCATGATGCTCAACTGAAACCTACACATACCAAATCCTTCAAGTGAGGAACATGAGACACATCAGGACTTTCAGAGTTGAAAGATCCGACCGTTGCCATGCCGCGAGCCATGTGTCCCCAATCTTAGACACACAACGGTCATATCATTGGGGGCATTAATGTGATATCATGTCGGGATGCTCCCTGGCTATAAATAGCCACCCCACAACCACTAGTTGGTTGGCTGCTCCAAGATAAACTGACACTTGTCATTTAGAGCAACCCAATCCTCAAGGACTTTGAGCGAAAATCATCAAGTGAGGAAAAACCCCAAACACCCAAACCTAAACCCAAAACCCATAGTGATTGAGCATCACTGAAGAGATTGTTCCTGTGTGGAACTGACGCTTGTTACCTTTGAGGACTGTGCATCCTCGAGACGGTTAGGTGTCATGGTCTAGAGAATCCAGCAGTGAATTGTGGATCGCCGGGTGACCAAGTTTGTGAGGGTTTGGAAGTTTGCCCTGAAGACTTACCACAAGTGTTGGGTGAGGACTATGCGTCCTTAGCTCAAGGAGACTACGGTAGGGACTGTGTGTCCCAAGACTGTGTGTCATTTGGTTTGAATGCTAAACCGCTCCAAATCAGACGTATAACGATCACAACAGTTGGAACTGGGTCATCAAAGCATTATCTTCATTGAGCTATGGGTTCTGTTTCTTCAACTCTTTCATTTCCTCAATTGCATGTCGATGACTTTGATCTGTACTGTTTGAAGAATTGGACTGAATACTTTCTCTGAATTCCTCACCTCAAATTCTTCACCCAAGTTATTCATCACCTACTTATCCTATTCACATGAACTGTGCAAACTGAAAACTTTAATTCAGCATGAGGAATTAGCTATACTCGCTTTTGCATATCTGTTTAAGTACTATTTCCGCTGCACTCAGTTCATGACTGAGGACTTTCCTCACTAGGAATTTCCTTAGTGATGAATTTGGAAAAATTGCCTATTCACCCCCTCTAGTCGATATAACACACTTTCAGGAGTCTTGTAGCTTGAAGCTTGGTTAATCCCATTCCTTTCCTTCCTTGGGGCTTCTCCACACAATCCTTCGCCAATCATCTATCTGGACTATACCTGAAATATACTAGGTAAAAGTGTTAGTCCAAGATACATTGTATGTTGTCATGAATTATCAAAACCACCAAGGGAGCATACGTGCTTTCATCGGGATGCACACCTGTGACAGCCCGATGCCGATGTTCCAGAAGATTCCCCCTTTATTCCGTTTTCGTCGTGTGTCTTATTTTATTTGTCGTATCATCTGCATTGCATCGGCATCCCGTTGCCGCCAGTTTTCAAACTTGCATCCGTTGTTTGATGTCGGTTCTCGTCGTTGTCCGTTCTGTGCCCGACCACACACGCACGCGCCCGCGGCAACGTTTAAATTGTGTTTTCAAAAGTGTGCGTAAAGCTTTCTCCGATTGGGTTGGATCTTGACGTGCGGTCTTATTTTAATATAGGTAGGCCGCTTGTCAAATTTCGTCGCGATCGGAGTCCGTTTGGTACCCGAACGGTCGTCCCTAGCGGCACCGTATTCGGTCTACCATCGGACGTCTTTCAGTGTTTTAAAAATCGTTGCCGCACCGCCCGTTTTATCTCTCATCTCCGGATATCTACACTACATGGCCATTTAGTCTGTCCCGCGTTCGGAATTATTCGAATCCGTCCGCGTGGTTGAAACCGGGGCGGAATTTCGCTAAACCTAGCCCCCATTTGTCTATAAATAGTCTCCGTGTGCATTTTTAGACATCCCCCTTCCACCTCGGGATCCGCGCCACCTACCCCCGAAACCCTAGCCTCTCCCACTCTCTCTCTCCTCCCTCCCTCCTCTGCGCGGCCGCCGGCCCGCCCAGCCCAGATCGGCCCCTCTCGGGCCCATCTGGCCGGCTGTCGCCGTATGCCGAGTAGCAGCAGCCCGAGCCCCGCTCCTCCCGAGAGCCCGCTCCTGTGCATCGCCCCGCCGCCGGGATCTAGCTGGACCCTATCTCCTCGCCTCCCACCGCCTGCTCGCAGCGCGAAGCTCCCCTCGCCGGAGACCAGCAGCCGCCGCCATGGCCGTCGCCCAACGCCCTACCTCGGTTCCCTGCCGGCCTCCCGCGTCAGATCCAGTCGGCCGCAGCCCGAATCCGGCCGCCGCCCCCCCGCTGGAACCGCCGCAGTCACCCCCTCCGGCCTCTTGCGGGATCTCCTCCCTGTCCCGCCGGCAGGCATCGGCCGCCGCCCTCGGGCACGACGAGAAGACCCAATGACCGAGCCTCGCATCGCCCCGCCTGGGCTTCGCTTGCGTGCGCCTCTTGGGCCTTCCACCGTGCCCAGGCCCGGCTGGCCCCGCCGAGAAGCCCAGGCCAAGTGGCCTCCCTCGGCCTGCCCCGCAGCAAGGCCTGCCTTGACCTACGGCCCAGCTCCAGCACTCTACCGAGTCGGCCAAGAGCCGAGGTAGCTGCTATTCCCCGCCTAAGCGCATTTTTGCTATATTGCGCCCCAGCTCGACCCGTTAGTTAATTTAGGTAGTTGTCGGAATTATTTTAATTCCACAAAATAGTTGTATATTAATATGCCCGTAGTGTAATAACCGTAAGTCGGATCGCGACGTGTAGCATATGGTTTTTATGTAGTTTTGCGCGTAGATTACGTTTGTGCAACTTTCATAGTTGTTTGAGGTAGTTTGACGTGCCTAATACATAGTTTTACATGTTGTTCCAATAGGATTCGTTCCATAGTTATTTTCTCGTGTGTGTTCGGGTTGCTCGAATGCCGTGGATAAAATGTCCATGTTTTAGGAACCCCTTTGCCATGTATTTTAGAGTAGTCATTGGTACTTTTGCGTGTAGGGTTTAGCCGCTAGATTATTTTCCATGTTTAGGACGTATCTCGCATTTACGTGTGGTGAAGTTATTGTTGTGCAACCCCACATGTTTTATATGTATTCGGGGTAGAAAAATCCATATGATTTTTCTGTGCATTTAGTTTTAGCTTTTGAGTAAGTTAGTTTGCGCGATATTTTGCCATGTTGCCCTCTTGTCTATTTCATAGGATTTATTCCGTGCTTCGTTTGAAGGAGTTGTCAACTAGAGAGTTGCCCTTAGATGTTTACTCTAGCCCCTGGTATTTTTGGTTGCAATAGAAATCCATGTATAGGTGTGCTTTGGTTGTTCTTTACTTGCTAGGAAATAGTGATGTTTTAGAGATGCTGAAATATTTCTAAGTCTGAAATCTGTTATATTTTGTTGTTGTCTTGTCTTGCTTTTATCTTGTGTTTTGTAGCTCTTTTGAGGTCGGTGCAATGGAGTTAGTTGTAGATTTTATGATTCTCTAGCATGCTGTTAATTTTCATGCCATTTGGAGTCCTGTAGCTAATGGTTTTGCTGCTGTCAATATGCCTTCAGAACGAAAATTGCACTTTCCTGTAGCCATTTTGTGACTTCTTTTCCTACTGATCCATACTTCCATGCTAGTTGTTGTTAGTTGTTTGTTGTAGTGCTTCTTTCCCTCTATCGCCTCATGCCTTGGTTGAGCATATTGGGATTTTGTAGCTCGTAGTTGTGGGGCGTAGAAAATGCTATGTGGCTGATTTTGGCAGATTGTAGTGTTATCTTGTTTTGCTCGTAGTTGTTGAACCGTAACTCCGTTTTGATCGTGTCCTACATGAAACTTGCTTAGAATCTCGTGTAGTTTCATTTTATCTTGCTGGTTGTATGTTTTGAAGTGCTCTTGACCATCGTTGCACACATATTGCATTCATGCCATCATATCTTGTGGTGTCCGTATCTTTTGAACCGTAGCTCCGTTGGAGATGTTCTCTATGTGTAAATTGCTTGTCACGACACGTAGAATCATGCGAACCTATTTGTTTTTATGTTTAACAACTAATTAAATGTGTTAGTTCAGATCTGGACAGAATTGTAAACTAACACGTGAGGTCGTTCGGAGATGCTATATGTCATTTTCGACCTCATTTAAAATGCCTAGATAGGTAGATTAATTGCGCTTCACCTCTTGCCATGTTTAACCACATTTAATATTGTCGTGTATCTAATCGCGATAGAACTAAATAATTAAACGTGGAGTTTCGTCAACATGTAACTCGTTGCATATTGAACTTCACTTAATGTGTAGTGTTTGTTTGTCGTGAATTGTTATGCCGTGTCTTGCATGTGTTCAGCCGTTCATGCATCATATGTGTTGTGCATCATGTGGTGAATATCGTGTGTTGATTTGTGTTTCCGATTTCCTCCGTCTCGATAGAGTTCCGCAAGCGTGTCGGATTGTGAGGACCTGTTCGACTACATCGGTTCGTCTGCTTCACAGAGTCGTTCTTCTTCCAAGTGGGATCTCAGGCAAGATGACCATTTCCCCAGATACCATTACTATCATTGCCATGCTAGTTTTATCGCTTCTATCGATTATGTCTCGTTGCCTACCACATGTTAAATATCAGCCTCTCAACAATGCCATGAAAACCTTCAACCTGTTCAACCTAGCAAACCACTGATTGGCTATGTTACTGCCTCCTTATCCATGTATTAGCGTTGCTAGTTGCAGGTGATGTTTCTTCCATGTGGTAACATGGGTTCCTTGTTATATCACCATATTAATGCTATTTAATTTAATGCACCTATATACTTGGTAAAAGGTGGAAGGCTCGGCCTTTCTAGCCTGGTGTTTTGTTCCACCTTTGCCCCCTTAGTTTCGGCTACCGGTGTTATGTTCCATAATTGAGCGCTCCTAACACGATCGGGGTTGTTATGGGGACCCCCTTGATAATTCGTTATAGATTAAAGCTGGTCTGGCAAGGCCCAACATTGGTACTACATTTTCCCAACATAATAATTTTGTTAATACTGAAAGCATAGGGCTTCACGAACCCAAGGAGTAATTTTACATAATACAGGGAGGGCTAGTGCTGATGGTGCTGGTCCAAAACAGAGCACTGTGCGGGGCTAACCCAGGGCAACTTGGGTGATTTCTATCAGGCCACCGTACGCGTCGCTCTTCCGTCGTGTCCTGAGAACAAGATACGCGGCTCCTATTGGGATCGTCGACACGCCGGGTGGCCTTGCTGGATTACTTTTACCTTTGACGAGATATCTTGTGCATAGGCATTCCGGTGATGCTTTGGGTAATCTCAGAGTTGAGGTTTTACACTAAGGAGTCTGACGAGATCGCGAGCTTCGTGATCGAGGATTTCTATGCGGCCTGTGGTAATTTGTGATGGACTAGTTGGAGCACCTCTGCAGGGTTAAATCTTTCGGAAAGCCGTGCCCGCGGTTATGTGGCAACGTGGAAACTTTGTTTAACACTGGTTCTGGATAACTTGAAGTTAACTTAATTAAAATATACCAACTGTGTGCGTAACCGTGACTGTCTCTTTCGTGAGTTCCTGCTCCGATCGAGGACACGGCGGGATTATGTCTGACGTAGGTAGGTGTTGAGGATCATTCTTTGATCATTATTAGTTCACACCGTTATACGTAGATCATCCCCCTCTTTATTCTTGTACTCGTAGGTTTAGCCACCAGTTATATGCTTAGTCGCTGCTGCAACCTCACCACTTAACCATGCCTCACCTTATAAGCTTTGCTAGTTTTGATACCTTTGGAAATGATATTGCTGAGTCCCCTTTGGCTCACAGATTACTACAACACCAGTTGCAGGTACAGGTAAAGGTTATTTGACGCGAGCGTGTTGATTGTTCATTTGGAGTTGCTTCTTCTTCTTCTTCTTCTTCATCAATCTAGGATGGGTTCCAGGGCGGCAGCTTGGGATAGCAAGGATGGACGTCGTTCTTCTTTTCACGTTTGTTTTCGTCCATATTCGGACCCTGCTCTTCTTCATGATGATTATGTATCGTACGGGTGTGACTGATGTAGCTTGTGGAGAGTGTAAGCCAATTCTATATATATACCTCTTCTTTTTAATGCATGTACTTGTAACGATATCCATTCTTGCGACACGACGAGATGCACTTCTATCCCTGATGAGGCCCTCGTGCCAAATTGAGGATAGGGTCGCATCTTGGGCGTGACATCACCGACAGTGCTCCGGGGCACAACGAGAGTAGGAGAGCATGGGAATGGAGTCAGGAGGCTACCGTCATTCAGGTGGTGGTCGACGGGGTCACCGAGGTGGCCTTGGTTATCGGCGGTGAGAGGACCACAGTGGAGGAGCTTCAGGAATGGTCACCAACATCAACTCCAACTGCAAAAGACGAGGAAGACAGAGGGGAAACCATCAACAGGTTGAGGGGGTCTAGAGAAGTAGGAAGGAACACGAGGGGGCACCCTGCCTTGAGATCTATGGCGACCCGAGGCGGCGGGGCTCCGGTCGATCCCGAGCACACGGGATCTAGAGGTGGCTTGAGGGTTTCAATTGATCAATTGGGTGAAGGAGGGGGAGTACACAGCGGAGAGGGCGTCACGGGGTGGCTTATATAGCGAGGCGTGCGCTCACCATGGACACTCACGCTGGGGAGGTGGTGGTGATTGTTAGAGGGCATGGGGGTTCAAGGGCTTGTGCCCTAGGCGTTCCTGGGTGTGGTCTTAGACCAAGGGAAGGGAGTTAAGGAGTGGAGGGACAACGGGGGCTCCCGCATGTGAAGCCAAGGATTGGAGCTCTCGGGCTGCCGATGCGCATGCGAGGAAGGGTAACACAAGGAAGAGAAAGGAGGGGCCCGACGAGTTGGCGTGTTGCGGACACCGAGGCAGCCTGGGGGGACACGGACCTGCCTCCCAATGTCATCAGGCCATGGGATGAGGGGGGCTATAGTGCGTCTAGGCACCATAGTGAGCTCCAAAGCACAACTTTGGCATGCTATAGCATGCCATGGCATGCCATGCGTGTTGTCGACGCGTCCCAACTTGTCCCATAACACCTGGGGGTTCTGGAGATGCTTGAGTAGCTAGGGGGGGCTAAGGAAAGTTGGGGTAAGAAGAAGAAGCGGTAGAAATGGTGTTGGTTTTGACTGTCCAAAAATGTATGTGGTTTTTTTACCCCATCAATGATTGAGCAAGGGCGAGGGAAAGACTACTGGAGGTGCATGGTTACTAGGAGGGCTTGTGGTAAAAATAATGGCTCAATGAGAATAGTGGAAGGGGTCAAAACAAGCGTTTTACCAAATCACCAGAAGGTGTTTGATGCTGGTTTGGTCAAGTAAAAACATTCTACTTACCATTGGATTTAATAGCATCAAATGATAGATAGAAATGAGGTTGGTCACGAAGTTTGAGTTCATTTTAAGAAAGTTGCCAAACTTCGGCAAACCCTAGGAATTAGGAAAAATAGGTTTCCTTAGATCTAATGATGCAAATCTTTTCTCCTTGATGCACCAGTTGGTGTGGTGCCATAATATGGGGATTAGATTATGCGCACAAAGTTTGAGATCAAATGGAGAAACTTGACAATGTAAATTTTCTCAAATTTGGATCTAGACAAAGAGGGTTTTGTGGCATTTTGGTGAACCAAAACAATTGGTAAAGAGATGTAACTTGTAAAGATCATCACATATGGAATATGTGACATGTTGGAATTTTCCTAGATTTATTTGAAAATATTTCTTATAGATATATTTCAAATACTTGAATTATGCAAAAAGAGTTTGAGAGGGTTTTGTCCAATATGTTGAATATGACCATGTATTGAAAGTATTATATATGGAAAATATATGTCCACTGAGTTTCCCTAATTTTTCTCAAATATTATGGACACATAAGAATAATTTTCTCCTATAAAAACCATTCATGGCCATAGAAAAAGGTATTTAAATAAAATACAAAAATAATTTTTCAAATAATATTTTTGTAGTTTTGGGGAGTCTTATAGAAAATAGGATCCAAATAAAACATTTTAGGCAAATCATTTAGTCTAATTTGAGGACTTGTAGTACAAACCTCAGTTTGTGGGTTTTTGACATCCTAAATTAAATAAATGATTTTTGGTCAAAATAATGTGTTGTAAAAATAGTTTTAGTCCCTATACACATGGCATGATTATTGGGCAAAGATTTGGATCAATGAGATGAATTTGGAGAGCATGAGGATTTTTGTGAATTAAAACACAAACAAGAAAACAAGCAAATAGCAATCAACTCAAGGATACACATGCACTCAAAAAGTTTTACTTGGTCCAAAATTTTAAACTCATAGTCATAACAAAGTGGTACAAACACACGGCGTGACAAGCCCGCTAGGAACGACCAAATCGAAAGTTTCCAACGAGCCAGGTCCGGACGATGCAGGGGAGGGGAACATCACACTTCGCAACTAAGGGCAGGGAGATGACAAGAGCGATGGTGCATCTCCAAAAAAACGAGAGTAATAATTCGCGTCACCGCCCACCAATTCCCGGCCGCCATATATAGCGAGGGTGACTGGCACACCAAAGCTTCTGCTACCATTCCTCACCCTTCTCGAGCTTTCCCTCTGTCTTGGTTCCACCTCAATGAAGAGGTAGGCGGCACAACTGCTCGTGCAACCGATTGGCTACGATGGCGGATCCACTCCTCCTGTTCTCCTTTGTGCCAGGCACATCCTCCGCGAATCATTCGATGGATTTTATAATTTTAATCACCCCTCCCCTCTATTAGTTGTAGCTAGATCTGGGGATGTGGTTGGGTTAGATCTTCCAATTTGCTCGACTATGATGTTGCAGTAGCTACTTGGGATGGATTTGAAGCATGCTAGGGGTTGTTTCCATGATTGATTGCTTAGATGCTCATGGATGGATTGGTAGTATGCTTAGATATTCACGGATGGATTGGAAGAATGCTTAGGTGTATAGTATGGTAGTCTACAAGTGTTGAACAAGATCATCCACATGTCTCAATGATTGGTGTTGTCTTAAACTAGATCATCCATGTGTGCATCTTCTACTGTTAGTTCATACTATCGACGTGTAGTGTGTCGTCCATGTTTATAACTAGTTCATATTGTCAATGTGTAGTGTGTTGTGATGTTGATGACGCTGTTTTTGTAGGACATGAGCATGCAGGAGTTTAGTCTGACCATCGTGCCATCTAAGAGCCATTTCTCGGCGTCCTATGTTGAGGACTCCCAGGCTAACATTGACCAGATGCCTCTTGATTTAGAGGTTTGAGGTGTTGCCTACGGTTCCTCCATTTGTGTTAGCTGAGCCCAATGTTGTAGCTCATGTTGCTGGTCGAAGGGCAGTCAGAAAGTAGAAGAAAGATGCCAGGGGATGCAAGATGAAATGGTAGTCGTTCCTCTCCACTTTAGTGCTTAAGAAATGTATGAAATCATATCTAGTGGAGTGAGAACTCACAAGGGCTTCAAGGAGGTGCACTAGAACTCTGTAGCTAAGCAAGTCTTCGAGTTTCCTGGTTAGGGGGTCACCTCGACCCAAGTCCACAACCACGTGAGGAAGTGGAAAACAATCTTATAGTCTGTACATTTTGGTGAGGTGGTATGTACTATCCCCTCATGATGATCCACACAGTGATCACGAACTTGCGGTGATAGGATTACACCCTCCTTTGGATGATGTGGTAGGATGACACCAAAGTACTGGTAGGTTGAACTTGTTATGCGGTATGATCATGCATGCTTACTACTGCTCTTCTGCTCCAGTGCTTATGTTCTTCTTTGCTTGCTCTCAAGGAAATCATCCTCACAATGTGTACTAGGGGTATGATTGAGGGGTGAAGCCTTGCTAGGAACAAGCATATCACTCGGATTTAATGAGTATGGGTCCCTCTCCGAGAGGTAAAAACCATACATCTCGTGCTCGGAGGCTTGTGTTTTCTGTGGGGGTGTATGATTATAATGGGTACTGAACCCTTGTCCAGGAGCTCGAGGGCGGCTTATATAGAGTACACCTAGACCCCTTGAGCATCATTACAAGGGTGAGTTAATGTCATTATGATGGTTGTTTCTAGTAACAACAACCCTTAACTACAATAGTTAGTGGTAACAATAGTTGTGACTACACTTGATGTATTGATTAAGTCCTTCGGCTGTGCAACTCCCACCACATCCATGCCTTCTCTTTGTCCAAGTGTTGCAGCCTAGCTGACTTGCAGGAGACGTCCGAGTGACTTGATAGATCTGAGTGAATCCAGTTTATGATTCTGAATGCAACCATGGTCCTGAGACCTTAATGATGGTGTGGGACCCTAGGTGGGCCCTCAATAGCTAGTCCATGACCCTACCACTAGTAGATGACGCCATCATTAGCCCCTGAATTGGTTGAGGTTTTGGTGGACGAGCGGATGACACCCTCGGAGTGACTTGGACACCTCAGGGGTGCACGAAATTCAGACTCAAGATTTTACCCACCCAGGACCAGGAAAAAACCACAACTCATTCAGGAACGCAAGTTTTCGAGTCATCAGTCCGGAACAATTGCCATGTGCAATCCCATGGAACATGATCGTCTCTCGGGAGAGATGGGATGGTGGTCTGTGTGCGAACACCTCGTGAATTTAGAGTGACTGCATAGGAGTGAGGACTAGTCCTATTCGCGTCCTTGGGGAACTCCTTAGTCAGTTGGATTCATAGGCATGAGAGTGTGCGAATACCCGTGGAGGGCATTTGGCGGACCGATGCATACTTTTTTAGGAAAGAGGGCATGAAAAGATCAATCAGATCGATCTGCGGTGGGTGAGAGAATCCGGTATTAAGGGGTCCTTGGGCGGTTGGGCTGTTGTTCATGGGCCGACCTAATGGGCCACATTATTGAACACCGGACTACATGACGATCTCGTGAACAAGTAGGAAATATCCAAAGACTGGCGTGTCATCCATGTTGTGTAGGCTAGATTGGCACATTTACCCGTGTCTGAGGTCGGTTGTATGTAACCCTAGGGACCACTATGACTATAGAAACTGGGGTGTTTCATCCGCATAGAATGGTCGATTCATCTAGGGCTTAACTCATACGATCTCGAGGTAGATCAACTATGTAATCCTCATACTCCATCAATATAATCAAGTAGGAAATAGGGTTTTACCTCCTCAAGAGGGCCCGAACCTGGGTAAAACACTGTCCCCTTTGTCTCCTGCAACCCATCGATCCAAGGTCCACAGTTCGGTACCCACTACCCGAGATCTGCCAGTTTTGACACCGACATTTGTGCTTTCATTGAGAGTTGTGCTGTGGGATCGTTGGAAGGATTGATGGTCCTCTTAATCGTTAGCGATCGAATCTGCAACGCGGACATCTTCCTCCCCGGGCAGGTTCTGTGTGCGATCGATAGTACAGGTGTCTAGAGGTGGGGGGGGGGAATAGACTATTTCCAAAAGTTAAAATCCTAGCCTTTCCCCAAATTTAATGGTTGGCAGATTTTAGCAGTCCTAACAAGTCTAGTGCACCCTACACATGCTAGTCAACAAATATGGCAGCCGAAAGTAAAGACTTTGCACATGTTGTAAGGAGTAGAGTTTAGGAAGATCAAACGCAAAGATGACACGGTGATTTTTGGCGTGGTTCCGATAGGTGGCGCTATCGTACATCCATGTTAGTGGAGACTCCAACCGACGGAGGGTAATGGCTGAAAGAGTCCACGAAGGGCTCCACCCACAAGGGGTCCACAAAGAAACAGCCTTGTGTGTTCCACCATGACTTCTGTCCAGACAAGACTAGCCTCACTCATGGTAGATCTTCACGAAGTAGCCGATCTCCTTGCTGTTACAAACTTCTTGGTTCAACTCCACAACACGAAGTAGGAGGCTCCCATGCAACACCTAACCAATCCAGGAGGCACCACCCTCCAAAAGGTCATAGATGTGGTAGAATGATGAACTCCTTGCCCTTGTGCTTCAAAAGATAGTCTCCTCAACACTCAACCACTCTCTCTCAGATTTGGCAGGGGTAGGAGAGATTGATCTTGTGGAAAGCAACTTGAGGAGGCTAGAAACAAGGTTCAAATGGTTGGAATGTAATATCTTGATCTCAACACATGATTAGGTGGCTCTCTCTCAGAAAAATGAATCTGGCAAGTGTAAGTTTGTTCTGAGTGCTTCCTCCATGAATGAGAGGTAGGTGGAGCGGTATATATAGGCGTCCCCCAAAATCCAACTGTTACAACATTATTGCCCAACTCGGTGACACCGACATGAATCCCGGTCGTACTGAGTTGCACTAAATGTGGCAACTTTTGTATTCTCGGTGAGACCGGATAGGAATCTTTGTGGTACTGATACGATGACCTAAAAAGTTTCCAAATCTTAGTGAGAAAGATTTCAAACTCAGAAATTCTAATTCTTAGAATCTTCGCAATAGAAAGTTGGTGATTGAATCTCGATGGGACAGATAGGAATGTTGGTGGTACCAAGATGGTAGGGTTTGGCATAGGTTCTGTCAAGTTTAGAATCGGTAGGGCCAAGTGGAAAATGTTGGTGGCACCGATTTTGCTGGTTTGGCTTTTGGATAGAGATATTTTGTGGGCGAATGGCTGAGTATTTTTGGTGGCTACCTCTAAGCACTTGAGCAACCAATTCATCATAATACCTCATCCCCTTTTAATAGTATTGGCTTTCCTATGGACTCAAAGTGATTTCTCAAAAAGTATAAAATGAAGAGTCGTCTTGCTTGAAGCTTGTGCCAATCCTATTCCTTACTTGCATCAAGGGGCATCTCCTCACAATCCTATAGCCAAAGCTCTATGTGTACTATACCTGAAATAAAGTTTTAGTCCAAGAGACAATGGATGTTGTCATGAATTATCAAAACCACCAAGGGAGCATATGTGCTTTCAATCTCCCCCCTTTTTGGTAATTGATGACAACATACAATCAAAGCTTCAAATATAAGCATTAGAATATGAGAGCTTTGAAAGATACATGACTAGTACAAGTTCCCTCTAAATGTGTGTAATCCCTTTTTAAAGGATAGTTGCTTTTATAGGATCAAAAGTATGGCTAGAGGGGGGGGTTATTAGACTAATTGACAAGATAAAAATTTAGCCTTTTCCCAATTTTAGTTAAGAGGCAGCTTTGGCAATTATAGCAAGTAAAGTACACCCTACAGATGCAGTTCTAAGAGTGTACCACCGGAATGTAAAACATGCAAGTGTAAAGTAAAGGAGTAAGGTATGGAGATCAAATGCATGAGGTTGACACAACAATTTTTGGCATGGTTCCGATAGATGGCGCTATCGTACATCCATGTTAGTGGAGACTTCAACCCACGGAGGTTAACAGATGCGAGAGTACACAGAGGGCTCCACCCACAAGGGGTCCATGAAGAAGTGGCCTTGTCTATTCCACCATGGCTTCGCCCACGAAGGACTAGCCTTACTCATGGTAGATCTTCATGAAGTAGGCGATCTCCTTGCCCTTACAGACATCTTGGTTCAACTCTACAACACAAAGTAGGAGGCTCCCAAGCGACACCTAACCAATCCAGGAGGCACCACCCTCCAAAAGGTAATAGATGTGGTAGATCAATGAACTCCTTGCTCTTGTGCTTCTAAAGATAGTCTCCTCAACACAAAATCGCTCTCTCACGGAATATGCATGGGTAGGAGAGATTGATTTGGTGGAAAGCAATTTGGGGGAGGCTAGAGATCAAGTTTCAAATGGTTGGACTCGAATATCTTGGTCTCAACACTCAGTAGGTGGTTCTCTCTTAGAAAATGAATTTGGCAATGAAGTGTGTGTTCTGAGTGCTTCTTCCATGCGTGAGAGGTGGGTGAAGGGGTATATATACACATCACACAAAATCCAACCATTACACCTAAGGTGGCAGACTTGGTGACATCGTAGTCATAAACTCGGTGGTACCGATTCACACAAAGGCAGTAACTTTTGAATCTTGGTGGGACCGATATAGACAACTCGGTGGCACCAAAAAGGTGGCTTTGGTCAGATGGCCAAACTCGGTGGCACCGATACTCAAACTCGGAAATTCCAATTTTGTGTACCGAGGCAACAGAATGTTGGTCACCCAAACTCGGTAGCACCGATATGGGTTCGGTTGCACCGATTTGGTGGGAATGGCTAGGGTTTCTGTCTCACGTCAAACTCGATGGGTCCGAAATATGAAAGTAGGTGACACCGAATTTGAGTATGAGAAATTGCACATAATGGTTATGTGGGAAAAATGACTTAGTATTTTGGTGGCTAACTTTGAGCAATCAGTTCATTTTACTACCTCACCCCCTTTTAATAGTATTAGATTTCTTATGGACTCAAAAGTGATTTCTCACAAATATAAAATGAAGAGTCTTCTAGCTTGAAGCTTGAGACAATCCTATTCCTTTCTTGCATCAAGGGGCATCTTCATATAAGCCTTTAGCCATAACATCTTTTGAAGTTTTCTGAAATATACTTGGAAAACATATTAGTCCAATGATGCATAAGTTGTGATCAATTAGAAAAACCACCCTAGGGAGCAACTGTGCTTTCAATCTCCCACTCTTTGGTAATTGATGACAACATATAGATCAAAGCTTCGATAAATGATATAATCAATGATTAGCATCGACACTTTGAGAAGTATGTGAAAACATGAGCTCCCCCTAAATTTGTGCATTATTTAAAATTTGCTTTTGATTGCAAATGCACAATCGATTAGGATCATGGGTTACTCTTCCATGTCACATACATCTTGGTGGTGCACATACAAGATAAAAATAAATAGTAATGCACATGACACCAACAAGATAAGTGAATGATCATCACATAGATAACTAAAAGGATAATAACGTAGCATCAACCAAGCAAAGCGTATGATCAAACACACATAGCGGGATAAAGTCATCCAAAAGCTCTCTCTCTCTCTCTCAAAGTCTATGATCTATACATTTCTTCCCCATTGGCAACAAGTTACCAAAAAGTTCAAAAGGTATAGAAGTACTTGTCTCTCTGGGCAGCTGATGATGGAGTCGACAAAAGAGCGCACACAAAGGCATTTGTTAAGTGTCCTGTAGCTGGAGGAGTGGATACTCGAAGTGCTTGAGATGGAGATGGTGATGAAGGTGTTGATGCTTGAGCTGATGAAGTCTTTCTCGTCTCCTGCGCAGGAACAACAACTGATCTAGGCTGGGTGCTGAACCATGTGGTAGTGAGAGGAGGCGACTCTTCTTCGTCATCATCTTCATCATCATCATCTAAGCACGGGATTTCCACTGAGTCAACTTCACATTGAAGCCATTTGACTATAGTGGTCAACTCCATTACCTTCACATCCATGTCACGAAACTTTGTTTCGACGACTCTCTAAAGGCTTTTCTGACTTTGTAGTATCTCCTGAATGTTCTTCTCCATACCTTGGACAGAGCTAACTAGAACTGCCATTTTCTCAACTTGAGTGCTGAGCTGTGGAACTCGTGGTGGCTCATTCCTAGGAGCCCGAGCTTCTGCTGCCTCTGCTGCAATTCTTGTTGCAGCTTATGTGGGATCATTTTCATCCATCACCACAACATTTTCTTCAAATTCTGGCTGAAGGGGTAGATGGGGATGATCAAGGAGATATGCATGCTTTCCTAGCTTGGCATTGATAAGCATCTGAATGTAAGGGGCATATCTACAAGATCTTTTCTGATCAACAGCAGTCCTCTGGAAATCCATGTTTTAGCTGTTTTTGGTTGTCATTTGCATACATTTTACATTGATGAAATAGTTATCTTAGTTGGTCATATCTTTTAAACTATAACTCTGTTTTAGATGATCTATATATGTAAATCACCTAGAATGATGTGTAGAATCACATGGTGAATCTTGTTTTCCTGTTAATAAATATAAAAAAAAGGTTAGTTCAGATTTGGACCAATTTCGAAATTAACATATGGGGTCATTTCAGAAATTTTATAAGTTGTTTCCAGCATCACTTAGGATACCTAAATATATAGCTTATTTAAGATTCACCTCTTTCCATGTTTAACAACATTAAAAATGCCGTATAAATAAACAAGAATGAACTAAATAGGCAAATGTGGAGCTTCGTCAATATGCGGTTCATTTCATACTGAGCTTCACTTAATGTGTAATATTTGATTGTTGTGATTTCCATGCCTTGCATAATTAAATGGACATGCAACATATTTGACCGGGCAACATGTCATGAATATGTTGCGGTGCTTATCGCATGTTGATTGCTTGTTTCAGGATTGTTTCTTCTCGGTAGAGTTCTGAAACCAATTTGGAGTGTAAGGAATCGTTCGACTACATTGGTTCGTCTACTTCACGGGTTCGTTCTTCTTCCAAGTGGGATCATAGGCAAGATGACCATTTCCCTAGATACCACTACTATCATTTCTATGCTAGTTGTATTGCTTCTATTGTTATGTCTCATTACCTACCACTTGAATGTCAAGCCTCCCAACATTGCCATGAAAAGCCTCTAACCTCTTCACATCCCAGCAAACCATTGTTTGGATATGTTATCGCTTGCGCAACCCTTGTTATAGCGTTGCTAATTGCAGGTGCAACTTGTTTCCATGTGAAAACATGGATATTTTGGGATATCACAATATTATTGCTATTTAATTTAGGGATAATTAATTTTGTGCCCTTAGTTGTGTCTCACTCGGCAATTTTATCCTTATTTTTCAAAAAAACCCGGTTCTGCCCAAGTCACTTCGCTCCTCTTATGCTTTTGCCCTTTGACCGTTTGACCATCACTTTGAAAACTTCATAAAAAATTCATACTAACTCGGAAAGTTGAAATAAGATGCCAAAATGTTCAGAGAAACATCACCTATATGTGCATGTCATTCACATTTATGAAAAAAATGCTAGAAAGTCCCCATATGAGTTTGAGCTATCATCTACAATGAGAACTTTCGAACATTTTTTTCAGGAATGCAAATGGTATGCACATATAGGTGATGTTTTTTGACATCTTGATCTCTTATTTGAATTATTGTGAGTTACTATGAATTTTTTGTTAAGTTTTCAAATTGACGGTCAAACGGTGAAAGGGAAAAATCATAAGAGAAGCAAAGTGGTTTGGGCGTGAACGAGTGTTTTCGGAAACTAGGGGTAAACCCGGCGAGTATGACCCAACTAGGGGCATAAAATCAATAGTCCCTTTAATTTAATGCACATATATACTTGGTAAAATATGTAAGGCTTGGCCTTTTTCTTGGTGTTTTATTCCACCTTTGCCCTCTAGTTACTTGTGTATCGGTGTTATCTTTCATATTGAGCACTCCTAACATGCTTGGGGTGGTTATGGGGACCCCCATGATTTTTCATTTTGGGGTAAAACTTTTTTGGCAAGGCCCAACATTGGTACTACATCTTCCTAATAATTAATAAAAATCATAGGGTCCCGCCGACACCCGCGAATAATTAATCAAACCCCAGGCGAGTGCTCCTCATGAGTGTTGGTCCAAACTAGAGTCGTGTGTTGGGCCAATCCGGGGCATCTCAGGAGATCTCTATCAGGCTACTGTAGGTTGGGCTCATCCGGCCATGTCCCGATAACGAGATACGCGACTCCTATTGGGTTCGTCGACACGTCGGGCGGCCTTGCTGTATTTGTTTAACTTTTCTCAAACGTCTTGTGCACTGGGATTTCGAGTATATTTTGGGCAATCTCGAGGTTGAGGTTTTCCATCGGGATTACAAGGATACTAAGGGTTTCCGTGGTTGAGATTTTCCACGCATATTTTGGCTAGTTTGTGATGGATGAGTTGGAGCACCCCAGTAGAGTTAAATCTTTTGGAAAGCCGTGCCCGCCGTTATGTGGCAACTTGAATTTTTTTAACACCCGGTGATAGCAACTTGAAGTAAACTGAATTAAAATACACCAACTATGTGTGTAACTATGACCGTCTCTTCTTGTGAGACTTGAACCAATAAGGGAACACGATGGGGTTATGCTTGTCTCATAAGTAGGTGTTCAGGATCACTTCTTGATCATTGCTAGTTCACGTCCGTTTATGCATAGATCACACTTCTTATTCTTGTACTCGTAAGTTATCCACCTTAAATAAACGCTTAGTGCTTGTTGTAGCCTCACCACTTAACCATACTCTCGGTGCACTAAAGACTGGGTCCCTAGTGCCCCAGACTTGTGCACGGGCGCGAGAGCCCCTGCCAGCAGGGCACGGCAGGAACCAGACAAGATGCATCCCCCAAGATAATCAAGGCCTCGGCAAGCCCTCCTTGCCGGGAAGACGACCAAGGCCACACCCATTTGGTGGGGTCGACGAACTCACCAAGTACAAGACCTCGACAAGCCTCCCTTGCCGGGATGACAACCAGAGCCCCCGGGAAGCTTTCTTGCCGGGACAAAGGCCCAAGGCCCCGACAAGATCCCTTGACGGGGTGACGGGGCTATGCATTGGAGGGGAACCACCCTCGCCACAGTGCCACCGCCCCCAAGTTCCAGCGCATTCCGCATGCGCCAGCGCAGCGTCCAGGTGCAGAAACGCCTGGATACGCGTCTTCACCAGCACATCGCTGACAAGGACAAGACGTGCATTTAATGCACCTCACAGCAGTAGATGGATAAGCACCGCTCTAGGTTCACTGTAACTTCTCATGAACCTACCACCAAGCACTGTAGGTGACCCATTTGCCTATAAAAGGAGGCCCTTAGCTCATTCACAAGGGGTTAGACTCTTTGGACATTGGCTAGAAGACGGTTATCATCAGTCACTGTAACAAACAACAAAACGCTTAATACAACCAGACAAGCAGGACATAGGGTTTTATGCGTAAGCGGCCCGAACGTGGGTAAAAAGGCTTGTCGGATGCTGATCGTTAGCTCTGCTCTTGACGTCACCTTTCCCCGCCCTACGATCGCAAGGGTTTCACGTTGATTCCTGTAGGTGTCGACCTAGCATCGCAGACATCTTTGGCACGCCAGGTAGGGGGGAAGGCTGCGTTAACCTGACCTAGCCATCAGCGCACCACCTCTTCTTCATCGCCATGGCCCCCAAGAGAAGGGACGCTCCGGTGACCAACGCTCCCACACCCAGCCCTCCGACTCCGATGGGGGCAGGAGAAGGTGTGGGTGCAGGACGAGGAGGCGGAGGCCCCGAGCTTCCGCAACATTCTGGAGAACTAACCCAGGCGAGTGGAGTCGCCCGCGGTCGCGACGATCATCCTTGCCCCAGCGCATCGAAGGACGCGGCCGCGCGACCAACTGACGTCGTGGCCACGTCGAAAGATGCGCCATCGCCTTTCAAGGCGCCCACGCAACCACATGCGTCGCGGCCTTCTCAGGCCACATAGGACGGATCGCCACAGGAGGGCGGCGATCCGCCCCCACCTAAGGGGACCCCTGGACCCCGTTCTCGAGGTACGCCGAGCAGGAGTACGCACTATGTTACGGCACGGGCTGGCGAGCCACCGCGTGACCAAGAGGGATCTCCTTCTAACACGGTTAGGAGTAAGATCCCCTCGAGGTCCTCGCACATCTCGCTGCCACCTGCACGGGCAGAAGCACTAAAGCGAGCTCAGCTGCTCCTAGATTTCCCTCCAACGGCGGACAAGCAAGAGGAGTGGAGAGCCACAATCCAAAGGCTCCTTGTAGTCGCCGATGGAGACCAGCCGGGCGGGGATGTTGAAACAACCCCCAGCAAGAACGCTCGAGACCGTACTGAGAAGGCCGGGGCTCCCACGGCCACCATGCACTCTCCTCCACGGCGATGGCAATAGGTCATTGTCTCTGACGACTCGACCAGGTATTCCGACCCCCGCCACCGCCGTGACCAGCGGGACATTCTCCGCGAGCGACGCAGGGAAGACGCTCGCATCCTCATAGAGCGATGATGCGAGACGCGTCGTCAATCGGCTATGCGCGCTGGAACCGCTGCTGGCACGCCACCTTCAGGGTACCCTAGCGACCTACCCTACGAGGTGGGCTATCTAGCATTTACCCGCGAATTACGGCGAGTCCAGTGGCCCAGCTCCCGTACTTTCAAGCCGGAGATTCTGGAAGAGTACGATGGCAGGACCCACCCATCGGAGTTCCTCAGCATCTACACCATCGCGGTGCAGGATGCCGGGGGATGAGACGAGAATATATTAGCCAACTACTTACCGTTGGTTCTTAAGCCCAACGTCAGGTCGTGGTTGATGCACCTCCCCAAGAACTCTATTTCCTCCTGGAAAGAATTGTGCTAGGACTTTGTTGGTGCCTTCACTAGCGGCCATCGAGCACCTGGCCAGGAAAGTGACTTGCACATCATCCCCCAAAAGGAGGGTGAATCCCTGCGCAAGTACATTCAGAGGTTTAGCCGCATCCAACACAACGTCCCACACGTTCACCCAGCTGCCGTCATTAGCGCGTTCCACCAGAACGTGCGCAATCGAAAGATGCGCGAAGAGCTGGCGATGAACAAGGTCTGCGATGTCGCCGAGCTTTACGCTCTGGCGGACAGATGCGCGCGTGCAGAAGAAGGAAGGATGCTTCCCGACGAGAACGCCGGTATTGAAGCCGACTCCAAAGACAAAGATGCCGACTTCCCCACCATGAGGGGAAAGCGGCGTAACAAGAAGCGGAACCGCAGGACCGTGTTTGCTGTCGAGGCAACTAGCGACGCCAACTCCGCCAAGAAGGAGAAAGCCGAGACTCCGGCAAGGATGCTGCTGGGTGTGGCTCCTGCCAGGCCTTGGCGGCCGCCGACAAACCGGATGGCTCCGGCGCCCAGTACCACAAGATCCACGGCACCAAGGGCCAGGACATCCAGCACTATCGGAAGGTTGAACTACTTGCCGAGAAGCAGAGAAACGAATACCAAAGGCGCGACAAGGAGAAGGCCCAGCAAGGTGGCGAAGGGTCAGGCGCGAAGAACGGCACCCCAGGGGGCCGCCCCGGCAAGTTCAAAGACAAGAAAGAAAGGCCCACAAAACCGTGGGATAAGATGGAGGAGGATGATGATGAAGACTGCTCCAACGACGACTCCAGCAACCACGAATTCCAGAGGGCAACGGAAATGATGTGCCTTGAAGGAGGCGCCTCGCTGCATTATTCCCACCGCTAGCTCGAGAAGTGGGTGTGTGAAGTGATTGCAGCAGAGCCCTCCATTGGTGTCCGCAAGCCCCTGAGATGGTTGCAGACACCGATCATTTTTGACTCTGAGGACCACCCCGACCGCGTCACTGCGGTCAAGTGCTTGTCGTTGTTGGTATGACCAACGATCCGCAACCTCAGAGTGACGAAAATGTTGGTAGACGGAGGGTCTGGCCTGAATCTTATCTCCCCTGATGTGATCCAGAAGTTGTAGATCCCCGAAGAAGACCTTGAAGACACAGGCGTGTTCCAAGGGATCAACCCCGGGAAGATCCAGCCTAAGGGAAATATCAAATTGCCGGTAACTTTCGGCAGTTATCAGAACTACCGAACGGAAAAGGTCGTCTTAGACGTCGCCGATAACCCGTTCGCGTACAATGGAATCATGGGGCGCCCTGCATTGGCCAAATTCATGGTGGCCTCGCACTACGCCTACGGTACCTTGAAGATGCCTGGCCCGGTCGGCGTCATCGTCATCCGCGCCGACAAGAAGTACGTGCTCCGGTGCACCGACCGCCTCTACTCGGAGGCCGTGGCGGCGCCCGCCGCCAGGGCCCCTTCCGCCGCCATGAAGATCCCAGGAGAGAAGAAGGCTGGCAAGAGGACCTCCCGCGTTGACCCCGACAAGCACACCTCATCAGAGTGCTGTGCTGCGGGCAAGGACGTACCTGAGAGCTCCACCACACAAAGCAAAAAGTCCAGGGCCGCTCCACCTGAGACCAAGAAGGTGCCAGCCAAGGAAGACGGCTTGGGTGGAACTTTCACCATTAGTTCCACCCTCGACAGCAAATAGGAAAGCACGCTCATCGCCTTCCCGCGGTAAAATCTTGATGTGTTTGCCTGGCAACCATCGGATATCCCCGGCGTTCCCCGGAAGGTGATTGAGCACCACCTTGTCGTCTGTCCACACGCGCGGCCGGTCATGCAGAAGGTGGGGAAATAGGCCCTGGAGCAGTAAGAGTTTATTGCCGAGGAGATCAAGAAGCTAGAAGCAGCGGGCCTAGTCAGAGGGGTCATCCATCCCACATGGTTGGCCAATCCATTCATTGTGCGCAAGGCGAGCGGGAAATGGCGGCTTTGTATTGACTTCACCGACGTCAATAAGGCCTGTCCCAAGGACCCCTTCCCCTTACCACGCATCGACCATATTGTCGACTCAACTGCCGGCTGTGACCTGCTGTCCTTCCTCCACGCCTACTCCGGTTATCACCAGATCTACATGGCCGAGGAAGATGAAGAAAAGACCTCGTTCTTCACCCCAAGTGGCACGTACTGCTTTGTGCGGATGCCTTTTGGGTTGAAGAACGCCGGCTCGACTTTCGCAAGGGTGATCCAAATTTGTTTTGAACCCCAACTCCATAGAAATCTGGAAGCCTATATGGATGACATAGTGGTCAAAAACAAGGACAGGTCGACCCTTGTGCAAGACCTGGAAGGAACATTTGCCAACCTGCGCAAAATCAACCTCAAGCTCAACCTCGAGAAATGTGTCTTCGGTGTCCCATCCAGCAAGCTTCTCGGGTTCTTTGTGTCCCAATGTAGGATCGAAGCCAATCCCGACAAGATCAAGGCCATCGAACATATCGAGGCACCGAAACGCGTCAAGGATGTGCGACGCCTAGCCTACTGCGTAGCTGCCCTGAGCCGGTTCATCTCCAAGTCCGCTAAGCACGTCCTGCCCTTCTTCAAAATCCCGAAGAAGGCGGGGCGGATGAAGTGGAGTCCTAAGATGTAAGTGGCACTATAAGATTTAAAGAAGTACCTCTCCTTCGCACCCGTGCTGGTGGCCCCTAGACCCCAATAGCTGCTGCTCTTGTATCTAGCAGCGACCAACCAGGTGGTTAGTGCTGCCTTGGTGGCACAGAGGGAGGAGGGCGATGGAGCCCCGACAAAGGAGACGCCACTCAATGAGGATGCGCACGACGGTGAATAAGCCCCCCTACGGAATTAGGGGGCAACCAAGAGAAGTCCTTGCCAATCGCCGAGCCTGTGCAAAAGAAGAAGTTGGTTCAACACCCACTCTATTTAGTCAGCTCCCTCCTGCAAGGGGCGAGGACGAGATATTCCGGAGTGCAGAAGCTGCTTTTTGGCCTCCTCATGGCCTCAAGAAAGTTGCGCCACTACTTCCAAGCACATGAGATTACCGTCAACACCCGTTTCCCGTTGCGAAGGGTTCTGCGAAACCCAGACGCAACCGGCAGGATAGTGGAGTGGGCGTTGGAATTGTCCAGCTTCGGCCTCAAGTTCAAGAGCACCTCGACCTTACAGAGAAGAGCCTTGGCAGAGTTCATTGCAGAATGGACACCAACGCCAGGCGAAGAAATCCCAGAATCAACCCTCCCGGGCAGGCGCCGGGGCTGGCGTGCTACTAGTTGCGCCTACCGGAGAGCATCTCAAGTATATGATCCAAATGTATTTCCCTCGGGAGTAGTCAACCAACAACACCGTAGAATATGAAGGACTGCTTGCCGGACTCAGGATCACGACAGATCTTAGACTTCGGAAGCTCATCATCAGAGGTGACTCCCAGCTGGTCATCCCGCAAGTCAACAAAGACTATCAAAGCCCGTAGATCGAAGCCTAAGTGGAGGAGGTCAGAAAGTTGGCGGAACACTTTGACGGTCTACAGATGGAGCACGTACCCCGTGCCAAAAACACCATCGCAGATGATCTGTCAAAGAGTGCATCACTTAAACTTCCTGTGGAACCAGGGACTTTCGTGCTACGACTGAATCAACCCTCCGTGGCACCATCAACCAAGCCGGACAAAAGGAAGAAGCTTAATCTGGCAAGTACCTCCCGGCAAGAACCTTGCCGCGGAAGAAGTTGTCGGACCAGAAGCAAAGCCTGCCAGTGGTGATCCCACTCCAGCATAATACATGCCATTAGTCCTCGCCGTCGAGCCCCACGCTCCGGCATGGGTGCAACACATAGTCCGATACCTCCAAACTGGGGAATTCCCTGAAGAACCCGAAGAAGCAGAAAAAGTAGCCCGCCAGTCAAGCATGTACCAATTCCTGGATGATGCCGTCTACAGAAGACGACTGAATGACGTGAAGCTGAAGTGCATTCCCCAAGAGGAAGGACTAGAGCTGTTGGCCGAAATACACGAAGGAATACGTGGATCCCACATACGGTCGAGGCCCCTTGCCAGCAAGGCGTTTTGGCAAGGTTTCTTCTGGCCCACAACCCTCCAGGATGCAACTGCACTAGTAACCCAGTGTAAAGCTGATAAGCATCCATCGTATCTACTTTTCCAAACTCTTTTGCCCTTATTTTGGACTCTAATTTGCATGATTTGAATGGAACTATCCCGGACTAACGCTGTTTTCAGCAGAATTGCCATGGTGTTGTTTTTACGCAGAAATAAAAGTTCTTGGAATGGCCTGGAAATTTATGAGGACTTTTGTGGAATATATAAAAAATACTGGCGCAAGAATCAACCGGTGGAGTGGAGCGAGGAGCCCACAAGCCCACCAGACGCGGGCCCCCTGGCCACGCCTAGCAGGCTTGAAGGGCCCTTAGGGCTCCGCCGCCTCCAATTCCAGCTCTATTTAGTCCCTTTCGTCCGGAAAAATTCAAGGAGAAGAGTTCATCGCGTTTTACGATACAGAGGCGCCGCCACCACCTATTCTTCCTTTGGAGGGTAGAACTTGAGTCCGTTCTGGGCTCCGGAGAGGAGAGATCGTCGCCATCGTCATCACCAACCTTCCTTCATCGCCAATTCCATGATGCTCTTCACCGTTCGTGAGTAATCTCATTGTAGGCTTGCTGGACGGTGATGGGTTGGATGAGATCTATCATGTAATCGAGTTAGTTTTGATGGGGATTGATCCCTAGTATCCACTATGTTCTGAGATTGATGTTGCTACTACTTTGCCATGATTAATGCTTGTCACTAGGGCCCAAGTGCCATGATTTCCGATCTCAACCTATTATGTTCTCGTCAATATATGTGTGTTCTTGATCCTATCTTGCAAGTTGTAGTCACCTACTATGTGTTATGAGCCGGCAACCCCGGAGTGACAATAGCCGGGACCACTCCCGGAGATGACCATAGTATGAGGAGTTCATGTATTCACTAAGTGCTAATGCGTTGTTCCAGTTCTCTATTAAAAGGAGAACCTTAGTATCCCATAGTTTCCATTAGGACCCCGCTGCCACGGGAGGGATGGACAATAGATGTTATGCAAGTTCTTTTCCCTAAGCACGTATGACTATATACGGAATGCATGCCTACGTTACATTGACGAACTGGAGCTAGTTACATATCTCTCCATTGTATAACTGTTGCACGATGAATATCATCCGACATAATTATCCATCACCGATCCAATGCCTACAAGTTTTTCCTACTAGTCCTTGCTACGTTACTTTGCCGCTACTGCTATCACTGTTGCTACTGTTACTGCTATTGTTGTCACTATTGCTACTGTTACCGTTGCTACTGTTGCTAACACACTACTTTGCTGCAGATACTAAGTCTTTGAGGTGTGGTTGCATTGACAACTCAACTACTAACACTCGAGAATATTCTTTGGCTTCCCCTTGTGTCGAATCAACAAATTTGGGTTGAATACTCTACCCTCGAATGTTGTTGCGATCCCCTATACTTGTGGGTTATCAAGACTATTTTCCAGCGCCGTTATCGGGGAAGCATAGCACTATTCTCTGAATCACTTGGGATTTACGTCTGCTGCTCACTGTGAGGAATCCGAGAGATCCAAAAACTGAAGTCTTGCCCTCAACTACGAGGACAGGTAAGGAACTGCCATCTAGCTTTGCACTTGATTCACCTTCAGTTATGAGTAAGTTTGCGACACCACCTTCTGCTAGAAATTTTGATGTGTCGCCTGTGCTTGATGATGCTACTTCTGCTATCCATGATGCTTGTGATGATGCTTTGATTGATACTGCTTTGCCACTAGGTGCATTCCTTGATGCACAAATTGCTAGAGTTGCTGCTGAATGTGATGATACTTCTGAGACTGCTGAAATTATTGATGTAGAACCTCCTATTTCACCTGTTAGAACTATTTCTCCTAGATATGAATTGCCTGATATATATGAGGGTTATGTTATGGAGGGAGAGATAGCTGAGGAATTTCTTGCTTGTAAGGATAGCTATGATCTTGAGAAATTACTGCGCAATTGGAAAGAACAATCTTTGAACGCTAGGATGAAATACGACCTGAAGTTTGCTACTTCGCCTATCTTTGTGACCGATAAGGATTATGAATTCTCTGTTGATCCTGAGTTAATCACTCTGGTCGAATGTGATCCTTTTCATGGTTATAGAACATCTTACCAAATTGCACGATATAGCCACCCTATTCACGAGTGAGGAAAAGATCCGTCGCTACTATATCCTTAAGTTGTTTCCTTTCTTGCTAAAGGATGATGCTAAGACTTGGCTCACTTCTCTTGCTCCTGGTTGTGTGCATAGTCCCCAGAATATGATCTACTACTTGTCTGAAAAATATTTTCCTGCCCATAAGAAGCAAGCTGCCTTGCAGGAAATATATAACTTTGCGCAAGTTGAAGAAGAGAGTCTCCCACAAGCTTGGGGGAGGCTTGTCCAACTCCTGAATACTTTGCCTGATCACCCTCTTGAGAAGAATGAAATACTTGATATCTTCTATAATGGACTAACCGATGATTCTAAGGACCACCTAGATAGTTATGCTGGTTTTGTTTTCAGGGAACGAAATGTGGAACAAGCTGAGATCCTATTGAGTAATATCTTGTCAATGAGAATGCTTGGACTATTCCCGAACCACCTCTAAAGCCAACTCCTAAGAAAAGAGGTATCCTATTCCTCAGTCCTGAAGATATGAAAAAAGCTAAGAAATCTATGAAAGAGAAAGACATTAAAACTAAAGATATCAAAAATCTACCGCCTATCGAAGAGATCCATGGTCTTGATAACCCGACAATGGTAGTAGAGGTAAATTCTCTTCGTAGATTCAATGAGAATGACATTCCTTTCTATAAACCTGCTAGCTTATGCCTAGATGAATTTGATAATTTTGTTGCCAAACAACAAAGTTCCAATGATTATGTTAGTAGACAATTGGAACAGAATGCTCGTATGCTTAGTCATTTAAGTGCTTGTGTGGATAGAAACGTCAATGATCTTAAGCTCTTGAGTAAACATGCCTCTATGGTTACCACTCAAGTAGAACCAGTACTTAAGGCTCAAAATGACTTGCTCCATGAGTTGAATGACAATTCTGTCAGAGTAATCACTAGAGGCGGTAGAATGACCCAGGAACCTTTGTATCCTGAGGGTCATCCTAAGAGAATTGAACAAGATTCTCAAGGAGTTAGCACCAAGGCACGTAGTCATCCTAGAAAGAAAAAGAAAGATGATAGGAACTTGCAGGCTAGCAACCCTGTTACTTTTACACCTAAGAATCCAAACGATGTCTCTATTTCTGATGCCGAAACACAATCTGGTTATGCACATGATCCTAGTGATAATATCGTTAGTGCTGCTCATGAAGATGCTCAACCTAGCAATGATAAGGATGTGGAGATTGAACTAGTTGATGTTGATAACCCACAACCTTAGAATAGGAGATACGATAAGAATGACTTCACTGCTAGGAAGCATGGTAAAGAAAGGGAACCATGGGTTAAGAAACCCATGCCCTTTCCTCCCAAACCATCCAAGAAAAAGAATGATGAGGATTTTGAGCGATTTGTTGAAATGATTAGACTTGTCTTTCTGCAAATGCGTTTGACAGATATGCTCAAAATGTCTCTGTATGCTAAGTACATGAAGGATATTGTGACTAATAAGAGGAGGATACCCGAGGTTGAGATTTCCACCATGCTTGCCAATTACACCTTCAAGGGTGGAACTCCTAAGAAACTAGGTGATCCCGGAGTGCCCACTATACCTTGCTCGATTAAAGGCAACTACGTTAGAACTACTTTATGCGACCTTGGAGCCGATGTTAGTGTTATGCCTCTCTTTCTTTATCGTAGGCTTGAACTGGATAAGTTGACAACCATTGAAATCTCTCTGCAAATGGCCGACAAATCAACTGCTTTCGTTATTGGCATTTGCGAGGATGTGCTGTTGTGGTTGCTAACATTACTATCTGAACGGACTTTGTTATTCTGGAAAATCCCAAGGATGATGCCATGGCGGTCATCCTTGGAAGACCCTTTTTAAACACTGCAGGGGCTATTATTGATTGCAACAAAGGCAATGTTACTTTCCATGTCAATGGTAATCAGCATACGGTGCACTTTCCGAAGAAACAATATCGGGTACATTGCATCAATGCTATTGAGAAACCTTCATCGATTCTTATTGGGAGTTTGAATGCCCTATACCTACTGTTAAGATGAAGTATGATTTGCTTGTTGGGGATATGCACATCCCCATTTAGGTAACCTAGTGACTATTCGAAAATTCTTCATTTTTACGTGATTCGAAAAAAGTTTGTCAACAAGACTTGATCAACCTCATTGATGGAGACGATGAGATAGATGAATCTGAGAGTCACAACACTGTGTTCCAAACTTTCACTTTCAGTTGTTTAGAAGAAAAATGATATATTTAGCTTTAGTTTTTCCTGTTTTCTGCTTCTTGCGTCCCGTAGAAAAGTGTCCCGAAAATAAAAGTTCTCCATATTACGCTTCCTGCTCCTGCCTTCTTTCTCTTTCAGGTCAAACGAAGATATTACATAACCAGAGGAGAGGCAGAGGAGTATGAGACGGAGGCAAAGGCTGCTCGCCTCCGTGAGGCAGCTATTCAGGTGGTTGCCGTCGCGTTCCCGTACAACCCCCATTATGATTTTGGATATCGCCCGGACCAGCCATGGGAGTAGATCAACTTAGGCCAAAAGCCTAAACTTGGGGGAGTACATGTTTCTCACCGACTTTATATTCTTGCTTACACTTTCACTTTGATAGTCGGTGTTCACACTTTGCCACTTTATCATCCATGCTACTTTATTTCTTTTTCTCGCTTTCTTCTCGTGTGTTTGTCTAGTTTGAGAAAACCCAAAAACATTTCTCGTTCTTCTTTTGCTTGTTGGGAGCTTTCCCGTGTAAATAGTTTTCTTTTTATTTGGGTCAAGGTAGAAGACTATGGTTAAAATGTTTAGTGGCTCTCGCATGCATATCTGTTTATCTGTCAAAGAGCCATATTACTTTGTCTTCTCCTTTGTGTTTGCTTGCAGATTCCAGCTTAGTCCAATGCACGAGCACTCTTATTATTGTTCACATCATTCGGTCGTGCAAGTGAAAGGCAATAATGACGATATATGATGAAGTGACTGAGTCTGGAAAAGCTGGTATGCAATCGATCTATTTTGTTTTTGTGAATATGACTAGCTCATCGTTCCTAATTCAGCTTTGTTGTGAGAGAAACATGTTTGCAATGACAACTTAGAGATCATAGTTTCTGATGCCATGCTTAATTAGCTAGGAGCTTATAATGGTTTGTCTTGGATGCCGACATGAATTTCGAGATGATTATGATGTAGTATGATAGGATGGTATCCTCCTTTGAATGATTCAAGTGGCTTGACTTGGTGCATGTTTACACGTGTAGTTGAAACAAATCAACATAGCCTCTATGATATTCATGTTTATGGTGATTTATGTCCTACTCATGCTTGCACTCAATGTTGGTTAGTCTCAATACATTTTTATGACTGTTGTCGCTCTCTAGTTGATCACTTCCCAGTCTTTTGCTAGCCTTCACTTGTACTAAGCGGGAATACTGCTTGTGTATCCACTTCCATAAACCCAAAGTTGTTCCATATGAGTCCACCATACCTACCTATATGCAGTATCTACCTGTCTTTCCAAGTAAATTTGCATGTGCCACTCTCTAAACCTTCAAGTAATAATCTGTTTTGCATGCCCAAACCGCTCATGTGGTGACAAGGGGCGATCAGTATCTTCCATGCTAGGCGTGTTATCCTCGATATGTGTTTATTCACTATCACTCACGAGAAAGGGGCCGATAATTGGAATGCCCAGTTCCATGCTCAAATCAAAAAGATAATTGCAAACAAAACTCCCTCTGGATTGTTGTTGCTATGGACGGCACCCGAGTATTCGGCTAGTCGTGGAGTGTGATTGATCGGTGGTGGGGGAGTCAAAACTTTACTTTTCTGTTTGGGAACCTCCTATAGCATGTGTAGCATGGAAGATGGTGAAAACTCTTGGTCATTGCGTTGACAATGAATGCATGCCACCCAAAATTATTTATCTCTGTCTTCAAAGCTTGAGCTCTGGCACCTATGCAAATCAATGCTTCCCTCTGTGAAGGGCCTATCTATTTATGTTTCTGTTGAGTCATCCTCTTCTTTCAAAAAGCACCAATTAGAGAGCACCTCTATCATTTCTATGCTTTGCTTTTAATTGTTATTGAGTATGTGTGTGACTGGATCTTCTTTGCCATGAATTACAATTTTCAGTCAGGCCTTGGTCTTTGAAGGTGCTCTGCATTTATGTTTTGCGGTCTAAGAAAGAGCTAGCGAGATACCATCTGTTCATACAACTTCATGATTGTTTTGATTGAAGTGTTGACGTTTGAAACTTATTATAATTGCTCGCTAGTTGATTATGCCATTGATATGAGTTCCTCTTGAGACCTAAATGTCATTGCTTATGTGGTTAGCTTATGATCTTGTTGAAAATATGAATATGAGTTAGACATAATTACAACAACAAGATCAAACAGAGTTCGTAAAAGTTTTTCTTTTTGTCTCTTTCAGTTTGTCAACTGAATTGCTTGAGGACAAGCAAGACTTTAAGCTTGGGGGAGTTGATACGTCTACATCGTATCTACTTTTCCAAACTCTTTTGCCCTTGTTTTGGACTCTAATTTGCATGATTTGAATGGAACTAACCCGGACAAACGTTGTTTTCAGCAGAATTGCCATGGTGTTGTTTTTGCGCAGAAATAAAGGTCTCGGAATAACCTAGAAATTTACGAGGATTTTTTGTGTAATATATAAAAAATACTGGCGCAAGAATCAACAGGAGGAGTGGAGCGAGGAGCCCACAAGCCCACCAGGAGCGGCCCCCCTGGCCGCGCCTAGCAAGCTTGTAGGGCCCTCAGGGCTCCGCCGCCTCCAATTCCAGCTCTATTTAGTCCCTTTCGTCCAGAAAAAAATAAAGGAGAAGAGTTCATCGTGTTTTACGATACGGAGGCGCCGCCACCACCTGTTCTTCCTGTAGAGGGCAGATCTGGAGTCCGTTCTGGGCTCCAGAGAGGGGAGATCGTCACCATCGTCATCATCAACCTTCCTTCATCGCCAATTCCATGATACTCTTCACTGTTCGTGAGTAATCTCATTGTAGGCTTGCTGGACGGTGATGGGTTGGATGAGATCTATCATGTAATCGAGTTAGTTTTGATGGGGATTGATCCCTAGTATCCACTTTGTTATGAGATTGATGTTGCTACTACTTTGCCATGCTTAATGCTTGTCACTAGGGCCCGAGTGCCATGATTTCAGATCTGAACCTATTATGTTCTCATTAATATATGTGTGTTCTTGATCCTATCTTGCAAGTTGTAGTCACCTACTATGTGTTATGAGCCGGCAACCCCGGAGTGACAATAGCCGGGACCACTCCCGGAGATGACCATAGTCTGAGGAGTTCATGTATTCACTAAGTGCTAATGCGCTGTTCCGGTTCTCTATTAAAAGGAGAACCTTAATATCCCATAGTTTCCATTAGGATCCCGCTACCATCGGAGGGATGGACAATAGATGTCATGGAAATTCTTTTCCCTAAGCACGTATGACTATATACGGAATGCATGCCTACATTACATTGATGAACTGGAGCTAGTTACATATCTCTCCATGTTATAACTGTTGCATGATGAATGACATCCGGCATAATTATCCATCACCGATCCAATGCCTACGAGTTTTTCCTACTGGTCCTTGCTACGTTACTTTGCCGCTACTGCTGTCACTGCTGCTACTGTTACTGCTACTGCTGTGACTGCTTCTACTGTTACCGTTGGTACTGTTGCTATCACACTACTTTACTACTGATACTTTGCTGCAGATACTAAGTCATTCATGTGTGGTTGAATTGACAACTCAACTGCTAATACTCAGGAATATTCTTTGGCTTCCCCTTGTGTCGAATCAACAAATTTGGGTTGAATACTCTACCCTCAAAATCTATTGTGATCCCCTATACTTGTGGGTTATCAAGACTATTTTCTGGCGCCGTTGCCGGGGAAGCATAGCACTATTCTTTGAGTCACTTGCCCTCAACTACGAGGACACGTAAGGAACTTCCATCTAGCTCTGCACTTGATTCACCTTCAGTTATGAGTAAGTTTGAACACCACCTCCTGCTAGAAATTTTGATGTGTCGCATGTGCTTGATGATGCTACTTCTACTATCCATGATGCTTGTGATGATGCTTTGCTTGATACTTCTTTGCCACTAGGTGCATTCCTTGATGCACAAATTGCTAGAGTTGCTGCTGAATGTGATGATACTTCTGAGACTGCTGAAATTATTGATGTAGAACCTGCTACTTCACCTGTTAGAACTAGCTCTCCTAGATATGAATTGCGTGATATACCTGAGGGTTATGTTATGGAGGGAGAGATAGCTGAGGACTTTCTTGCTTGTAAGGATAGCTATGATCTTGAGAAATTACTGCGCAAGTGGAAATAAAAATCTTTGAACGCTAGGATGAAATACGACACGAAGTTTGCTACTTCGCCTATCTTTGTGACTGATAAGGATTATGAATTCTCTGTTGATCCTGAGTTAACCACTCTGGTCGAATCTGATCCTTTTCAAGGTTATGAGTCTGAAACGGTTATAGCACATCTTACCAAACTTCATGATATAGATAACCTATTCACGAGTGAGGAAAAGATCCGCCATGACTATATCCTTAAGTAGGTTCCTTTCTCACTAAAGGATGATGCTAAGACTTGGCTCACTTCTCTTGCTCCAGGTTGTGTGCATAGTCCCCAGGGTATGATCTACTACTTGTCCGAAAAATATTTTCTTGCCCATAAGAAGCAAGCTGCCTTGCAGGAAATATATAACTTTGTGCAAGTTGAAGAAGAGATTCTCCCACAAGCTTGGGGGAGGCTTGTCCAGCTCCTCAATACTTTGCCTGATCACCCTCTTGAGAAGAATGAAATACTTGATATCTTCTATAATGGACTAACCGATGCTTCTAAGGACCACCTAGATTGTTGTGCTGTTTGTGTATTCAGGAAACGAACTGTGGAACAAGCTGAGATCCTATTGAGTAATATCTTGTGCAATGAGAATGCTTGGACTATTCCCGAACCACCTCTGAAGCCAACTACTAAGAAAAGAGGTATCCTTTTCCTCAGTCCTGAAGATATGCAAGAAGCTAATAAATCTATGAAAGAGAAATGCATTAAAACTAAAGATGTCAAAAATCTACCGCCTATCGAAGAGACCCATGGTCTTGATAACCCGACACAGGTTGTACAGCGAAATTCTTTTCGTAGATTCAATGAGAATGATATTCCTTTTGATAAACCTGCTAGCTTATGCCTAAATGAATTTGATAACTTTGTTGCCAAACAACAAAGTTTCAATGATTATGTTAGCACACAATTGGAACAGAATGCTCGTATGCTTAGTCGTTTAAGTGCTTGTGTCGATAGAAACGTCAATGATCTTATGCTCTTGAGTAAACATGCCTCTATGGTTACCACTCAAGTAGAACAAGTACTTAAGGCTCAAAATGACTTGCTCAATGAGTTGAATGACAATTCTGTCAGATTTATAACTAGACGCGGTGGAATGACCCAGGAACCTTTGTGTCCCGAGGGTCATCCTAAGAGAATTGAACATGATTCTCAAGGAGTTAGCACCGAGGCACCTAGCCATCCTAGAATGAAAAATAACGATGATAGGAAATTGCAGGCTAGCAACCCTGTTGCTGTTACACCCGAGAATCCAAACGATGTCTCTGTTTCTGATGCCGAAACACAATCTGGTGTTGAATTGAATTGACAACTAAACTACTAATACTCGAGAATATTCTTTAGCTTCCCCTTGTGTCGAATCAACAAATTTGGGTTGAATACTCTACCCTCGAAAAATGTTGCGATCCCCTATACTTGTGGGTTATCAGAAGCGTGCCAGTTCCATTCAAGAAAGCTTCATCAACCTTCACAAGATCTCCAAACAATCCCTCTCTCATGGCCATTCTCGGTCTGGGGGCTCGATATTCTCCGTCCCTTCCCTTGCGCCGCCGGGGGCTTTGAGTACTTGTATGTCGCAATCGACAAGTTCAAAAAGTGGCCAGAAGTGGAGCCAGCGAGAAAGGTGACAGCGCAATCAGTCGTCAAGTTCTTCAAGGGGATAGTCTGTCGCTTTGGCGTCTCGAACAGGGTCATCAGCGACAATGGTACCCAGTTCACGAGCCGCATCTTCATGCAATACGCCCAGGACCTCGGCTTCGCTTCCGTCGCTCACCCAAGGAGCAACGGTCAATCCGAAAGAGCAAATGCCGAGGTACTACACGGGCTCAAGACCAGGACTTTTGATAAGCTACGCGAGCATGGAAAGCACTGGATTGATGAACTGCCGGCGGTTCTTTGGTCGATCAGAACAACGCCAAATCGAGCCACTGGCGAGACACCCTTCTCCCTGGTCTACGAGCAGAAGCAGTTCTTCCCACGAACTCATTTATGGATCACCTTTCGTGCTCGCTTATGATGAGCTTGAGCAAGAGCAATTGCGTCTAGACGATGCAGTGCACCTCGAGGAGAGCCGGATTCAGGCAGCTGTGCGAGCCGCTCGCTATCAGCAAGCCTTGCGCCGCTATCATAGCTGCAAGGTACGAGCCAGAAGTTTTGAGGAAGGCGACCTTGTTCTTTGGCATGTTCAGTCGGCCAAGAATACAAACAAGTTGACGCCAAAGTGGGACGGCCCATATCGGGTCGTCTGAGTCACCAGGACCGGTGATGACCGCCTGGAGACCAAAGATGGCTTACCGGTGAGCAAATCCTGGAATATTGAGCATCTTCGAAAGTTCTACCCGTAGGGAGAGGTTGCTGGGCTCACCAGCGACCACCTTTTGTACAAGTCTTGCCGAAGTTGCATAATCTAACAAGGGGACCATAGCCCTGACATATATTCTCCCTTTCTTCTTTCCTTTGAAAGACACGCACAACCCCGTGCATAGGTTTGCTGGGGGGAGATACTCGGGACGCCTACAGCAGTAGCAAGAGCCAAAATGATCCACTTGAGGCCGAAAAAAGTAAACGCAGCCGACAGATAAGTTGCAAACACTTTGAGTAAGTCACTGGGTGAGTACGTCCCTGTCCTCTCTAAACGTCCTTGATTCTCTCACGTGGAAAAACCTGTGCGCCGAGGATCACTGTCACAAGCCTTCCAGATGTCGTCTCGAAGTGCGCTCAACAACCGAGGTGGCTTGTCCGGCATACCTCTTTTGTAAATAGCGTGCTCGGCGACCCATGGCAAGGCCCGGAATGGACCTAAACACCCTGTCGGTAGTGAAGGCTCCGGCAAGGTATCGCCCCATCCCCAAGGTGCTCGTGACAAGGCCAATCGTGCCAACGATTCCCCAGCAGACACACAAAGGCAGACCACGATAAAAAGAGAGAGAGAGAAAGGGACTGTGGAGGAAGAGAAGCACTGAGTATACAACTGAAAACAATAATTATATTCAAAGCACAGATTATAGTAACAAGGGGGCACGGGGGCTAATCCTGACGTGAACCTTGCACCCTCTTAACTTTGTCTACCCTATCGACGATAGGCATAACCTTCTCCTCAAAGGGCTTATGGTCCACGTTCTTCGGCAGGAGTACCATGGAGAGATTCAGATCGGGCTTCCTGTACGCCAGCTTGGTGAGCACCCTGAGGAGGACGTTCTGGCACAGCCGTCGGGCCTTGCTCGCCAGCCGCGTCGCCTCATCGGTCTGAAGACGCTTCAGGGCGTCGGTCAGACTCTCGAAGAACAAAGACAAATTGACGCTCGGAGGAGCCCCTGGAGAAGGAGAATAGCCAGGACCTTCGAGATCCATGGTGGCCAGCTGGTTGGCGATGGCAGACGTAGCATTAACAAGGCGCTCGGTCCACAACTTGACGGTCTTCATGTACTTCTTATGGTTGACGGAGGCGGCATTGAGCTGTTCCACCACGACCTGGAGCCTCCGAGTCAAATCCTCCTCCCGGGCCGCACCCTCCTTGAGTGCCTCCTCCATAGGAGTCAATTTGTTTTGTAGGGCGCCAAGGGAGGCATTGGCGCTACAAAGCGGGGCGGCCGTATCAGCCGCAGCAGCCTCAACATCCTTCAAGTTGGCAAGGGCCTTGTCCCTCGCGAAGGAAAGCGCCGATACCTTGTCGCAGTGGCCAACAAACTCTTCCTCGAGCTCTTGCACCATCCTGGTGAGCCCATCCTTGGCGACTTGGGCGGAAGACGCTCGGTCGGTGACCTCCTGGAGCTTGCCGGCATATTCCGAAGCCTGAGCATCGAGGTTTCTCTTTAACCGGTCTGCCAGCTCCTAAGTGCACTTCGCCACCAGTTTCTCGACCTCCTCGTCCTTGTCATGGAGCCACTCGCTGAGCGCGCGCTTGCGAATGGAAAGCTCCTTCTCATTTTCTTCTAGGCTTATCCGTATGTTGGTGAGGCGGGCTTCCTCGGCTGAAGTTCGACGTCGACACTCTTCCTCCTCCTTCTGGACGTCATCCGACTGAAGGTTGAGTGCTTGGTCCTCGGCCTTCAACTTCTCACGCTTGTTCTGCAACACCTTGTAGGCCTCGTAGAAGTGAGCCCGCATTTCTTTGAAACGCTTCTCAAACGCCTCCTCCGCCACATTGATGACCGACTCCCGGGAGTCCAATTACTCCCTCCTAGTGTGATACAAGGCTTGGAGCTCGCCAACGCGGTCTCTCATGGACAGGAAGAGCTGCTCCTCGTTGAGCTTTCTGCCGCCGGCTTCCAGCCCCACCCAGGCGTCGGGACCAAGATCCTCGATCAATGCTCTCCCCCTCCACCAAGATCCTTGATCGATCGGCCCCAGGCGGGACGACGAACGTCTCCTCGCTGATGCGGAGGTATGCGCTGCCCGAGGTATCCTCGGGCCCGGGAGGCTGACCGTCGCATGCCTCTCCTCCGGCGGGCTGGCATTCCTCGCCCGTGGCAGTCTCCTTGCCCCTGGCGAGCGAAGAGTCATCAGGACGCGCCTCCGGGCCCTCGACGTGCCCCTCTGCAGGCTCTTGGATATCCCACTCCTGCTCCCACTCCTCATGGGCGACCTCGCACGCCATGCCGTCGGCGGACTCAGCTGCCGTTTCATGGGAAACCTCCATAACCACGACGTCAACGTCCATCTCCTCCGCGGGAGAAGGATCTGGGGGACAGGAAGAGACGAGAAATAATCAAGATCAGGCCGATTAATCAAGAAGAGAAATCAAGAGTTAGGGGACTTGTCCACTAACTCCGCAGGCTCTGGCGAGGCGCGCTGGGGGCTTTGCCAGGGGCTGGCCACAGGAGTTGTCGGAAGCGTCGACGAAGCCTCCGGAACGGCCGCCAAGGGGTTGTCGCTGGTCGGCTCCATGGCGCCTGTCGGGGGCCCATCAATGGCCAGCGCATCAGCATTCTCCCGTACCTAACACAGATCAGTTTCACATTGGAGGGGAAAGTGAAGGTGGCAGCATCGATAGCGATTGTGCTGATGATAGTGAGGAGAGTGAAGATGACTCGGATGACAGTGAGGAAGAAAATCAGTCTCCTCCACGCCCCGGATATCGCCACGATCCAACGGCTGCTCCGAGCAAGACCTTAGCCTCCAATAGTAGGAACGTGAAGCGCGACAGGGTTGTTGCGACAGACTCTGCAAAAAAGGCTTCCCAACAGCCCAAGCCTGATGCGCCCAAGCCTTGGAAGGCTCTGCCTCCTCTCATAACTTGCATTACCACTACTGCGATACCGACCCATTCGACACTTGCATATTCTATGCAACATGTCCCGGAGGATCAGACTAGAGCCATGAAAGAAGCTATGGTTCAAGCCGGAGTGATGATGCAGTGGACCAGAGAGGCGTACGAGGCTAGTAAGTTCGCATATGATGCCGGTTCGACGCTTCAAGCGAACATCCGAGTAAGTGCCGTTGTAAGTTAATTTCCGATTGAATCTTGTCAATCTTGCTTTCCGATTGAGTCTTGTCAATCTTGCTTTTACACCCACTTGGGGTATGCTGTATTGTAGTTTGTGTTTATTCTAGTGGGGGTACGCTGAGTGAACCCACTAGGTGTAGTCCCCGAGACCGCTGTCGAATGCTTGCATCGGCAGGGGTCTAATACGAAAAGTTGTTGTCTTTTCTTTGACTCGGCCAGGCCGGACCTGGTCGGGTGGCCTTGTATCCAGTGGGGGCACGCTAAGTTCATCCAGTGGGTGTAGTCCCCGAGATCACTTTCGAGTGTTTGCCTCGGCAGGGTCTAAGTGGAAAACACGCTTTGTTTCTTTTACGTGACTCGGCCAGGATGGACCTGGTCAAGTGGTTTCATATCCAGTGGGGGCACGCTAAGTGCACCTAGTGTGTGTAGTCCTCGAGACTAATGTCGATCGTTTATGAAGGGCATTAGTCGTAAGAACTTGGGTGGGTGCGGCAGGCCGCTATTTGGTCGAATGAACTATATTTATCCACTCTGAAGTAAAAAAATACTAGTGTCGACTGAATTATTCCCTTGATGTTTTTCAGAATGCCTGTGAGATTGGATCTAAGTACGCCAAGGTGGAATCAGAAAAGAACCAGCTTTAGCTGGATTTGGAGGTGCAAACCAATGACTTTGATGCCTTGAACAAGACATTTGAAGACAAAGACAAGGTCCTTGCAGAGCTTAAAGAAAGGTCCAAGGCTACTGAGAAGAAGCTTTAGGACGTTGGTAAGTTGGAAGAAGAAAACGCGAAGTTAAAGAAAGAACGACTTGAATGGGAAAAAAGCTTGATCAAATGGCTAAGAGGGGAAACGCCATGGAGAAGTTTGTGAAGGACTTCCTGACCAAGATGCTTGCGACACTTATTGGTATGCTTCCTTCACCGAGTGAATATTTTCAAACTTTACCAAATGAAATGTGACTGATTTTTCATTTTCCCCTTCGCACAGAATTCTTCCCGGACTTCGAAAAGGAGACTGATGAGGTGGAGTCATATCTGGATCCCACCAAGTCACCTATTCCAGATGCTATGGCCGTAGACATGTTCCTTCTCAATGCTCGCCTCCTGAAGGTTCAGGGGTACATTACTCGACTGCGAGCTAGTGTGGGGAAGATTGACAAGGAGTTGTGGCCTGAAGACACTTTCCGGACTGATCTGGAAGGTGTGATGAGCCACCTGGGTCAGATTCCCGACAGGGTGCATGCGTGGAAGAAGTCTCCTGCGCGATGCGGAGCCGATGTAACCCTTTCATTGTAAGGAAGAAAGAGAAGACAAGCTGAAGGCACTCCAGGTGGCGAATACAAAAAAACTCCAGTTTGAAAATTATATGGAAACCTTCATCGGCGCAGCGATGCATTACTGATGGGATCGTACTTGATACCTTCTTTGAGCCTGCAAGTCCTGGGGAGCCTTGAGTTGAAATTATGATCACTGCCAGAACTTTAATTCACCTCGGTATGCCTAGTGTTACTGTATCGTTAAAACTTCATTCGAGTGAGGAACCCGAGTACTTTCCGTGTGCATGGATGACTTTAATCCGTGCCAGATTCCTTCAAAATTATCTGCATTTGAGACTTGCTTGATTTTTGAATGTTCTCGAGTGAACAGATAACTATTCATTCGGAAAAGTTTTTTTAACTTCGGCGAGTTACTCGTGGCTAACCCCCCCCCCCCCCGAGTGAAAGGATTTCCCTTCACTCGGAGTATATGTTTTACTTAGGTGAAGACTAGTTCGCGGCTAGGCATCTGAGTGGGTACGTTGTTATTCGCTCGGAAGGGGTTTTAACTTAGGCGAAAATATGTTCGTAGCTAAGCCCTAGAGTGAGAGGATTTCTCTTCACTCGGAGTAATTTCTATACTTGGGGAAAGATTGATTCGCAGCTAAGCATCAGAGTGAATAGTTGGTTATTCACTCGAAAGGTTTTTTTAACTTAGGCGAAACATGTTCGCACCTAAGCCCCCGAGTGAGAGGATTGCTCTTCACTTGGAGTAATTTCTATACTTAGGTGAAGACTGGTTTGCAGCTAAGCATCCGAGTGAATAGTTTGTTATTCACTCGGAATGGTTTTTTAACTTAGGCGGAACATGTTCGCAACTAAGCCCCTGAGTGAGTGGACTGCTCTTCACTCGGAGGAATTTCTATACTTAGGCGAAGACTGGTTCGCAGCTAAGCATTCGAGTGAATAGTTTGTTATTCACTCGGAAGGTTTTTTGAACTTAGGTGAAACATGTTCGCAGCTAAGCCCCCGAGTGAGAGGATTGCTCTTCACTCGGAGTAATTTCTATACTTAGGCGAAGACTAGTTCGCAGCTAAGCATCCGAGTAAATAGTTTGTTATTCACTCGGAAGGTTTTTTTAACTTAGGCGAAACATGTTCGCAGCTAAGCCCCTGAGTGAGAGGATTGCTCTTCACTCGGAGTATGTTTTGGGTGAGAAACTGCTCGATTGGAATCGACACAAGTTGAAGAAATTATGACTTCAACAAGCAACATTGTTCAGTAAACTCTCTTATTACGTCAATCCGACTTGTTGTCAAGCATAAAAACGTCGGAGCAGGTCTGCATTCCAAGCTCGGGGTTCGTCGGCTCTCTTCTTGAGGTTGTAGAGATGATAAGCTCTGTTGTTCAGTACCTTGGTGACTATGAATGGTCCCTCCCATGTAGGGGCTAAATTGTGAGGCCTTTGTTGATCCACTCGGAGCACCGGATCGCCTTCGTGGAATTCCCTACTCGTGACATGTCTTGCATGGAATCGGAGAAGATCCTGTTGATATGTGGTCGACCGAATCAAGGCCATCTCACGCTCTTCCTCCAACAGATCCACTCCGTCTTGCCGCGCCTGTTCGGCTTCAACTTCCGAGTACAAATCCACGCGGAGAGAATTATGAAGGATATCACTCGGGAGAACAGCTTCAGCTCCATATATCGAGAAGAAGGGTGTGCGTCCAGTCGACCGGTTAGGGGTTGTTCTCAAGCCCCATAAGACAGATGGCAGTTTAGTTACCCAGGCTCCAGTTGCATGTTCCAGGTCCCGCATGAGTCGCGGTTTTAGCCCTTGAAGGATAAGGCGGTTTGCCCGCTTATCTTGCCCATTGGTTTGGGGGCGTGCGACGGACGCATAATCCACCTGAGTGCCTTTAGCAGAGCAAAAGCGCCCGAACTCCTCTGAATCGAAGTTGGAGCCATTTTCTCTTATGATGGTGTGAGGAACTCCATACCGAAATGTTATATCTCTCATGAACTTGATGGCGGTGCACAAGTCCAACTTCTTTATTGGCTTGGCTTCAATCCATTTAGTAAACTTGTCGACTGCAACAAGTAGGTGTGTAAATCCACTCTTACCCGTTCGGAAGGAGCCGACCATATCCAGACCCCAAACAACAAATGGCCAGACGAGTGGGATGGTCTTCAAGGTAGAAGCAAGCTTGTGGGACAAATTGGAATAGAATTGGCAACCTTCGCAGTGATCAACGATATCTTTGGCCATCTCATTAGCATGTGGCCAGAAGAACCCAGCTCGGTATGCTTTGGCAACCGTGGTCTGAGAGGACGCATGATGACCATAGGTTCCCGAGTGGATTTCTTCTAGGATCATTCGGCCCTCCTCAAGGGAGATGCACCATTGAGCTATGCCGGTAACAATTTCTCTGTACAACTGATCGCCCATCACAGTAAAAGCTTCTGATCTGCGGACAATTTGCTTGGCTTCAACTTCATCTTCAAGGAGTTATCTTCTCAGGATGTATGCGATGTATGGCCCTATCCACTCGGGTGTGATCACCAAGATTTCCATAACTAGATCAACCACCACTGGGACGTCAATCTCAGTCGGGTTGGACGGGCTCACTCGTTGTGGGGGATCTTCAGTGAAATGATCCTCTTGCACCGAAGGAGTATGCAAATGCTCCAGGAACACATTGCTAGGGACAGGCTTGCGAGTGGATCCAATCTTGGCCAGTTCATCAGTTGCTTGGTTTTTCAGTCAGGGAACATGGTGGAGCTCGAGACCTTCAAACTTCTTTTCAAGTTTCCTTACTGCATTGCAGTATCCAGTCATGGCGGGGTTCTTGACATCCCATTCCTTCATCAGTTGATGGACCACCAAATCCGAGTCGCCGTATACCATCAGGCATCAGACACCGAGTGAGATGGCCATACGCAACCCTTAGAGGAGGGCTTCATATTCAGCCTCTTTGTTGGACGAATCGAAATGAATCTGGAGGACATAATTAAGCTTGTCGCCTTTTGGAGACACCAATACCACACCAGCACCGGACCCATTTAATATTTTGGAGCCATCGAAGAACATGGTCCAGTGTGCCGAGTGAATCTGAGATGGTTGTTGTTGTTCCACCCACTCGGCCATGAAATCAGCAAGGGTCTAACACTTGATAGCTTTCCTTGCCTCAAATTTGATGTCAAAATATAGCAGCTCAATGGCCCATTTAGCGACTCGACCCGATGCGTCTCGATTGTGAAGAATCTCCGATAGTGGGGCATCGCTGACGACTGATATAGAATGATCTTGAAAGTAATGCGCCACCTTCTTCGCTGACAAGTATATTCCATAAAGGAGCTTATGGTAATGGGGATACCTTTGCTTCGAAGGGGTCAATACTTCAGAAATGTAATAGACTGGGCACTGGACCTTGTAGGATTTGCTTTCTTCTTCTCTCTCGATGTCAGAATCGTGCTGACGACTTGATTGATAGCTGCAATGTATAAGAGTAGTGGTTCTTTGCTGTGCGGAGCAGCAAGCACCGGCTGGGTGGAAATTAGGTCTTTGAGCTCGAGAAACGATGCTTCTGCTTCGTCATTCTACTCGAACACATCAGATTTTTTCATCAGTAAGTATAAAGGCGATGCCTTCTCACCGAGGCAAGAGATGAACCGACTCAATGCTGCCAAACAGCTGATAACCCAGAAGTATAGGGGACCGCAACAGTTTTCGTGGGTAGAGTATTCAACCCAAATTTGTTGATTCGACACAAGGGGAACCAAAAGAATATTCTCAAGTATTAGCAGTTGAGTTGTCAATTCAACCACACCTGAAAGACTTAGTATCTGCAGCAAAGTTTCAGTAGCAAAGTAGTGTGATAGTAACAATAGCAGCGGTAACAATAGCAATAGTAACATCAGTAGCAGTAGTGACAACAGTGACAGCAGTAGCGGCAAAGTAACGTAACAAGGACCAGTAGGAAAAGACTCGTAGGAATTGGATCGGTGATGGATAATTATGTCGGATGACATTCATCATGCAACAGTTATAACATGGAGAGATATGTAACTAGCTCCAGTTCATCAATGTAATGTAGGCATGTATTCCGTATATAGTCATACATGCTTATGGAAAAGAACTTGCATGACATCTATTGTCCATACCTCCCGTGGCATTGGGGTCCTAATGAAAACTAAGGGATATTAAGGTTCTCCTTTTAATAGAGAACCGGAACAAAGCATTAGCACTTAGTGAATACATGAACTCCTCATACTATGGTCATCTCCGGGAGTGGTACCGGCTATTGTCACTCCGGGGTTGCCGGGTCATAACACATAGTACTTGACTACCACTTGAAAGATAGGATCGAGAACACACGTATATTGATGAGAACATGACAGGTTCAGATCTGAAATCATGGCACTCGGGCCCTAGTGACAAGCATTAAGCAGAGAAAAGTAGTAGCAACATCAATCTCAGAATATAGTGGATACTAGGGATCAATCCCCATCAAATCTAACTCGATTACATGATAGATCTCATCCAACCCATCACAATCCAGCAAGCATACAATTAGATTACTCACGAACGATGAAGAACATCATGGAATTGGCGATGAAGGATGGTTGGCGATGACGAAGGCATCGATTCGCCCTCTTCGGAGCCCAGAACGGACTCCAGATCTGCCCTTTAGAGGAAGAACAGGTGCTGGCGGCGGCTCCGTATCGTAAAACGCGATGAACTCTTCTCCTTGATTTTTTTCTGGGCGAAAGAGACTAAATAGAGTTGGAGTTGGAGGCGGTGGAGCCCCGAGGGCCCCACAAGCCTGCCAAGCGCGACCAGGAGGCCCCGCGCCTCCTGGGCTTGTGGGATCCTCGCTCCACGTCTCCGGTTGATTCTTGCGCCAGTGTTTTTTATATATTCCCCAAAAAATCCTCGTAAATTTCCAAGTCCTTCCGAGAACTTCTATTTATGCGCAAAAAGAACACCATGGCAATTTTGCTAAAAACACCGTTAGTCCGGATTAGTTCCATTCAAATCATGCAAAATAGAGTCCAAAACAAGGGCAAAAGAGTTTGGAAAAGTAGATACGATGGAGACGTATCAACTAGCGAGCAATAATAATAAGTTTGAAACGTCAACACTTCAATCAAAACAATCATGAAGCAATATGAACAGATGGTATCTCGTTAGCTCTTTCTGAGACCGCAAAACATAAATGCACAGCACCTTCAAAGACCAAGGGCTTGCTGAACATTGTAATTCATGGCCAAGAAGATCCAGTCACAGTCATAATCAATATCAATTAAAAGCAAAGCATAGAAATGACGGAGGTGCTCTCTAATTGGTGCTTTTTGAAAGAAGAGGATGACTCAACAGAAACACAAATAGATAGGCCCTTCGCAGAGGGAAGCATTGATTTGCAGAGGTGCCAGAGCTCAAGCTTTGAAGACAGAGATAAAAATTTTTGGGTGGCATGCTTTCATTGTCAACGCGATGACCAAGAATTTTCACCATCTTCCATGCTACACATACTATAGGCGGTTCCCAAACAGAAAAGTAAAGTTTTGACTCCCCCACCACCGATCAATCACACTCCACGACTAGCCGAATCCTCGGGTGCCGTCCATACCAAAAACAATCCAGGGGGAGTTTTGTTTGCAATTATATTTTCTATTTGAGCGTGGAACTGGGCATTCCAATTACCGGCCCCTTTCTCGTGAGTGATAGTGAATAAACACATATCGAGGATAACACGCCTAGCATGTAAGATACTGATCGCCCCTTGTCACCACATGAGTGATTCGGGCATGCAAACTTGATTATTACTTGATGGTTTAGAGAGTGGAACATGCAAATTTACTTGGAATGGCAGGTAGATACCGCATATAGGTAGGTATGGTGGACTCACATGGAACAACTTTGGGTTTATGGAAGTGGATGCACAAGCAGTATTCCCGCTTAGTACAAGTGAAGGCTAGCAAAAGACTGGGAAGCGACCAACTAGAGAGCGACAACAGTCATCAAAATGCATTGAAATTAACCAACATTGAGTGCAAGCATGAGTAGGACATAAATCACCATAAACATGAATATCATAGATGCTAGGTTGATTTTGTTTCAACTACATGCGTGAACATGCGCCAAGTCAAGCCACTTGAATCATTCAAAGGAGGATACCATCCTATCATACTACATCATAATGATCTTGAAATTCATGTTGGCATCCAAGATAAACCATTATGAGCTCATAGCTAATTAAGCATGGCATCAGAAACTATGATCTCTAAGTTGTCATTGCAAACATGTTTACAAAAACAAAATATATCGAGTTCATACCAAGTTTTCCAGGCTCAGTCACTTCATCAGATATCGACATTTTTGCCTTTCACTTGCACGACCGAATGATGTGAACAATAATAAAATTGTTCGTGCATTGGACTAAGCTGGAATCTGCAAGAAAACACAAAGGAGAAGACAAAGTAATATGGCTCTTTGACAGATAAACAGATATGCATGTGAGAGCCACTGAACATTTTAACCATGGTCTTCTACCTTGACCCAAGGAAAAAGAAAACTAATTACACGGGGAAGCTCCCAACAAGAAAAAGAAGAACGAGAAATATTTTTGGGTTTTCTCAATCTAAACAAACACACGAGAAGAAAGCGAGAAAAAGAAATAAACTAGCACGGATGGTATAGCGGCAAGGTGTCAACACCGACTATCAAAGTGAAAGCATGAGCAAGAATATAAAGTCGGTGAGAAACACGTACTCCCCCAAGCTTAGGCTTTTGGCCTAAGTTGGTCTACTCCCAAGGTGGGAAGTAACCGTCTCCGTGGTACTCTGGAGTGTATTGAGGGTGCCACTGCTGGGTGAGCTCCTCTGGCTCCCACTGATTAAGTGGTGTCTCGTACTCGACTGGTAGCTCGGGCATGGGCGCTTGTGGTGGCGCTATGCCCCAATATGCGTAGATGTCCGATGGTATAATAATGTACCTGCCTAGATGAAGATTGAACAAAGAAGGAGAAGGCAAAGTAATAGTCTCACGAGTACCCTGACTAAATACCAAGTTATAAATCATCCTCTTATTTATATCTTCATCAAGAAAGTCATGGCGAACCATGCTATCATAATCTAGATATCTCTCAGGAAGAAGCATCTCTTCTTCCTCGTGCAGTCTAATAGGTATCTCAAAAATATCTAGCAAGACGGGTAGCATAGATACCTCCGTAAACAACACCTTTAGTACGGTTCGTGTTCAACCGTTGAGCCACTATAGCGCCCAAGCTATTAGTTTTATCGTTATAAAGGGCTTCACGCAAAACCGCAAGATCTGGGGAGCTGAGGGCCCCGGCTTTCCCACGGCCAATCAAACATTTTCCCACGAATAGAGAGAAATACCGAAGCACGGGGAAATGTATGCTAGCAACTCTAGTGCAAGATACTCCTCTCTCCTCTCCTACAACAATAGTATCAATGAAAGCCTCCAAGTCCCGTCGACGAGGTTCATGAATATCCCCAACATAAGGTAATTTGCAGACATTGCAAAAATCCTGAAGTGACATGCGCTGGGGGATATCATATAACTTGAACTCAACCATAGGAGGGTTCTTCCTTGGATAGAAATTAAATCTTTGCACGAAAATATTAGTGAGGAGGAGGTATTGTGGGCACTAATCTTCAAAAAATGCGATAAGGCCTGGGTCCTCCATCAAGTAATAAAAATCCTCATAAAGACCGGCGACATGTAAGAACACATCGCTTGGCCACTCGCACGCTCGAACTTCTTCAACTCGGGGGACCGGATACTTGGGTTTCTTCTTCTCATTTTCATCGTCCTTGGGGTCACGGCTTGAAGAGCCTCTTAGGAACCTCCTCATCTTTTCCTTTTTTTTCTCTAAAAATTTCTGAAATTTTTAGTGACTCAAAGGAAAAGTGAACAAGGCTCAACAAAACTCATAGCAACTACTCCTTCAAGTGCCTAGAGGCCATATGCATCAATACTACTTGGGACCAACTAAAATTAGCATGCAAAGCTCAAGAACAGGGTCACCAAAGCATCAAAAATATGCAACGAATAAGGCACTAGGGCAAAAACTAATTGGACCAATGGAGGAGTCACATACCAAGGAACAATTCCGCCAAAATAGTTTGGTGAATGGGGCTTTGCACAAGGAGATCGAAAAAGGCAGCAAAAAAAGCAAGAACACGGTTTTGAGTTGTGGAATGATTTTTCCTCGAGGTAGGAGAAGGAGATGGGAGCTAGAATAAGTGAAGGGGGGCCACGTGGGGCCCACAAGCCTGGTAGGCGCGGCCAGGGGGGGTACCCGTGCCTCCTGGGCTTGTGGCCCACTGGTGCATCCCCCTGACTGGCTCTCTGTCTCAGAATTTTACAAAAATTCCAGAAAAAATCATACTTGATTTTCAGGGCAATTGAAGAACTTTTATTTTCGGGACTCTTTTCTAAGGGACGCAAAAAGCAGAAAACAGGAAAAACTAAAGCTAAATCTATCATTTTTTCTTCTAAGCAACATAAAATAAAGGTTTGGAATAGAGGGTTGTGACTCCTAGATTCATCCATCTGATGGTCATCAAAAGAAATCTGTCAATGAGGTTGATCAAGTCTCCTTGACAAACTTTTTTCGAATCGCATAAAAACGGAGAATTTTCGAATAGTCACTAGGTTACCTCAATGGGGATGTGCATATCCCCAACAAGCAAATCATACTTCATCTTAACAGTAGGTATAGGGCATTCAAAGCTCCCAATAAGAATTGATGAAGTTTTTTCAATAACATTGATGCAATGTACTCGATATTTTTTCTTCGGAAAGTGCACCGTATGCTCATTACCATTGACATGGAAAGTGACATTGCCTTTGTTGCAATCAATAACAGCCCCTGCAGTGTTTAAAAAGGGTCTTCCAAGGATGACTGCCATGGCATCATCCTCGGGAATATCCAGAATAACAAAGTCCGTTAAGATAGTAACGTTAGCAACCACAACAGGCACATCCTCGCAAATGCCGATTGGGAAAGCAGTTGATTTGTCGGCCATTTGCAAGGAGATTTCAGTGGGTGTCAACTTATCCAATTCAAGTCTACGATAAAGAGAGAGAGGCATAACACTGACACCAGCTCCAAGATCGTATAAATCAGTTCTAACGTAGTTGCCTTTAATGGAGCAAGGTATAGTGGGCACTCCATGATCACCTAGTTTCTTAGGAGTTCCACCTTTGAAGGTGTAATTAGCGAGCATGGTGGAAATCTCAACCTCAGGTATCCTCCTCTTATTAGTCACAATATCCTTCATGTACTTAGCATAAGGAGACATTTTGAGCATATCTGTCAAACGCATTTGCAGAAAGACAGGTCTAATCATTTCAACAAAGCGCTCAAAATCCTCAGCATCCTTTTATTGGATGGTTTGGGAGGAAAGGGCATGGGTTTCTGAACCCATGGTTCTCTTTCATTACCATTCTTCCTAGCAATGAAGTCATTCTTATTGTATCTCCTATTCTTAGGTTGTGGGTTATCAAGATCAACTGGTTCAATCTCCACATCCTTATCATTGCTAGGTTGAGCATCATCATGAACACCACTATCGATATTATCATTACGCTCATGTTCATCACCAGATTGTGTTTCGGCATCAGAAACAGAGACATCGTTTGGATTTTCGGGTGTAACAGCAACAGAGTTGCTAACATGCAAGTTCCTATCATCTTTCTTTTTCTTCCTAGGATGACTAGGTGCCTCGGTGCTAAGTCCTTGAGAATCTTGTTCAATTCTCTTAGGATGACCCTCAGGATACAAAGGTTCCCGGGTCATTCTACCGCCTCTAGTGATGACTCTAACAGAATTGTCATTCAACTCATTGAGCAAGTCATTTTGAGGCTTAAGTACTTGTTCTACTTGAGTAGTGACCATAGAGGCATGTTTACTCAAAAGCTTAAGATCATTGACATTTCTATCCACACAAGCACTTAAATGACTAAGCATACGAGCATTCTGTTCCAATTGTCTGCTAACATAATCACTGAAACTTTGTTGTTTGACAACAAAGTTATCAAATTCATCTAAGCATAAGGTAGCAGGTTTATCAAAAGGAATATCACTCTCATTGAATCTACGAAGAGAATTTACCTCTACTACATGTGTCGTGTTATCAAGACCATGGATCTCTTTGATAGGTGGTAGATTCTTGACATCTTCCGATTTAATGCCTTTCTCTTGCATAGATTTCTTAGCTTCTTGCATATCTTCAGGACTGAGGAATAGGATACCTCTTTTCTTCGGAGTTGTCTTCGGAGGTGGTTCGGGAATAGTCCAAGCATTATCATTTCTCAAGATATTATTCAATAGAATTTTAGCTTGTTCCACAGTTCGTTCCCTGAAAACACAACCAACACAACTATCTAGGTGGTCCCTAGAAGCATCGGTTAGTCCATTATAAAAGATATCAATATATCATTTTTCTCAAGAGGGTGATCAGGCAAAGCATTCAATAGCTGGAAAAGCCTCCCCCAAGCTTGTGGGAGACTCTCTTCTTCAACTTGCACAAAGTTATATATATCCTGCAAGGCAGCTTGTTTCTTATGGGCAGGAAAATATTTCTCAAAGAAGTAGTAGATCATATCCTGGGGACTATGCACAAAACCAGGAGCAAGAGAATCGAACCAAGTCTTAGCATCATCCTTTAGCGAGAAAGGAAACAACTTAAGGATATAGTAGTGGCGGATCTTTTGTTCACTCATGAATAGGGTGGCTATATCGTGCAGCTTAGTAAGATGTGCTACGACCGTTTCAGACTCATAACCATGAAAAGGATCAGATTCGACCAAAGTGATTAACTCAGGATCGACAGAGAATTCATAATCCTTATCGGTCACAAAGATAGGCGAAGTAGCAAACTTAGGATCGTATTTCATCCTAGCGTTGAGAGATTTTTCTTTCCACTTAAGAAGTAATTTATCAAGATCATAGCTATCCTTACATCCAAGAAAGTCCTCAGCTACCTCTCCCTCCATAACATAACCCTCAGGTATATCAGGCAATTCATATCTAGGAGAGCTAGTTATAACAGGTGAAACAGCAGGTTCTACTTCAATAATTTCAGCAGCAACTCTAGCAATTTCTGCATCAAGGAATGCACCTAGTGGCAAAGCAGTATCAAGCAAAGCATCATCACAAGCATCATGGATAGCAGAAGTAGCGTCATGAAGCACAGGCGACACATAAGAATTTCTAGTAGGTGGTGGTGTCGCAAACTTACTCATAACTGAAGGTGAATCAAGTGGAGAGCTAGATGGCAGTTCCTTACCTGTCCTCGTAGTTGAGGACAAGACTTTAGTTTTTGGATCTCTCGGATTCCTCATAGTGATCAACAAACGTAAATCCCAAGTGACTCATAGAAAATAGTCTTGATAACCCACAAGTATAGGGGATCGCAACAGTTTTCGAGGGTAGAGTATTCAACCCAAATTTGTTGATTCGACACAAGGGGAAGGAAAAGAATATTCTCGAGTATTAGTAGTTGAGTTTTCAATTCAACCACACTTGAAAGACTTAGTATCTGCAGCAAAGTTTCAGTAGCAAAGTAGTGTGATAGTAACAGTAGCAGCGGTAATAGTAGCAATAATGACAACAGTGGCGGTAACAGTATTAACAGTGATAGCTGTAGCGACAAAGTAACGTAACAAGGACCAATAGGAAAAGACTCGTAGGCATTGGATCGGTGATGGATAATTATGCCTGATGACACTCATCATGCAACAATTATAACATGGACAGATATGTAACTAGCTCCAGTTCGTCAATGTAATGTAGGCATGTATTCCGTATATAGTCATACGTGCTTATGGAAAAGAACTTGCATTACATCTACTGTCCATCCCTCCCGTGGCAGCGGGTTCCTAATGGAAACTAAGGGATATTAAGGTTCTCCTTTTAATAGAGAACCGGAACAAAGCATTAGCACTTAGTGAATACATGAACTCCTCATACTATGGTCATCTCCAGGAGTGGTACCGGCTATTGTCACTTCGGGGTTGCCGGATCATAACACATAGTAGGTGACTACAACTTTCAAGATAGGATTGAGAACACCCATATATTGATGAGAACATAATACGTTCAGATCTGAAATCATGGCACTCGGGCCCTAGTGACAAGCATTAAGCATAGCAAAGTAGTAGCAACATCAATCTCAGAACATAGTGGATACTAGGGATTAATCCCCATCAAAATTAACTTGATTACATGATAGATCTCATCCAAACCATCACCGTCCAGCAAGCCTAAGATGAGATTACTCACGAACGATGAAGATCATCATGGAATTGGCGATGAAGGATGGTTGGCGATGACGAAGGCGTCGATTCCCCCTCTCCGGAGCCCAGAACGGACTCCAGATCTGCCCTCTAGAGGAAAAACAGGTGGTGGCGGCGGCTCCGTATCGTAAAACGCGATGAACTCTTCTCCTTGATTTTTTTCCAGGCAAAAGAGACTAAATAGAGCTGGAGTTGGAGGCGGCGGAGCCCCGAGTGCCTCACAAGCCTGCCAGGCGCGTCCAGGGGGAGGCTGCGCCTACTGGGCTTGTGGGCTCCTCGCTCCACATATCCGGTCGATTCTTGCACCAGTATTTTTTTATATATTCCACAAAAAATCCTCATAAATTTCCAGGTCATTCCGAGAAATTTTATTTCTACGCAAAAACAACACCATGGTAATTCTGGTGAAAACAGCACTAGTCCGGGTTAGTTCGATTCAAATCATGCAAATTAGAGTCCAAAACAAGGGCAAAAGAGTTTGGAAAAGTAGATATGATGGAGATGTATCAATATCCTGTGAGCCTCTAGACGTCGTGCACCCGCATGGGGCTTTGCATCCGGACGATGTCGTCGATCTTCTCGGGGTGAACATTGATCCCATGTTTGGAAACGAGGAAACCGAGTAACTTGCCGCCAAGGACTCCGAAAGTGCACATAGCTGGGTTTAGCTTGATGTCATACTTCCTCAGGTTGGCGAATCTTTCTGCTAGGTCAGTCAACAAGCCAGAACCTTTGCGTGACTTGACCACAATATCATCCATGTATGCTTCAATGTTCCGACTGATCTGATCAAGCAGACACTTCTGGATCATACGCATGAGAGTTGCACCGGCATTCTTCAGACCAAAAGGCATGGTGATATAACAGAAACACCCGAAAGGGGTGATGAAGGACGTGTTTATTTCGTCTGGACCAAACAGACGGACCAGATGGTAGCCAGAATAAGCATCAAGAAAAGATAAACGCTCACACCCCGCAGTTGAATCAACAATTTGATTTATGCGGGGGAGCAAGAAGTGGTCTTTTAGGCAGACCTTATTAATGTTCTTGAAGTCGATACACATACGGAGGTATTTGTCTTTCTTGGGGACATGACGACATTCAGGAGCCACTCGGAGTGGTAGACCTCGCGAATGAACTTTGCCTCCAATAGTCACGCCACCTCTTCGCTGATTGCTTTTCTCTTCTCCGTGGCGAACTGTTTCAAATGCTTCTTGACAGGCCTTGCTTTTGGATCCGCTCTCAATCGGTGCTCAGCCAGCTCCATGGGTACACCCGTGTAACGCCCAAGGTGCAGTCCTATCCTTATTTTGGCGAGAGGGCCTCAACAGGGATAGAAACACATCTCGACGTTTTGTAAGAATGGATATCGTTACAAGTACATGTACTGAAAAGATGTGTATAAAGAGTTAGCTTATACTCGCCACAAGATACATCAGATTCTCATCAGTACAATACATACATTCATCATGAAAAAAAGCAGGGTCCGTCTACGGACGAAAACAAACGATAAAAGAACGATGTCCATCCTTGCAATCTCAGGCTGCCAGCCTGGAACCCATCCTAGATCGAAGAAGAAGAAGAAGAAGAAGAAACTCCAAATAGCACAATCAGCGCGCTCATGTCAAAGTAACCTTTTACCTGTACCTGCAACTGGTGTTGTAGTAATCTGTGAGCCACAGGGACTCATCAATCTCATTTCCAAAGGTATCAAGACTAGCAAAGCTTAATGGGTGAGGTATAGTTAAGTGGTGAGGCTGCAACAAGTGAGTAAGCATTTATTTGGTGGCTAACTTAGGAGTAAAAGAAATAAAGAGGGGGATGATCTATGCATAGTGGACGATAACTACTGATGATCAAATTAATGATCCTGAACACCTACTTACGTAAGACATAACCCCACATGTCCTCGATCGGAGAAAGGAGCTCGCAAAAGAGACAGTCATGGTTACACACTCAGTTAGCAAGTTTTTAATTAAGTTAACTTCAAGTTATCTAGAACCAGATGTTAAACAAAGTTTCCAGGTTGCCACATAACCGCGGGCACGACTTTCTGAAAGATTTAACCCTGCAGGGGTGCTCCAACTAGTCCATCACAAACTACCACACACTACGACGGAATGACCTCGATCAGGGAAACCCGTGATCTCCTTGGGTCCTATTGGAAAACCTCAACCTTCAGATAACCCAAAGCATCCTCGAAATCCCTCGCACAAGACGCTCGAGAAAGGTAAAACAAGTCCAGCAAGGCCGCCCGGCGTGTCGACAATCCCGATAGGAGCCGCGTATCTCGTACTCAGGACACGACAGATGAGCTATGGTTACCACGCCAAACGCTGAGTTGCCCCGGGTAGCGTTAATATGTTTCTCGGTTTGGGACCAACACCATCAGCACTGCCCCCCTATATTATATTGAATTACACCTCGGGTTCATGACGCCCAATGTTTTTCAGTATTAACAGAATTATTATGTTGGGCAAATATAGTACCAATGTTGGGCCTTGAGAGACGAGCTTTATCCTGAAACGAGAATCTAGGGGGTCCATAACAACCCCAAGCATCTTAGGAGAGCTCATTTATGGAACATAACACCGGTAGCCGAAACTAAGGCGACAAAGGTGGAATAAAACACCATACTAGAAAGGCCGAGCCTTCCACCTTTTACCAAGTATATAGGTGCATTAAATTAAATAGCATTTAACAGGGTGATATAAAAAGGTACCCATGTTAACACATGGAAGCAACTGCACCTACAACTAGCAACTCTAATACATGGTTAAGAAAGCGGTAACATAGCCAATCAGTGGTTTGCTAGGTTGTAGAAAGGTTGAAGGTTTTCATTGCAATGTTGGGAGGCTAATATTTAACAGGTGGTAGGGAGCGAGACATAACGATAGAAATGAAACAACTAGCATGGAAATGATAGTAATGATATCTAGGGAAATGTTCATCTTGCTTGAGATCCCGCTTGGAAGAAGAACGACTCCGTGAAGCAGACGAACCGACGTAGTCGAATGGATACTCACATTGCGACACGCTTGCGGAACTCTATCGAGATGAAGCAAACCGGAAACAAGAATCAACACACGATATTCACCACAGCACATGCACGACATGATGCACAACACATATGATGCATGAGCAGTTTAAGTTATGCAAGGCATGTCATGGCAGTTCACATCACGCAAACACTACACATTAAGTGAAGCTCAATATGCAACGGGTTGCATATTGACGAAACTCCACATTTAATTATTTAGTTCACTCTCGATTAGGTACACGACATTACTAAATGTTGTTTAAACATGGCAAGGGGTGAAGCACAAATTAAACTACCTATCTAGGCATTTTAAATGAGGCCGGAAACGACATATAGCATCTCCGAGACGATCCCACGCGTTAACTTTGTAATCTATCTAGATTTGTCCTAACCACATTTTATGTTTGTTAAACAGCAAAACAAAGTGGTTCACGTAAAACTACACGTCGTTCTAGTCCATTTTTAACACATCGACACGCAAACCGATGCAAGCATCACAACTAACAGCCTTAAACATGCATGAGAGTTGGAAAATTTATTCTACGCAAAATTCTAGCGAAGTTACATATGTAACTTGACGCAATCCGACGCACGGATTAAATTGTACGGGTGTTCGAAAATATGCTCTTTTTTCTGAAATTAAATAAATTCCCCGGAACCTAAAAAAAACTAACAGGCCGAATCTTGACGAACTGGGCCTAAAGAGAGGCATGGCGCGGGATAGGTAAACTGCACCCGGCCAAAAATTAGAAGGGCCCGGGGTGGGGACGGCTCACCTTGGCCGCTTGGCCGGCTAGAGCGAGAGATGATTGGGCCGGCTCGAACGGAAGCTAGGAGGCAGGCTGGTGGAGGCCGGTGGCTGGGCCTGGGGCGCGACCCATGCGAGGCGGTGGCCCAGCAAGCCAGGCACGCACGAGCAGTGCGTAGGTGGCCGGCCGACCGACGGGGCGAAGTCCGGCGGACCTCCGGCGAGGGATGAGGCGGCGGACGGGACAACTCTGACCGTCATCTTGTTTGCACGGGCTTGGGCAGAGGAGGCAGAGAGGCGGCCGGGGCTGGGGGACTGGCTGGCGGCGACCCGGCGAGGTCCGGCTGGCGGCACAGGCATGACAAAGGGCGGCGTTGCGGTGGCGCTCCGGCAACCGGCGTGCGCTCGAGGAGCTCGGACAAGCAGTGGCTGCTGGTGGTGGAGTCGGCTGCGGGCATGGCTCAGATGCACAGAGGTCGCCCGGACATGTCCGAGTTGGCCGCAAACATGTCCGGTAGGTGGGGTTTGGGGCGATTTTGGGCCATTGTATGGGGATCTAATGGTCCAGATTTGGCCCAGAGATGGATTTCGGGAAAGTGAGGAGGTGGAGCTAGTAGGTGGGGTTTTCTAGGGGGGTGGCTGCAAAATGGCTAGGGGTAAACCCTAGTGGATTGAGAGAGCTCCTCCATGTGGTGGTTCTTACATATGGTTGTGCCATGGTGGGGTGGACCTTGTCCGTCCGATCGCGATCCGACGACCACAAATGGAGGAAGTGGCTTGATGGCTCTAATGGGTTGTGTAGCTGTGCTATGTAGGGATGAGAGGGAAATGGTGCGGCCCATGACATAGTTTTTAAACCGACAAAACCGTCCCATGAATAACCGATAATGGTGCCGCTATGGTCGACTGTCCGGGTATCAAACGGACTCCGATTGGGACAAATTTGGCAGGCGGTCTACTACAACAAAATAAGATTGCACGCCAAGTTTTAACCCAATCCGAGAATATTTTATACGCACTTCTAAAAACAATATTTCATCGATGCCACGTGTGTGCGTGGTTGGGCTCTAAACGTACAGCGACGAACACGGAGAGAACCGGCAACTAATAACGGATGCAGTTTTGAAAACTGGCGGCAACGGAGTGCCGATGCAATGCAGATGATGCGCATTATGCGATGATGAATGCAACAGACAAACTAACAACACAACGACAACAAAATAGAAGGGGAATATTATGGAGCGTCGGTCTCGGGATGTCACAACTGTCCTACACTAACAAGAGATCTCGACCCGAGGTGTAAGATTGAGAGATGGGAACAGGAACTGAAAGAGCAAACGGTAAGGCTTAGTGTCTTCTTTACAGACGAGTGAAACCAATGAATCTTGAAGGTTGCAAATATAGTAAGAATGACATGAGGAACAATCAAGAATTCAATCAAAATCTTGGCAGAACTTCGGTAGGAAAAAGTGACAAAAATTCGATACAATGGAAAGATCTTGACTAGATTCACAACAAACTAACTAAATTGAAAAACAAGGAAAGAACATGATCTTGAGAGAACAAGACGATAGATTGAAGAGAGCAACATCACCACAATTCCAGAACAAGAGAATAGAAACTAGATCATTGGGAAGAAGGAATGGAGAGAAAAATGAAAACTTCTATCACAATTGAATTGAAGAGCCTCCGGACAAGAATAATTGAACGGAGTTGTTGGCAGGCCCACAACGGAAAGAACAAGCTTGTAGTGTACTTATGAAAACCATCCCAAAATAATGAGGTGACAACTAGCCACTAACAGAACAAGGATTGATTGGATGCAGCAAGGAAGGCAAAACTTCTTTCACCAAGAGGATACATTGAGAACTTGGATTAATGGCAACACCATAATAGGAACAATCCTTAGACAGAGCTTTAGGTGAACTCTAAACCAAGATAGCTCAATGAAGAAACCATGGGTTGAAAAAAATATCTCATGATCATAAAACTGGTGAGTTTAAATATCTCACTCCTGTAACAAACTCTCTTCGAGACTCTTCCACTAACAAGAATGCTATAATACCACCTCAAAGGATAAAGGAGGAAGAATTTCCCTTTGAAATGCAAGACCAAGAATACTTGAGGTTCTCCAACAAGAGTCTTGAAGAACACATGAGAAAAAGAATTTGATATAATGAGCCACTCCGGAAGAAGAATTGAAATCACTTTGAGGGAACAACAATAAGAATTATGTTATGCTTATCCTTCATCAAGTTAAATTGATGATAATCACGGATTTTCATCCCAATTATTCTTCTTGAAAAAGATTGAAAAGAGAAAGACATATGGCACAAACTCGTAGATGCTTGAGGAGACACCGGTAAGAATCTGAATGAACGGGGATAAAAAGAATGAATGGAGATACATGAGACTGAAGAGATCATGAGCCACCTGAGAGAAAAAACTTGAACAGGGCACCAGAATAATTGAGAGACGAACAAAGAGACAACAATTGAGAAGAATTTGAGGATGAAAGATGAAAGGTAAGAACGAATAAATCTTCTGAAATGGTGGCCTTCGGAGGATCAAGAAATGACAACAAATCTGAAATGCATCGGATATGCATGGAAGGAATTACTCATGATTGAAAACAATTGAGACGAAAGCACGAAGCCGAGATGAAAATCTTCACAGGAATGGAGCAATATTTAAGAGAAACTCTCCTTCGGTTTTCCGAGCTGAGAATGATGAGAAGGAACACCACCAGAACTACTGAGACACTCCGGAATAATGAATGAGGAAAGTTGAGCCAACGAAGGAATTAATTCAAATAGATCTTGAGAAGGAATATGACTGATGGAAATCATTCTTACGTCATAGTTGAAAAGAATTAGAGATCTCCGAGAAGGATTAGAAGAGCCACATAAGATCCTGGGAGAAGCCTGTTGGTTATGGGCCCACTCAAAAGAAACACCGTTGAAAAGATTGATTATAAAAGAGAGATTTCTTGTACCAGTATGACTGAAAACTTGATGAGGTTGGGAACCTCGAAATAATTGAAAGGATTGAAAACAAGAAAGTCTGAGATACCTAGAACACTCCGGATAGAATAGAGAGAGATGAAAAACAAGAAAGACTTGATAAGAATTTTCAACATGGGAAGGAATTTAAAGGATGAAAAGGCTATGATGAACACGGATAGCTTGAATTAAATTCACCGAAAAAGAGAACAAGAATAAAAATTGATGAGCTTAGAACTCCTGAGAATCTTCATAATGAATCACCGGATCACAGAGCAAAGACAGGATAGCGGAAGCAACAATGAAACGAAATGCACTTGGATGATAATCTAATCATTGAAGAAAAGGGTGGGAGGGAGGGGAAAAACAATTACAACTTGGGACAGATGAGTTGAACTTCGGAAGGAAATGTGTCGGTGTTCTGGGAACGGGGGTACCCAGACGTGCCTGCCTGCGGCCTAGGTCTAGCCCAGTTCATCAATGCAAGATCGGCAAGGGACATCACCACCTTGAGCAAGGCCCTCGCAAGGGGCCAAGCCTTGCGAGGAAGAGCGACATCAAGACCCGCGGGGGGGCTCCTCAGGACCCCTCCGGAGTGGCCGATATTTCAAGGCAAGGCCGAGCCCAGGAGTCAAGGGTGACGCCATGGAAGGACAGATGAGCAGCAGATGGCAGGATGGGGCAGTTTCCCCTTTAGTGCAAAAGACCAGGGAACATTTCAGGGTCCCAAAGGCATCTTCCAAAGGTTTCCCTTCTGGTGCAACAAGATCATGGCCGCTCGCCGGCAGGATGAGCGTCATCCCCGTGCCCACCTCTGCGACGCTGGCAGCTGCTTTGCAGGCGAAGACCACATTTTACAGGGGAAGCATGTTCCCTTGTTCCCCATGGAAGTTGGCCGTTGTGAGATCCCTTCCAGCCTATGATAAGGGAAGAGGACCCGGGCCTCCACTATAAATAGAGAGGGTAGGATACTTGGCAAGGTAGCGGATCATTGAAACCCCAGAGCAACACGCCTAGCCAGTTGGCCTCGGGAGGCTCGAGAGCACTGCACTAGTTCATCCACCAACCTCCAAGAGAGGAAATCCACCAAACGCGGGAGTAGGGTTTTACGTTTCGCAGCGGCCCGAACCTGGGTAAACTATTGTGTTCTGTGTTCCCCTTGCCATCGAGTGAGTCCTTCGTTGTTTCCGTCGAGTAGCGGGCTAGGTAAGGTCCACCCGACATAGATCGCTGCACACGCCCCTATGTTCGAATCCTCAAGGTTTTCCGGCGCCCGAAACCTGACATTTCGCGCGCCAGGTAGGGGGCGTGTGAAGACCTTCTCCTAGCTTCCTCCTTCCAGGCCGCTGCACCGATGGCCGGCGAACAACCAGCTTCTCCGAGCCTCGTCAAGTTGGTCTCCGACCTCCATGTCACAGTGGCTGGAAGCTCGCATGCCGGCGTCGTGAGACTAGGCAGCTCATACCAGGGTGTCAACATCGTATCCACCATGACGGCCACCCGTACTACCCAGGCGCATGGGGGCTGGGCAGCGGCCCAGGCACCCGCAGTGCGCCACATCAACTTGGGAGACCTCAGCGCACACTACGCGTTATGGATGGCAAGAGAGAAGCTCCGCCAACGACTGACACTTGGGGGCTTCAACAGCTGGGCGGACCACATCATGGAGCTGATCACCGTTGCCCAGAAGACCGTCCAGTCTGGTGCATCCTCAAGGCCAGAGGCGCCGGGCACCGGGAGCTCGCACCGCGTGCCGGTCCCTGGACCTGCTAGCTTCTGGGCCCTACCCGCACTGGGCGGGGCCAAGAGAGACGCGCTTCGCGCTGGCCTCCACCTTCTCCAGACCCCAGCGATCGGCCCCGAAGTGCACCATGCTGACAGCCACCAGGGATGCGAGGAGAACGGCAGGACGGCTGACGCACACCCTAGCACGCACCACCAAGACCAAGTCGCCCCCCGACAGCCTGGGGCGGCTCGTCAGGAGCGCCCCATCCGGCGCAGCCAGCAGAGGGCAGAGGCGATGGCGCGGACGAACTACGACAGCGGAGACATGGCAGGACACCAAGGAGGGAGCCAGCATCGGGCGGCGCCAAGACCAGCTAGCGGCAGCAATAGGAACAAGCGACTTCGCGTGAAGGCTTACCGCAGGAAGATCTTCGAGTAGCACGGCCGGGGGGATCCCCCTCTTCCGTCGAGAGGAACCGCACCCATCGCGCTGCTAAACGGCCATGGGGGACGGTCGAGCGACTGCATGGAGCCGTACGTGTCGGAGTATGCCACACGACCTGATCCTCCCGAAGAGGAGGAGCTTCGGGCATCCCCCTGGGTGCCTATCCTCCTCAGGAGTGAGGGACGTTCGGGGGCTCCTCTTCGAGCCGGGCCCGAGGGGCGCGGGAAAGGGGGTGCCCACAAGACGCGTGGCGTGGCGCTAGCCACCCTCCCCGCAGAAGGACTACGTAAGGACAAAACCACGGGCCTCAGGAGGATGAGCGGAATACCGCGACAAGACGCCAATGGCACAGATCACTCGCGACGACCACGATGCAGGCGTGGGCGTCGGGGGCTTGGCTTCGCAGGGCGTTCCTTAGGTGCAAGGGGTCTTCAAATATTCGGCGAGGTAATTTTTGGATTTACTACCTTAAGGAGTGTCTGCTGACCGCATGAACTTCAACTACTCGGGGCATACTTCTGCAAGTCGTATCCTTTACTATTTCCATCGCATCCACTTGGCGGTCTCACACACTGCCTTGATTGCATCCTTCGGTGATCCACCTCCCTCGCTCGAGGGCACCGGCTGCTACGCATCGCCCCAACGTGGGGATGGGGGAGCCCCACAGCTCCCCAGGACCACAATCGGCATGATAAATCAGAGTCGCTTCAGCGTCCAAGGGGGCTCCCGAGCATGGCACTCCAGGGGACGTACTGATCACAAGGCCACCTGCCGCCCTTGATATCGTCCTCGGTATCCGGTAGTTATCAGGGGTGGCTGGGCCTGACCTCGTAGATGAGATCGTTCATTCGGTCGCAAGGACCAGCGGTCGGGAAATGTGTGGGACCGGGTCCTGGCGACGCAAGCCGCTTGAACGTTAAAAGGGGCTCCCGAGCATGGCGCCTCAGGAGCCTTACCGGTCACGAGGCCACCTACCACCCCCGACAGCATCCTTGGTGATCCGATCGTTGTCGGAGGAGGCAGGGTTTGACCGCGTGGCTACATCCGTTCACTCGGTCCCACGCAAAGCGATCGGGAAATGTGCGGGACTAGATCCTGGTGACGTAGAGCCGTTCGAACGTTAGAGGGGGGGTCCTCAGCATCGCGCCTTAGGGACCTTACCGGTCACAAGGCCACCTACCGCCCTTAACAGTGTCCTTGATCTAGTCGATGTTAGGGGAGGCAGGGCCCGACCCCGTAGTTACGACCGTTCACTCGGTCCCACGCAACGGCGGTTGGGAAATGTGCGGGACTGGGGCCTGTCAATGTAGAGTCATAAAAAGCCCTCAATTGGCCTCCCGGGAGGGAGCATGCAAGACCTGCGTCGACCCGTCGCACCTCTGCATCGTCCCTCAATCCTTCCGGAACCTACTTCATCCCATGACACTCTCACGTAATAACGAGCCAAGGTTGTATACGCCCAGGGCCCCCCAAGGATGCGAAAGGGGTCCACCCGATGCCTAGTGCAAGACGTATGCTCTGGTCTGGGTACAACACAGTCCACCAATGACTCTAGAAGCTCAGGCCCCAATGCCTCGGGGGTAGGGACACTCGCGAGGCCAAAGCATCCACGCGACCTCCCATATACACCCCCACCGTGACACTCTCGCGTAATAATGAGCCGAGGCTGTATACGCCCAGGGCCCCCCGTGGACGCGGAAGGGGTCCACCCCACGCCTAGTGGAAGATCTGAGCTCCGTGCTAGGTAAAAGACGAAGGCAATTAGCATGGCCCGCCAATGACCATGGTCGCAGCTGGGAATGAAACCCATTTAGTCCGGAAATCACTATGCCAGCTTTAATGCCGGACGCGACGCTTGCTTCCTTTCTCTTGGATTCGAACTATCTTCTGCTGAGTTTGAATAGGATGATTTCGAAAGTTGTTTTTTCCCAGTCTCAATGCCCGACGTTTGAAAAATGAAAGGGGGGGAAAACTTTCTTTGATGTTTCTTATTTCAGTAGCTTCGAAACCTCCCATCCGGAGGACGTGTTTGGAGACAACCGCTCCGCGCCACCCCTAGGAGTCAAGGAGCATGAATGCAAGGATATGCCACCTCAGGGGCTAATTTTTTCAGTGGTCAACCCCCGCTCGAGGGTCCGAATCGAAACTTGATACCTACACAAAGAGTCTCGGGAGGCCTTAGGGCCCCCTGGGGCGATGACCTATGGAACGAAGTGCGCAATCGCTCGGCTCCAGAAAGGGGGATTCGTGGGCGCGCCTCAGGAGCCTTACCGGCCGTCAAGGCCTGGTTCTAACGACGCAGAGCAACTTCAGTGTCAAAGGGTGCTCTTGAGCAGTGTGCCTCATGAGCCTTACTGGTCACAAAGCCACTCGACCCAAAGGGTGCTTGGGCTTTGCCCCATAAGGAGCAGCCTTGGTAACGGGTTGAACCTCACGGTGGTTGGGAAATGTGCGGGACCGGGACCTGCAGACATAGAGTGCCGAAAGGGTCTTCACCTCGTCCTGCTTACGAAATAGGAGCTGCACCGGAGGAACTATGCAAGGGACCGAGACAAATCCACGAGTAAGTGCCTCACATGCCCCAACCGGGACCCTCTCCCTTTACGACAAACTAACGGTGAATTTATAACATGCACACAAACGAAGGGATGCATGATCTAAGGGTTCGACGGCAGCAGGAAGCGAGTCCAACACCCAAGCACGCGACGGCACGAGAGGTGCCACGGGAGGACAGAACTTCCAGAAAGTCGTGCTTCCCTCATCGTCCCAAGCCACGACAGGTGCAACAACGGGCCCTAAGCTTTGCTGCCCGGCTACAACAACCACCATGATGCAAGCCATCACCTCAGGAGCAAAAAGAAAAGAGGAGAGCAGCAAAGGTAATAACAGCAAGGGTTCAAGGCCCGACAGGCCAGGGTCTTTTGACATCACACGAACATGTAAGAAGAAGATGGGACACACCTAGGGGGAGGAACCGCTGCCGGCGCCCTTGATGACCACGGGCTTGGTGTCGGAGTCCTCCTCCTCGCTGGAGACGGATACCCGGGCACACCGCTCCACCAGGGCAGCCACGTGAGGGCGGACTTCGCCCCAGGGGAGACAATGGGACTTGGTAGCGTCAAGGCAAGGCCTAGAAGCCCGCGCGTGTCGGCCACGTTGTCCTCCTCCACGCGGGAGACACTGGTCTTTAGCGTAGCCACCACCCTCTCGAAGAAGGTGAGGTAGCCCCCGTTGCTCATCTCGTTGGGCAGTGCCCGGGCCTCCCTAACAAATCGGCGCGTCGCATCGACCGCCCGGCTAGCAATGCCAGCGAACTGCCTGGCATGCTGGTGCGCCATTTTTCGGGGTTTGACACCTCTCCCTTGGTAGCCAGGACAGTGTCGGTCGCCTCCTAGACCTGCTTCCGCAATGACGCCCACTCCGCCTCGTCCCCGCGGGCGGCCCGGAGGGCGGCTTCGGCATGAGCAAGTCGGGCCTGCAGCCCCTCTGCCTCCTCCTGAAGCCCTTCAAATTTCGGATTCTTAGGGGAGGGCACGCTGAAGAAGAAGGAAGATCAACCGCAGGGCAACAGAGGAAGCAACAAGCAAAGAGACACAATGAAGGGTTTACTCTTCAGCCATAACCCAGCGGTGGCGGATGCGCGAGGACCCTGGGGGCCCTCCGCCGCTTCCCCAAGGGGTGGACAAAGGCACAGGAGGCGCCGCACGCTTCCCCCAGCAGGAACCGTCTTCGGGGGATGTCATGAAGACAAAGGGTGATGGAGAGAAGAGGTTTTCTTGCGGCGGACAGATGAAGCAGGAAGAGGATCGAGGTTGCGGTGCTCCCCCGCAGGGGGCTGGGCAAATTTATAGGAGAGCTTTGGCCACCAACCATCATATGGGAGAGTGGGCGTCGCACGCCCCACGAGGGCCACGAGGTGCGATGACGAAAGCGCTGCCGCCCACGTCACCTCGCGTGTCAACCGATCAGTCACATCCGGAAGGGCCGTTGGGTGTGGTTACATTCAATGAGCAACATGATGGCTTGCGCGACTCTCGGGAATCGCATCGTCATGGCCTGGCGCCACCCGGGTGCCTTGAGGAGCGAGAGCGTCGCCACGCATCTCCAGGACACGTGGGTCGCCTGACCCGCAGGAAAATGGGGCCCGCGACATTTCGGGCCGTCTTCAAGGCTTCGCAAAGAAGCCAACCCAGGCGCGCCTTAGGCCCAGTGGCTATTGTCAGCGTTCTGGGAATGGGGCTACCCAGACCTACCTGCCTGCGGCCCAGAACTGGCCCACTTCATCAACACAAGATCAACAAGGGATAGCACCACCCTGAACAAGGCCCTCGCGAGGGGCCAAGCCTCGCGAGGAAGAGCGACATCAAGACCCGCAAGGGGCCTCCTCAGGTCCCCTTTAGAGCGTCGGATATTTCAAGGCAAGGCCGAGCCTGAGGAGTCAAGGGTGATGCCATGGGAGGACAGGCGAGCAGCAGATGGCAGGACATTGCAGTTTCCCCTTTAGTGCAAAAGAGCAAGTAACATATCAGCGTCCCAAAGGGATCTTCCAAAGGTTTTCCTTCCGGTGCAACAAGAGCATGGCCGCCCGCCGGCAGGACGAGCGTCATCCCTGCGCCCACCTCTGCGACGCTGGCATCTGCTTTGCACGCGAAGACCACTTTTGACAGGGGAAGCATGTTCCCTTGTCCCCCACTGAAGCTGGCCGTTGTGCGTTCCCTTCCCACCTAAAATAAGGGAAGAGGACCCGAGCGTCCACTATAAGTAGAGAGGGTAGGATACTTGGCAAGGGATAGGATCACGGAAACCCCAGAGCAACACGCCTAGCCACTTGGCCTCGGGAGGCTCGAGAGCACTGTACTAGTTCATCCACCAACCTTCGAGAGAGGCAATCCACCAAAAGCAGGAGTAGGGTTTTATGCTTCGCAGCGTCCCGAACCAGGGTAAACTGTTGTGTCATGTGTTCCCCTCGCCATCGAGCGAGTCCTTCGTCGTTTCCATCGAGTAGCGGGCTAGGTAAGGTCGAGCCGAGAGAGATCGCCGCACACGCCCCTGTGTTCGAATCCTCAGGGTTTTTCGGAGCCCGAAATCCGACAAAATGAGAGATTGATCTTACAAATCTTGAAAAGGATAGAATTCACTTGAAGATACACACACGGGTTGAAAAGAATTGACATGACGACTCCAGTTGACAAGAATTGATAAGATAATTTGATTGAGCAAAAGAATTTGCATTACCATAAAAATGTGAGAACACTTCTTAGAAAAGATATGAAATCACCACTTGACATCGAAGCAACTCGAATTACCATACTCCAACAAAATAAAGGATGAGGATTACGAAACAAGCTAGAACAAATTCATGACAGAGATTTCGTCCGATATTTTCATGGATAGGACCGCACGGGCTCTATCCTATAGTATCCATCATGTAAAAGGCAGTGCACACGACATACGAAGCGTCCCCGAGTCGTAGCAAGCTACAAGGACTCTTTAAGACTCAACGAGAACCGATGTAAGACGACCGTGAACAAACGAATCCACTAGATGTCGAAAACCAACCTCGCATCATGCATCTGTTGGAAGATTAACCTATAAGTAACTACTTGAATTTCCACCTAAGAACTCCCAAAATTTCTAGTCAAGCAATCGGGTCCACAGATATAAGGAGTAAAATCCATCACTCAACTCCTAGCAATAACACTGCCCGTCCAGCGTATCACGTCCGTCAACACATAACCACAGAACTTGGAAACTCATCTATCTGAGACCCTCGTAATCACAACGATACTAAGTATGATAGTACCCACGAACTCTCTGCACCAGTACTGCGGATACCGGGGTTATCTCGCCACTACTAGTATTTAAGAAATTTCAAACATCCTTCGTCCTAAGTTACTAAGAAATCTGAATGATAGCGATGTGCTCAAGAATCCCGTGGAGCTCAACTCCCCGGAATAAAATCAACACAGCAGGAGGCATCAAGTCAGAACTTCGTCACATCGACATCATATAGATTCCAAAAATATCCGTGTGATCCTAATTTTTTTTAGTGATAGGAGGAATAGAATTAAAATTATTACGTTGAAATTCCTCACTAGAGCATAGATGAGGCTCCGATATATAACTAGACTCAAAGCATATTTTTACTACACTCGACTCGGCCAAGTTCGATCAATCAAGGGGGCTCCTAGATCGGTTCTGCTCTAATACCAACTTGAAACACCCATAATGCGGTCCTATCCTTATTTTGGCATGAGGGCCTCGACAGGGATAGAAACACATCTCGTCATTTCGCAAGAATGGGTATTGTTACAAGTACATGTACTGAAAAGATGAGTGTAAAGAGTTGGCTTACACCCGCCACAAGCTACATTAGAGTCACATTAGTACAATACATACATTCATCATGAAGAAGAGCAGGGTTCGTCTATGGACGAAAACAAGCGATAAAAGAACAACGTCCATCCTTGCGATCCCAGGCTATTGGTATGGAATCCATCCTAGATCGAAGAAGAAGAAACTCCAAATAGCAGAATCAGCGCGCTCACATCAAAGTAACCTTTTACCTGTACCTGCAACTGGTGTTGTATTAATCTGTGAGCCACAGGGACTCAACAATCTCATTTGCAAAGGTATCAAGACTAGCAAAGCTTAATGGGTGAGGTATGGTTAAGTGGTGAGGCTGCAACAAGCGACTAAGCATTTATTTGGTGGCTAACTTACGAGTACAAGAAAGAAAGAGGGGGATGATCTATGCATAGCGGACGAGAACTACTGATGATCAAATTAATGATCCTCAACACCTAGTTACGTCAGACATAACCCCACCGTGTCCTAGAATTGAGAAAGGAGCTCACGAAAGAGACAGTCACGGTTACACACTCAGTTGGTAATTTTTTAGTTAAGTTAACTTCAAGTTATCTAGAACTAGATGCTAAACAAAGTTTCCATGTTGCCACATAACCGCGGGCACGACTTTCCAAAAGATTTAACCATGCAGGGATGCTCCAATTAGTCCATCACAAACTAGCACACGCTGCGATAGAATGACCTCGATCAGGGAAACCCGTGAGCTCCTCGGGTTCCTATTGGAAAACCTCAACCTCAAGATAACCCAAAGCATCCTCGGAATCTCTCACACAAGACGATCGAGAAAGGTAAAACAAGTACAACAAGGCCGCTCGACGTGTCTACAATCCCAATAGGAGCCACGTATCTCGTTCCCAGGACACGGCGGATGAGCTATGGTTACCACGCCAAACGCCGAGTTGCCCCAAGTAGTGTTAATAAGCTGCTCTATTTGGGACCAACACCAGCAGCACTGCCCCCCTGTGTTATGTTGAATTACTCCTCGGGTTCATGACGCCCTATGTTTTACAGTATTAACAGAATTATTATGTTGGGCAAATATAGTACCAATGTTGGGCCTTGCCAGACGAGCTTTATCCCAAAACAAGAATCTAAGGGGTCCCCATAGCAACCCCAAGCATGTTAGGAGCGCTCATTTGTGGAACATAACACCGGTAGCCGAAACTAAGGCGGCAAAGGTGGAACAAAACACCAGACTAGAAAGGCCAAGCCTTCCACCTTTTACCAAGTATATAGGTGCAATAAATTAAATAGCATTTAATAGGGTGATATAACAAGGGACCCATGTTAACACATGGAAGCAACTGCACCTACAACTAGCAACTCTAACACATGGTTAAGCAAGCGGTAACATAGCCAATCAGTGGTTTGCTAGGTTGTAGAAAGGTTGAAGGTTTTCATGGTAATGTTGGGAGGCTGTTGACATAACGATAGAAATGAAACTACTAGCATGGAAATGATAGTAATGATATCTAGAGAAATGTTCATCTTGCCTGAGATCCCGCTTGGAAGAAGAACAACTCTGTGAAGCAGACAAACCAATGTAGTCGAATGGATCCTCACATTCCGACACGCTTGCAGAACTCTATCGATACGAAGCAAACCGGAAACAAGAATCAACACACGATATTCACCACAACACATGCACGACATGATGCACACCACATATGATGCATGAGCAGTTTAAATTATGCAAGGCATGACATGGCAATTCACATCACGCAAACAGTACACATTAAGTGAAGCTCAATATGCAACGAGTTGCATATTGACGAAACTCCACATTTAATTAGTTAGTTCACTCCCGATTAGGTACACGACATTATTAAATTTTGTTTAAACCTAGCAAGGGGTGAAGCACAAATTAAACTACCTATCTAGGCATTTTAAATGAAGTCGGAAACGACATATAGCATCTCCGAGACGACCCCACGTGTTAAATTTGTAATCTGTCCAGATTTGTGCTAACCACATTTTATGATTGTTAAACGGCAAAACAAAGTGGTTCACGTAAAACTACGCGTCGTTCTAGTTCATTTTTAACACGTCGACATATAAACCGATTCAAACATGACAACTAACAGCCTTAAACATGCATGAGAGTTGGAAAATTTTATTCTACGCGAAATTCTAGCCAAGTGACATATCTAACTTGTCACAATCTGACAAACGGATTAAAATCTATGGCGTTTGAAAATATGCTCTTGTTGTGAAATTAAATAAATTCGCCCGGACATAAAAAACCTAATGGGCCGAATCTTGCTGAACTGGGCTTAAAGAGAGGAATGGCACGAGATAGCTAAACAGCGCCCGGGAGAAAATTAGAGGGGCTCAGGGTGGGGTCGGCTGACCTTGGACGCTTGGGCCGGCTGGAGAGGGAGCTGCTTGGGCCGGTCCGACCGGAGGGGAGGAGGCAGGTTGGTGGAGGCGGCGGCTGGGCTTGGGGCGTGGCCCATGTGAGATGGCGGCCCACCAAGCCAGGCACGCACGGCGTCGTGCTCCTCCCGCACGAGCAGTGCGCAGGTGGCCGGCCGGCCGATAGGGCGAAGTCCAACAGACCTCCGGCGAGGGATGCGGCGGGGACGGGTCCCCTGGGCCGAATATGGGCGGCGGCGCGGACGCAACCATAGGTGGCGGACAGGACAGCTCCGGCCGGAGCTTGTCTGCATGGGCTCGGGTCGAGGAGGAAGAGAGGCGGCCGGGGCTGGGCGACTAGCTGGCGGCGACCCGCCAAGGTCTGGCTGGCGGCGCAGGCATGATGGTGGGCGGCGCTGCGGTGGTGCTCCGGCAACCGGCCGACGCTCGAGGAGCTCGGGCCAGGAGCGACTTCTGCGAGCGGAGTCGGCTGCGGACATGGTTCGGATGCACAGAGGTCTCCCCGGACATGTTCGAGTTGCCCGCGGATATGTTCGGTAGGTGGGGTTTGGGGCGATTTTGGGCCATCGGATGGGGATCCAATGGTCTAGATCTGGCCCAAAGATGGATTTCGGGAGAGTGAGGAGGTGGAGCTAGCAGGTGGGGTTTTCTAAGGGGATGGCTGCAAAATGGCTAGTGGGGAACTGATACGTCCATTCTGCATCATGTTTTCATGTTGATATTTATCGCTTCTTTGGCTGTTATTTCACTTGATGGTACTATTCTTATGCCTTTTCTCTCTTATTTTGCAAGGTTTACATGAAGAGGGAGAATACCGGCAACTGGAATTCTGGCCTGAAAGTGGAGCAAAGTTGAGATACCTATTTTGCGCAACTCCAAACACCGTGAAAATCAACGGGGATTTTTTTCCTGATTTATCAAAAATACTGGGCCGAACAAGTGCCAGAGGGGCACCAGGGTGTGCCCACAAGCCTGCACGGCACGGCCACCCCCGCAGGCCGCACCATGGGGGCTTGTGGGCAGCCCACTGGTCCCCCTCTTTTGCTATATGGAGGATTTCGTCCAGGAAAAAAAATCAAGGAGGAGCTTTTTTGTAGTTTCGCCGCCGCCACGAGGCGGAACTTGAGCAGAAACAATCTAGAGCTCCGGCAGGACGATCCTGCCGGGGAAACTTCCCTCCCGGAGGGGGAAATCGTCGCCATCGTCATCACCAACACTCCTCTCATCGGAGGGGACTTGTCACCATCAACATCTTCATCAGCACCATCTCATCTGCAAACCCTAGTTCATCACTTGTAACCAATCTCCGTCTCGCGACTCTGTTTGGTACTTGTAAGGTTGCTAGTAGTGTTGATTACTCTTTGTAGTTGATGCTAGTTGGATTACTTTGTGGAAGATTTTATGTTCAGATCCTTGATGCTACTCATTATCTCTCTGATCATGAATATTATTATGCTTTCTGAGTAGTTACTTTTGTTCCTGAGGACATGGGATAAGTCATGCTAATAGTAGTCATGTGAATTTGGTATTCGTTCGGTAATTTGATATGTCGTATGTTGTTTTTCCTCTAGTGGTGTTATGTGAACATCGACTACATAACACTTCACCATTATTTGGGCCTACAGGAAGGCATTGGGAAGTAGTAAGTAGATGATAGGTTGCTAGAGTGACAAAAGCTTAAACCCTAGTTTATGCGTTACTTCGTAAGGGGCTGATTTGGATCCACTAGTTTAATGCTATGGTTAGACTTTGTCTTAATTCTTCTTTCGTAGTTGCGGATGCTTGCGGGAGGAGTTAATCATAAGTGGGATGCTTGTCCAAGTAAGGGCATTACCCAAGCGCCGGTCCACCCACATATCAAACTATCAAAGTAGCGAACGCGAATCATATGAACATGATGAAACTAGCATGACAGAAATTCCCGTGTGTCCTCGTGAGCGTTTTTCCTCCTATAAGACTTTTTCCAGGCTTGTCCCTTGCTACAAAAGGGATTGGGCCACTTTGCTGCACAGTTGCTACTTTTTTTACTTGTTGCTTGCTACGAATCATCTCACCACACAATCACTTGTTACCAACAATTTCAGTGCCTGCAGATTTTACCTTGCTGAAAACCAATTGTCAGATCCTTTTGCTCCTCGTTGGGTTCGACACTCTTACTTATCGGAAGGACTATGATTGATACCCTATACTTGTGGGTCATCAAGACTCTTTTCTGGCGCCGTTGCCGGGGAGTGAAGCGCCTTTGGTAAGTGGAACTAGGTAAGGAAACATTCATATAGTGTGCTGAAATTTATTGTCACTTGTCACTATGGATACTAATCCTATGAGGGGCTTGTTTGGGGTATCTTCACCTCGAACGGAAGCACAAAGAGTTTCTCCTCTACCTGCTGCACCTACTTAAAATATTTGCTTTGAATTTCCTTCGGGTATGCTTGAGAAGTTGTTGGCTAATCCTTTTACAGGAGATGGAACATCACATCCATACTTGCATCTGATCTATGTAGATGAAGTTTGTGGTTTATTTAAGCTTGCAGGTGTGCCCGAGGATGAGGTCAAGAAGAAGGTATTTCCTTTATCTTCGAAGGATAAGCCATTGACATGGTATAGGCTATGTGACGATACTTGATCATGGGACTACAATCGGTTGAAATTGGAATTTCATCAAAAGTTTTATCCTATGCATTTAGTACATCGTGATCAAAATTATATTTACAATTTTTGGCCTCGTGACAGAGAAAGCATCGCTCAAGCTTGGGGGAGGCTTAAATCGATGCTATATTCATGCCCCAATCATGAGCTCTCGAGAGAAAGTATCACTCAGAACTTCTATGCTCGGCTTTCTCATGATGATCGCACCATGCTTGACACTTCTTTTATCGGTTCTTTTATGAAGAGAGATATTGACTTCAAATGGAATTTATTGGAGAGAATTAAACGCAACTCTGAAGATTGGGAGTTTGAAGAAGGTAAGGAGTCAGGTATGAATTTCACGTTTCAGTGCGTTCAATCCTTTGTTGAGACAAATACTTTTTGTGACTTTGGCGCTAAGTATGGACTTGACTCTGAGATAGTAGCTTCATTGTGTGAATCCTTTGCTTCTCATATTGATCTCCCCAAAGAGAAGTGGTTTAAATATCATCCTCCTTTAGAATTCAATGTAGTTAAAGCCACTCTAGTTGAAGAGAAAGTCATTGCCTATCATGATCCTGTTGTTCCCAGTGCTTTCATTGAGAAACCACCTTTCCCTGTTAGGATAAAGGATCATTCAAAAGCTTCAACTGTGATACGTAGAGGCTATATTAGAACACCTACATCCCCTGAGAAAATTAGAGTTGAGCCTAGCATTGCTATCATCAAAGATCTTCTGTGTGAAGAACTTGAGGGACATAATATTCACTTCTGTCAAGATGCTGCTAGAATTGCTAAACCTCACGTTAGAGACAAACATAGGCCTGTTGTTGGCATGCCTGTGGTTTCTATTAAGATAGGAGATCATTGTTATCATGGTTTATGTGACGTGGGTGCTAGTGTTAGTGCAATACCTCAATCCTTATACGATGAAATCAAAGATGACATTGCACCTATTGAGATAGAACCTATTGATGTCACTAGTCAGCTTGCCAATAGAGATACTATCTGTCCCGTGGGAATTGTTAGGGATGTTGAATTCTTGTGTGGTAAAACGAAGTATCCTGCTGATTTCCTCGTTCTTTCTACCACACAAGATAGCTTTTGTCCCATCATATTTGGCAGACCTTTTCTCAATACTGTCAATGCTCATATTGATTGTGAGAAGCAAATTGTCACTGTTGGCTTTGAAGGTGTGTCACATGAGTTCAATTTCTCCAAGTTTGGTAGACAACCTCATGAAAAGGAGTTGCCTAGTAGGGATGAAACTATTGCCTTGCCTCCTACTGATCCCTTAGAGCAATACTTGCTTGAGCATGAAAATGATATGCATATGGATGAAAGGGATGAGATAGATAGAGTTGTCTTAGAACAATATCCTATTCTTAAGAATAACTTCCGTGTTGAACTGCTTGGGGATCCACCCCCATCAAAGGGTGATCCTGTGTTCGAGCTTAAACAGTTGCCTGATACTCTTAAGTATGCCTACCTTGATAAAAAGGAGATATATCCTATTATTATTAGTGCTAGCCTCTCAGAGCATGAAGAAAAGAAGTTACTAAAAACTCTAAGGAAGCACCGTGCTGCTATAGGATATAGTCTTGATGATCTTAAGGGCATTAGTCCCACTCTATGCCAGCACAAGATCAAAACTGATCCTGAATTCAAACCAGTTGCTGGTCATCAAAGGAGATTAAATCCTAAGATGAAAGAAGTAGTAAGAAAAGAAATACTAAAGCTCATGGAAGCGGGTATTATCTATCCTGTTGCTCATAGCGATTGGGTGAGTCCGGTGCATTGCATTCCTAAGAAGGGAGGCATTACCGTTGTCCCTAACGATAAGGATGAGTTGATCCCATAGATGATTATTACTGGCTATAGGATGGTGATTGATTTTAGGAAGTTGAATAAGGCCACTAGGAAAGATCATTACCCTCTGCCTTTTATCGACCAAATGCTAGAAAGGATGTCTAAACACACACACTTCTGCTTTCTTGACGGTTATTCTGGTTCCTCGCAAATACCAGTTGCACAATCTGATCGGGAGAAAACCACTTTCACCTACCCTTTCGGTACCTTTGCTTCTAGACGTATGCCTTTTGGCTTGTGTAATGCACCTGCCAACTTTCAAAGATGTATGATGGCAATATTCTCTGACTTTTGTGAAAAGATTGTTGAGGTTTTAATGGATGACTTTTCCGTTTAAGGGTCTTCCTTCGATGATTGCCTCCGCAACCTTGATCGAGTCTTGCAGAGATGTAAAGACACCAATCTTGTCTTGAATTGGGAGAAGTGCCACTTTATGGTTAATGAAGGCATCGTCTTAGGACATAAAATTTCTGAAAGAGGTATTGAAGTCGATAAGGCTAAGGTTGATGCAATCGAGAAAATGCCATACCCCACAGATATCAAAGGTATAAGAAGTTTCCTTGGTCATCTTGGTTTCTATAGAAGGTTCATTAAAGACTTCTCTAAGATTTCTAGGCCTCTTACCAATATCTTGCAAAAGGATATTCCTTTTGTCTTTGACGATGATTGTGAGGAAGCCTTCGAAATACTTAAGAGGGCTTTGATAACTGCACCTATCGTTCAACCACCTGATTGGAACTTGCCTTTTGAGATCATGTGTGATGCTAGTGATTATGCTGTTGGTGCTGTTCTAGGGCAAAGAGTTGATAAGAAGTTGAATATTATTCACTATGCTAGTAAAACTCTAGACAGTGCCCAGAGAAACTATGATACTACGAAGAAGGAATGTTTAGCAGTCGTGTTTGCATGTGAAAAGTTCAGGTCTTACATAGTTGATTCCAAAGTCACTATGCTGCTATTAAGTACCTCATGGATAAGAAGGATGCTAAACCTAGACTTATCAGATGGGTTCTCTTGCTACAAGAGTTTGATTTGCACGTTGTCGACATGAAGGTTGCTGATAACCCCGTAGGAGATAACTTGTCTAGGTTGGAGAACGTTCTTGATGACCTACAACCTATTGATGATAGCTTTCCCGATGAGCAACTGAATGTCATCAACGCTTCACGTAGTGCACCGTGGTATGCTGATTATGCGAACTATATTGTTGCCAAATATATACTACCTAGTTTCACGTACCAGCAAAAGAAGAAATTCTTCTTTGACTTCAGACATTACTTTTGGGATGATCCTCACCTTTATAAGGAAGGAGTAGATGGTGTTATTAGACGTTGTGTACCTGAACATGAACATGGATAGATCCTACAGAAGTGTCACTCCGAGGCCTACGGAGGACACCATGCGGGAGATAGAACTGCACACAAGGTATTGCAATCAGGTTTCTATTGGCCCACTCTCTTCAAGGATGCCCGTAAGTTTGTCTTGTCTTTTGACGAATGTCAAAGAATAGGTAATATTAGGAAATGTCGGGAAATGCCTATGAACTATTCACTTTTCATTGAACCATTTGATGTCTGGGGCTTTGATTATATGGGACCTTTTCCCAAATCCAACGGGTATACGCATATCTTAGTTGCTGTTGATTATGTCACTAAGTTGGTAGAAGCTATCCCCACTAGTAGTGCTGATCACAACACCTCTATCAAGATGCCGAAAGAAGTTATCTTCCCTAGATTTGGAGTCCCTAGATATCTAATGACCGACGGTGGTTCACACTTCATTCATGGTGCTTTCCGTAAAACGCTTGCTAAGTACGATGTCAACCATAGAATTGCGTCTCCCTATCACCCTCAGTCCAGTGGTCAAGTAGAGCTAAGAAACAAAGAGATTAAACTAATTCTGCAAAAGATTGTCAATAGGTCTAGAAAGAATTGGTCTAAGAAGCTTGATGATGCACCATGGGCTTATAGAACTGCCTATAAGAATCCCATGGGCATGTCTCCGTAAAAAATGGTGTACGGTAAAGCATGCCATCTACCTCTTGAGCTAGAGCATATAGCTTATTGGGCAATCAAAGAGCTCAACTTTGATTTCAAACTTGCCGGTGAGAAGAGGTTGTTTGACATTAGCTCTCTTGATGAATGGAGAACTCGGGCATATGAGAATGCCAAGCTGTTCAAAGAGAAGGTTAAGAGGTGGCATGATAAGAGGATACAAAAGCATGAGTTCAATGTAGGTGATTATGTCTTGCTATATAACTATCGTTTAAGATTCTTTGCACGCAAGCTTCTCTCTAAATGGGAAGGTCCCTATGTTGTTGAGGAAGTATATCGTTCCGGTGCTATCAAGATCAACAACACGGAAGGTAATTGTCCGAGAGTGGTAAATGGGCAGAGAATCAACCATTATATCTTAGGTACTCCCATAAATACCATAACTCCCGAAGAATACCATAACTCCGGAAGAATACCTAAGGGACATTTATCACCCTGTTTCAGACTCCGAAAACGAAGAGGTATGTGATTCGGTAAGAAAACAGAGTCCAAAACTTTTCCAGTAGGAATTTTTCTCTGTTTTGGAATATTTAAAAAATACAAAAATTGGAAGTAGTCCGGAAAGTGCGCGAGGAGGCGACAAGCCTGCACGGCACGGGCCCACCCCCTGGCCACGCCTTCAGGGCTTGTGGCCACCTTGTGCGCCTCCCGGACTCCGTTTTCGTGCGGGGTACTCCTTTTGGTCTGAAAAAAATCATTATATATACTTCCGTTTTGTCTGACCCCTGCATCACGCAGATTTCCTCTGTTTTTCCTTTTGAGCCTGTTTTCTACCGCAGATCTAGGTCAAGATGTCTTCCCAGGAATATGTGGGGGAGAACAACCTCCGTCAAATCTATGGAGAAGTTCATGCTGATCTGAAAAGGATGGACGTCATGGAGGCTAAGGAAAGGCTACCTAAAGAAACCAAGGGCAAAGCTAAGGAGAAGGATCAGGCATGGGACGAAGTGCAATCTGTGCTCAACAAGGAAGAAGTTGAAGAAGTGGATTTCCTCCAACCCTACCTCCACCTACTGTTTCCATCTTTGATTGAACTCTTGAGGTTTTGTGAAACAACTCGTGCTCGCAATACTTGTCTCACTCGTGAAGTTGTTTTGCTGGAAAAACATATCGCAGATCTCCAAGGTATAAATCAAAGGTTAATGGCCCTCTTGGAGTCAAAGATTGCAACAACTCCTCCACCTTCACCACTAAAGGAAGACAACTGAGCATTGGTATGGGCAATCCCCATGGCTTGTGCCAAGCATGGGGGAGTTGCCCCGGTATCGTATCACCATCACATCTTTTTCCTTTACCTTTGTTTTAGTTTTCCTTTTCAGTTTTATCTTTCTCTTGTAGTTTAAAAGTCTTAGTGTTTTAGTCTTGAGTTTTGCTTTGTGTCACCCCCGATGTATTCTTGCTCGTGAGCCATATAATAAAGAGTCTCTTAGTTGAAGGGCTTTGCCTCTTGCCATGATCAAAAGAGTGAGAATAGAACAAAAGCATGAAAGATCATGTAATGATCTTATGGGAAGTGATGGCTTCACATATAAAAAGAATGAGGATTGAAACTTGTTGAGGGTAGACAAACGTAGACCTTGGTCATTGTTGCAATTAATAGGAAGTGATAAGGAAGGAGAGGTTCACATATAAATATATCATCTCTGACACCATCTATGATTGTGAACACTCACTAAACTATTGCATGCCTAGAAGTAGATGTTCGACAAGGAAGACAACATAATGAATTGTGATTGCTTGGTTCCGAACAATGTTATATGACTAGAGATCCCTTAGTATGTGACGATTGCTTCCACCTCACATTAGCCAAACCTCCCGCACTAAGTAGAGACGCTACTTGTGCATCCATAAACCATCAACCCAGTTTTTCCATGAGTGTGCACCATACCTACCTATGGATTGAATAAGATCCCTCAAGTAAGTTGTCATCGGTGCAAGCAATAAAAATTGCTCTCTAATATGTATGATGTATTAGTGTGTGGAAAATAAGCTTTATACGAGCCTGTGATGAGGAAGACATAAAAGCGACAGACTGCATAATAAACTTCTTTATCACAGGGGGAAATATAAAGTGACGTTCCTCCGCACTAAGAGGATACGCATCCAAACCGCACTAAGTACCTTTACTTTTTGCCCTTGAAAGAGTCATGGTGATCTTCACCAATTCCATATTTCGCCTTTATCTTGGCTACCGTCATATGCTTGGGAAAGATCTATATTCATACCTCAACTTGGAGGTAGGCATTCATGAATTATTATTGTTGACATTACCCTTGAGGTAAGCAGTTGGGAGGCAAAACTGTAAGCCCCTATCTTTCTCTGTGTCCAGCTGAAACTTGGATCTCATGAGTACCACATGAGTTGTAGCAATTGTAGAGAATGAAAGAATGATTGAGTATGTGGATTTCCTTTACAAGCTCTTATTTGACTCTTTCTGATGTTGTGATAAATTGCAATTGCTTCAATGACTAAAGGCTATCGGTTGTTACTTCTCGGTAAGGTTCTTGATCCATGCTTTACTTTGTGAAGGAATTATCACTTTAGCATGAGAGATTATATGTTGATATTGATGTTCTCATCATGATCATGATCATGATGCATGCATGCTCGTATCTTGTTTTGTCGACACCTCTCTCCCTAAACATGTGGACATATTTATTTAGCTAGTCTTTCGCTTGAGGACAAGCGAGGTCTAAGCTTGGGGGAGTTGATACATCCATTTTGCATCATGTTTTCATCTTGATATTTATCGCTTATTTGGCTGTTATTTCACTTCACGGTACTATTCTTATGCCTTTTCTCTCTTATTTTGCAAGGTTTACATGAAGAGGGAGAATACCGGCAACTGGAATTCTGGCCTGAAAGTGGAGCAAAGTCGAGATACCTATTCTACGCAACTCCAAACGCCGTGAAAATCAACGGGAATTTTTTTCCCGATTTATCAAAAATACTGGGCTGAAGAAATGCCAGAGGGGCACCAGGGGGTGCCCACAAGAGGGGCACAGGCCGCGCCATGGGGGCTTGTGGGCAGCCCACTGGCCCACTGGCCCCCCTTTTTTGCTATATGGAGGGTTTCGTCCAGGAAAAAAATCAAGGAGGAGCTTCTTCGTAGTTTCACCGCCGCCACGAGGCGGAACTTGAGCAGAACCAATCTAGAGCTCCGGCAGGACGATCCTGCCGGGTAAACTTCCCTCCCGGAGGGGGTGTAAGTGCATCTTGTGCCCCTTAGTGATTTGCTGGTTTGAAGACTTATAGGTTAAGTATCTAATGTGTTCTTCAGTGTACACATGATCTATAAGTCGCTGAATAGTTTGAAATATTCGATGAGTATCGACCTCTAAAAATGTATATCTTCGGTTGAAGAAATTGGTCTGAAGATAAAGAATTGAATCGCGAAGAATTTGTGATGAAATTGATATTCCTCATGAAGATATCGAAATGGAGGAATTCGGTGTGTCCTGAAGAAAATCAATCTGAAGACTTTGAAGCATGAAGATTTATGCTTTCTGCTTTATTTTTTTCACACTTGAGTAATAGGAACACCGTACTGTTAAAGGGGGTCGAGGTAACACATTGGAATGAATTTCCTCATGATGCTCAACCCAAGCCTAATCCTACCAAAAGCCTCAAGTGAGGAATATGAGAGACATGAGGACTCTCACAGTTGAGGGTCCCGACCATTATCGATAGTCACGCCACATCATTGGTCTTATCCACACCAACGGTCATATTATTTAACGGAATTAATGTCAAATCATGTCGGGATGCTCCCAGGCTATAAATAGAAGCCCCCCACAACCATTAGCTAGTTGGCTGCTCCGTTAGAAACTGACACTTGTCATAAAAGCAACCCAAATTCCTCAGAGTCTTCGAGAGTAATTCATCAGTGAGGAAATACCTTAAACACCAAACCACAAACCAAAAACCAAGTGATTGAGCATCACTGAAGAAGTTGTTCCTGTGTGGGACTCAACCCCTTTACCTTTGAGGGCTGTGCATCCTCCAGATGGTTAGGCGTCATGGTCTAGAGCAATCCAGCAGTCAATTGTGGATCGCCAGGTGACCAAGTTTGTGAGGGTTTGGAAGTCTGCCCTGAAGACTTACCACGATTGCTGGGCGAGGACTATGTGTTCTTAGCCCAAGGAGAATACAGTAGGGACTGTGTATCCCGGGACTGGGTGTACTTTAGTTTCAATATCAAGCCGCTCCAAACCAGATGTACAACTATCACAACAGTTGGAACTGGGTCATCAATCACTGTCTTCACTTTGAAACGGGTTCTATTTCCTCAACTCTTTATATTCCTCAGATTGTGTGTTGATGATTTTCACTATCACTGTTTGAAGAATTTGCTGAAGACTTTCTCTAAAATTCCTCAACCCCAAATTCTTCACACGAGTTAGTCCTCATCTGTTTTCTACGTGCCTGCATACTGTGCAAACTGTTTTCATATTCTTCATCCTGAAAAACTGTTGTAGTGATTCTTTCCACTCATGATCCTTTGCTGTTTCTGCCGTAAGTTAGTCATCAGTGAGGAATTTCCTCAAAAGGAATTTCCTTAGTGATGAAATTCTAAAAATCTCCTATTCACCCCCTCTAGTCGATATAACGCACGTTCAATTGGTATCAGAGCAAGGTACTCCCTTGTTCTGTGTGATTTTTGTTTAACCACCTGGAGTTTTAGTTATGTCGACTTCAGGCATGATTAAGGTTACTGCAGCATGTCCTACTTTCGAAGGAAAGGACTTTCCCTTCTGGAATACCAAGATGCAGATGCATCTCCAAGCTATTGACAACGATCTCTGGTATATTGTGGAACATGGCGTCCCTATCATCTCTGCTACTATCTCTGCCGCTGATGTGAAGAAATTCAAGCAACTTGATTCTCAAGCGAAGAATATCATCTGTGGCCATCAGAGCAAGGGCCAGTATGGCAGTGTAAGTGCTTGGGGCTCAGCTAAACTTATCTGGGAAAGGCTGTCCAAAGTTAATGAAGGAGTATCAACCCAGCGTGATTCTCGTATTGATGTTCTTCGCCATCTCTTCAATCGCTTCAAGAGGTTTGACAATGAAAGCTGCAAAGATACCTTTGATCGCCTCACTGACATATCAAATGAACTGCAGGCACTGGGAGCTCGAGACATTACTGATCACGAAGTTGTGAAGAAACTGCAAAGATCTTTGGATTCTTCATTTGATACTTTAGTTCTGAAGATTCAAGAAAGACCAGACTACAAGATGCTTGATCCAGCTGATATACTCGAAAGACTCAATACTCATGAATTCCAACAAGAAGAAAAAAGAGATCTATATGGACCAAGCTATTCTAGACCACGTGCACTGAAGGCCAAAGCAATTTCCTCATCTGAAGAAGAAGACTCGGATGGTAGCATTGGTGATCCTGAAGAATTTGGACAGGAGCTTCCAATGCTCGTGAGGAAATTCCAGAAGTATACACGACGTGGGCCATTTGGTAAATCTTTAAGAAGAGATATGAGGAAATCAGAATCTTCATCTGAGGACTACAAGAAAAGAACAAGCCACAAATGCAAGAAATCAGGTCACTACATTGCTAATTGTCCTCGTTGGTTAAAGGAATCAAAGAAGAAGAAATACAAGGATGAAAGTTCTGATGACTCGAAGAAAAAGAAGAAACCTTCAAAATCCTCATCTTCAAAGTCCTCATCGCACAAGAAGACTAGTTTGAGAAGGCTCGGGCACTTATTGGCAAGGAAATGGACTCCGAGGCAGAATTCGAGGAATGTGATGAAGAGGAGGGTTCTAATGAAGACTCAGAATCCGCACAGGCTAGCCTTGCACTTGCAACCACATTCGTCGGCAAGTCAATCTTCAACCTTGAAGAAAATGATAACACCATCCCCACTGATGACTATGCTGATGACTTCGCTCCAACCTATTGCTTCATGGCAAAAGGTTCAAAGGTACCGAATGATGCTTCCTCCTATGATTCAAATGACTGTGAACCTGATGATTATAAAAAACCCAGTTACAGTAAACTTGCTATCATTGCCACTAAACAACAAACTGCCCTGGAAAAGCTTCAGAAACTGCTAGATAGAAGTGATGATCTGTTGAACGATGAAATGAATCTTACCCAAATCCTCACTGATTTGATAATCTTCAGTATCGTACACTCCTCGCTGATCATGAGAAACTTTCCTATGAATTTCTTCAAAGGAAGCTTGATCTTGAGAAGCTGAGGATTTCTCTTGATGATCCTCGTATGGAAAATGATTCATTACTAGCTCAACAGATCAGTGCTGCCCAAGATGAATTCATTCCTCCATGTCTTAAATGCATCGAACGTGAAACTGCTAATTCTTCACCAGAATCATCAAATGCTTCAATTACTACAAATTCTTTAACTGCTCCTGTAGTGTCAAATTCCTCACTTGAGGAAAACACAAATGTCACTGATGAAAATGCAGGGCCGAAGGAATTGTATGTGACACGCATATACAAAAGTCTCAAAGGACATCAAACCCTTTGTGATGTGCTAAAAAATCAGATCTTGAACAGGAACCCGAGGAAAGAAGGAAATGCCTTTGAGAGGAAATTGAATGCTGATGGATCTTATTGGAAACCTGAGCAGTATCCCAAAACCTCATGGGTTGCTGCTAGTGGGCCTCCTTTTGATCCATCCAATATAACATGCTTTTCATGTGAATTATCCTATTCCTCATATGAGTCATTTGACTCCAAGTATAAACTGTTCAAAAATCAATCTCGTGAAGTATTTGCTCGATATGTTGGAACTAACTGCAGGAATGGGCCTCCCATGAGGAAAATATGGGTTCCCAAAGGTTGCGTTGAAAATCTTCAGGTGAATGTCCTCATGACACCAACCATGAAGAATTTGAACCCGAGATCAAATTCCTCTGGAGGACCAAAGTCTTCAAGAGGATCAAAATCCTCAACTTGTGAAAACTATGCTCGTACCCGTGCTAATGCTTCTAACATGTAGGGAAATTACAAGGAATATGAATATGAGCGTTATTCTTCAAATCATTATGTTCATAAATCCTCAAGCAAGTTCTCTGCATATTCATATGAGTACTTTAACCCCCCTACTGTTAAGAGAAGTGCATTAGCTTCAATGCCCCCTTTCTCATATGGTGCTCGCACGATGATAAATGCTTTACTACCCCTTCAGATGTGGGTGGTGAAGAAATTGAACTAATCACTTCTACAGGTGAGGTCTCCAGATGAAAATAATCATCTGAAGAATTTGCTGGAGACCTAAGGAAATGCTTGATGGGACGCAAGATAATATTGATGAAATATAAATATTTCACACGTCCTTATAATTCTGTTATGATGAAATTCCTATCTGATGAAACTAATATCATATTCTTCAAGTTTGAAGCATATGAGATGGTAAGCTGTACTAATTCATCTACAGGATGACAAACCCAAGAGTATTGAGTGGGTTCTTGATAGTGGCTGCACACACCACATGACTGGTGACAAAAGCCTGCTGATGAATATGCCACTAACTCCATCACCCCTGAAGCAAATCACATATGTTGACAAACGTAAAAGCAAGGTATTGGGACTTGGCAAAGTGGCTATTTCCAAGGATAGGCACATGGACAAAGTGATGCTTGTTGAATCCCTTGGATTTAACCTCATGTCAGTCTTAATGCTTTGTGATCTTGATATGATTGTTATCTTTGGAGATATAGATGTGCTGTCATCATGGAATCTGACAGATCCAAAGTCTTCGAAGGTGTTAGAAGAGGGGATTCGTACATTGTTGATTTCTCTACAGGTCCTCAACCAGCCACGTGCTTACTAGCAAAAACCTCAGAAGGGTGGCTGTGGCATCGAAGACTCTGTCATGCAGACATGAGGAATTTGCACACGCTCGCGAAGAAGAAGCATGTCATCGGCATCGAATCAGTCAAATTCCTCAAGGATCACCTCTGGGGTGCTTGTGAATCTGGGAAAATGACCAGATCCAAGCACCCCTCAAAGACTACCATGACCACTACTCGTCCATTTGAATTGCTTCACATGGATCTTTTTGGACCTACTCATTATACCACACTAACAAATGCAACATCTTTATATGGCTTCGTCATAGTTGATGATTATTCCAGATATACATGGGTGCATATCATTCTATATAAAACTGAAGTGCAGGAAGTCTTCAAATGATTTTCTTCAAGGGCGTCAACGAACTTCGGCATCAAGATCAAACACATCAGGAGTGATAATGGAACAGAGTTGAAAAACACTAGTCTTGATAATTATCTTGACGAACTTGGTATTACTCACGAATTGTCTACTCCTTATACTCCTCAACAGAATGGTGTCGTAGAAAGGAAGAACAGGACTCTGGTTGAGATGGCAAGAACCATGCTTGAAGAATATCAGACTCCTTGTCGCTTTTGGCCTGAAGCAATCAACACTGCGTGCCATATCATCAACAAGGTATATCTTCACAAATTCCTCAAGAAAACCTCATATGAACTCCTCACAGACAAGAAACCCAATGTAAGTTATTTCAAAGTCTTCGGTGCAAAATGTTGGATTAGAGATCCTCACCATAGCTCAAAGGTTGCAACTAAGGCACATGAGGGTTTTATGCTCGGTTATGGAAAGGACTCGCACGCCTACAGAGTCTTCAACAACTATCACAACAAGGTTGTTGAGACTGTAGATGTGCGGTTTGATGAAACTAATGGCTCGCAAAGAGAGCAATTGCCTCCTGATCCAGATAAGCTGTCTTCTGAGGAAGCAATAAAGCTCAAAGCTACTGAAGACATTGTTCCCACCGAGGAAATTGATGAAGAAATCATTCCCAGCACTCATGAAAATCAAGAAGATGCTCTCTGAGGAAATTGCTCTAGAACCAATTCCTCAGCCCAGACGAAATCCTCAACCAGCTCATCCGAGGATTGCAAATGAAGTGGAACTTGACAAAATCCTCAATGACATCAACGCGCCAGGTCCTCTCACTCGCTCAAAAGCTTCACACTTAGTTAACTTTTGTAGGCATTTCTCCTTTGTGTCTATCACAGAACCTTCAAAAGTTGTTGAGGCTTTCCTGGAACCGGAGTGGATCCAATCTATGCAAGACGAACTACTTCAATTCAAGCTGAATGACGTATGGGTGCTCGTCAAACGACCAGATCCTCGCAAGCACAATATAATCGGAACCAAGTGGATTTTATGAAACAAGCAAGATGAGGATGGTCAAGTGGTGAGGAATAAGGCACGACTTGTAGCCCAAGGCTACACACAGGTTGAAGGAATAGATTTCGATGAAACTTTTGCAACTGTTGCTAGACTTGAAGCTATTCGAATACTTCTTGCTTATGCTAATCACCATAACATCATCTTATATCAAATGGATGTGAAAAGTGCATTCCTCAATGGTAAGCTTGAGGAAGAAGTATATGTTGCTCAGCCCCCGGGTTTTGAGGATCCAAAGAATCCAGACAAAGTCTTCAGACTCAAAAAGGTGCTCTATGGTCTCAAGCAAGCCCCTCAGGCATGGTATGATACATTGAAAGAATTCCTCATGAATAAAGGCTTCAAACCTGGTTCACTCGATCCAACTCTTTTCACTAAGTCCTATGATAATGAGCTATTTGTGTGCCAGATATATGTCGATGAAATCATATTTGGGTGTACTGACAAACGATACACTGATGAATTTGCTTACATGATGAGTGAAGAATATCAGATGTCTATGATGTGGGAGCTGAAATTCTTCTTAGGTCTTCAAATTCTTCAACAACACAATGGAATCTTCATATCACAGGAGAAATACCTCAAGGATGTTCTGAGGAAATTCGACATGCATGAATGCAAAGGTGCCAAGACTCCAATGCCTACCAACGGCCACCTCTGCACTGACGAAAATGGTAAAGAATTCGATCAGCAGGTATATCGCTCTATGATTGGCTCTTTACTGTATTTATGTGCATCTAGGCCAGATATAATGCTTAGTGTTTGCATGTGTGCATGTTTTCAAGAAAAACCGAAGGAGTCACACCATAAGGCTGTGAAGCATATTCTTCGATACTTAGCTCACACACCAACACTAGGATTATGGTACCCCAAGGGCTCAAATCTTCATCTTGTGGGATATTCTGATTCTGACTATGCTGGTGACCGTGTGGATGGCAAGTCAACCTCTAGCACATGTCATTTCCTAGGAAGATCACTAGTCTGCTGGTCCTCAAAGAAGCAGAACTGTGTTTCACTCTGCACTGCCGAAGCTGAGTACATTGTTGCTGATTCATGTTGTGCTCAATTTCTATGGATGAAGCAAACCCTCAAGGACTACGGCATCAACATGAAGAATTTGCCTCTCTACTGCGACAATGGAGTGCAATCAAGATTGCATACAACCCAGTACAGCACTCGAAGACCAAGCACATCCAGATTCGTCATCATTTTCTTCGGGACCATGTCCTCAAGGGCAATATCCTCATCGACCATGTGAAGACTGACGATCAACTGGCAGATATCTTCACTAAGCTCTTGGATGAGAAAAGGTTTTGCAAGTTGCGATGTGAGCTAAATATCTTAGAATCTTCAAATGTTTTGTAAAAACATGCACACATCCTAACACTTATGCAAAATTGATGACTTAGATGTGCAACACATGATGATTCGATTTTCTTCAACTAATGAAGAATATCACTCTGAGTGTGAGGAAATCAACAAAGAAATTGATTCTCAAGGCCCTACGACAATTGTACGCGGTGTTTGTAATCAACATTCTTATATGGTGGGTCACGCCACCACCCAACTTGAAATTCCTCAAGTTGAATTTCTTCAAAGCTGAATTTCTTCAAAAGTTGATTTTGTTCAAAACAGTTGCTCTTCAAAATCGTTTTTCTTCAAAACTGAAATTCATCATCATGACGCTTTGTCACACAATCCTCAAGTTATTTAAAATCTTCAAAAACACTAGATGATTGTCGTTTACCTAGATAGACTGTGACTTCAAAGTCCTCAACAACATTCACTTATAGCTATTTCTTCAATTTGATATTTCATCCAAGTGAATGTGATCGGATCCTACTTTCCCTCTATGCTACTCTCACCCAGTCTATTCAATTCTTCATATGGGTTCTACTTGAAACTTTGTTCAAAATCCTCACTGCGTCCTTGTCAGCTGATGATTTTGTAACAAAATCCTCAAATCTTCAAAACTATTTTTACACCGCTTTCTCCGATCGGATAACCACGATCTCCACGATCTCCACCACTTCGGTCGTGGGCTACATTTGTCTTGCGGAGACTTAGAGACAGGGGCTATTTGGTCCGATATTTTCGCGCCAACAGTTACCGCCTGGCTATAAATATGTCCCCATCTCCCTTCGGTAAAATCTTCTTCCCGTCGCCCTCTTGCTACAGCAAAGCTCAAAAGCCCTAACACCACCGCTAGAAGTATCGACGCCGGCGAAGAAGAGCTTGACTGCCTCGACCTCTCCGTCGTCGAAACCATGCCGGAATCGGACCATCTTCGTCCGCCGCCGCCGTAGCTGTCCTCTGTTGCCGAGTTAAGGCGCATTGGACTCGCACCGAAAGAGCATCTACTTCTACTCCTTCTCTGTTCTTCGTGCGCGCCATCTAGGGTAAATAAAAGACCTATATTTACAGCTCGTTTGATCTTCTATTTTACCTTAGAGATGTGAAATCTGTTTTTCCTCAAGTATCCATCAGTTCCTTTTTCCTCAAACTCTGCCGAACAACCAACTATTGATGAACTTCACTAAGCATCTAATATTTTCACAAGATTCCTTAGTTGTGCGAATTTTCGGATCTGTACAACTCTCGAACCCAAGAATAGTATGCTTAGACGAATTCCTCAACCACTGGTCAAATTCCTCAACTGTCAAAAAAATTCATTTCATGAAATCTGAGAATGCATATGACCTCTCCAAATTCCTCGCAACTATACGCTGTTCACAGGTACAAACATGTCAGCTGATGAATCTCTAGGTTCTCATCAACTTAAATCATTTGCAGTGTTTCTTGAAGAAAATCTGCAAGTTTCATCAGAATCCTCAAGAGTTCAATTTCCTCAGCAAAAGCCTCAGCTGAAGAAAATGGAAGATGAAAGGAAGCAAAAGGGTTCCAAGAAACTCGAGCAGAATACTGCCATAGATATCCCTGAGGATATATACCTGGAATACTGCACTCCTGATGAACAAGAATATATGCCCAAGAGAAAGATCAGGCTTCAAAAGATAGAACGCCGATGGGCTATGGAGTGGAAAGAGTACATATTCGTCACTCCCAAATATGCGAAGAAATTCGCTCTCAAGCCTCCTGGCAAACGGCCTCCACTTGAGGACTATCAGGATGCACACCCCTCAAGCCTCAAGACAATTGATGAGTACCTGAGGAAAAGTGAAAACACTTTTCAATGCTTCAGAAGCAAGCAGAAGCTGCTGTGAGGAAGTTCAATGAAGAATCTGTTGCTGCTGCAACTGCCGCCACTTCCTCTGCAGCTGAGACTTCTGGTACGGCCATTCCTCAAATGAAGTCTGTGCCACCAAAACCAAAGGCTTCAAAGCCTCAAGAGAAAATGCCTCGGAAAGCTGCACCAGCCTCGGCACCAAAACCCGCAGCACCTCCAAAGGCTTCAAAGCCTGAAGAGAAGCCAATAGTGAAGCAACTACCCACTGTCTCCAGCTCCTCAGTCCTCTCTGCAACAAGCTCCGAGACAAAGTCTTCACCTACTCCCCTGAAGACTAAGGTGACTGCTCGAAGAGGAACAAGACCAAGCCCAAGCAAAATCATCAAGGTTCCTTCTGCATCAGAAGGTAGTCATGAATTTGATGATGACACTCTGCAAGCCATCATCATAAACGAGCAAGAGAGGGTCGCTCAAGCTTATGGAAGCTCCATTCCTCTGGCCATGGACCCAAAAGTCCTCCTGGATTATATCAACATCTGGTATGAGGACCCCAACACTCCAATCGATGATTTGAAGCTTCCCCCAGGCATCAGCCACATGGTGGCCACATTCATCAATGAGGCCAAGTGGAAGGAGCAGCAAGCCAAACAGGCTAAGGTTGCCAAGCTCAAAAAGGAGAAATTCCTCAGACAGAATCTCCTCAACCTGACGCCTGATGCACTTTTGTCAACATAAGCTGAATTGAAGACTTTGACTGACAAGTACTCTAATCTTTCTGATCTTCAAAGTCTCAAAAACAACGTCATCAAATTTTCCAATGACGCAGTTGATGATTACAACAAGAAGGCTGCCCCTCCAGTACCAACACCTTAGCCTCTTATTGAAGAAATAGCTGATGAAACTGCTCATGCGGAGGAAATCCCTCAAGACAGTCGCGCTGATGAACCAGCTATTGAGGAAATTGCCAAGGAAAATCCAGCTGATGACTCTGCTACAGTTGGTGAAACTGCTGCAGCTGCTTCTAAGGCAGCTCATGACTCTGCTCGAGTTGATGAAACTACTTCAGCTGAGAAAACACCTTCACCAAAAGCTTCAAAGGTGAAGAAAATGACTCCGCCTGCATCAGACGTGAAGAAGACCAGGGCTGCTGAAAAGGAAGCCAATTAAAGAAAAGCTTCATCAGCAGAAGAATCAACTGAGGCCAAACGCCTCAAAGCTCTTGAAGAAAATGCACCTCTGGATCCTATGCCTCTCAACGTTGCTCCATCATATGAAATGACTCCCTTCAAAAGCGAAGACAAGGAGCATGGGGCAGATGAGGAAATGAAAAATGCTGAATCTGAGGAACATACTGATGAGGAAATTCGCATTGATGACAGTCCTCAGCCCTTCATTCCTCCTGAAGAAACTGCACAAGGATCAACTGCACCAGCTGATGAATCTGGCTCCTCGACCAAACAAGCTCCTCAAGCTGAGGAAGAACAACGTGAAAATCCTTAGCCTGATGAAAGTCACAATCCTGAGCAAAATCCCCAACCCGAGGCTCAGGCTGACCCAACTCCTCCTCCTGAGCAAAACCCTCAAGCTGAGGCTCAGGATGAACCAATTCCTCCTCCACAGCAAAACCCTTAACAGGAAGCTCAAGTTGACGACATTCCTCAACCAGAGCATGCTCCTTAGACTGAAGCACAAGCTGATGAAATTCCTCACCCCGAGGACCATGCTAAGGACAATGCACCAGATCCAGAAAATGCCTTTGTCGTCCCCAACCCAAAATCTGCAATAGTTGTCTCTCCTCAAGTCAAGCCGCAAAATCTTCAGCCAATGCAGCGTCAGCCGTTCTCCAAGCGGCAAAAGTTTCAAAAGGAGTCCTTCTTTGAAGAACGCATGTTCTTCATCGGAGAAAATCCCTATTACAAGCCACGCATCAAGCATCTAAAGTTTTGTACAAGGACACAACTCAACTACTATGCCTCTGTGTTGTGTGGAAGAAACAAGATTTTCCAGCACAGGCACATTCCTCATGTTGAGCTTGAAGAAATTCCATGCTTTGCTCCAGTCCTCAACGCCCTCTTTGAAGCTGGACTCCTCCCAATGTGCTCAGATATATGTGACTGGAATAGTGAGCTCATTCTTCAACTCTATGCAACTCTGCACATCTCTGGAGATCCAATAGACATCAACACATGGGTGCTGGATTGGATGACGTAGAACACACACTTCAAAGCTCCTGCCAATGAGCTGTTGTGTGAACTTCTGGTATCAATTCCCTCAAGGCAGGTAGTAAAGCTATATGATGAACATGAGCTGGCTAACAAGCGGATGGATGTCCTCATGAAGCCTTTGGCTAAGGGGCAACCACCAAGAACAACCTTCCTGGTCCATGAGCTGGAGTATGAACCCCGGACGGTTTACAGAATCCTCTACAACGTTCTTGCGCCAATCAAGGGTCATGATGATGAAGAAGACGTCGTAGGCATCATGAAGAATATCCTCTTGAACATCACACAAGGCAATCCCATCAACATCCATGATTTCTTCTTGAGGACTCTGGCGGAAAATGCTATGTCCCCTTTCGACCTGAAGATTTACGCTCCAAGGATCATGAGATTCATCAGACGCAGGTCAAGCATCAACTATCACGCTGATTTCAACAATCATATCGGTTATATGCCTCCTCTAAGGGTCAGCAAGAACACTTTCGAGCCTGTTGAAGGAAAAGGCAAGTCTGTCATTGATGAAGGCAGTCGGCCCCTTGATGGCCAGTTCCGAGAGCCAGATGCTTATTCCTCATGGGATGACACTGAAACCCATCCTCCAAGTCCTATTGCTCCTAGGGTGGTGAATACCAGAGAGCTTCTTCTCAGTCTTCACCAAAAGGTGGATCGGAATCACAAGTGGGTCAAACGCCAGTTCGGCGCCATTGTGAAAATCCTCAATGAAACACAGAATACCATGAAGCTTAACCATCATTATCTTCATGAGGTCTTTGATCGCACCTGGGCCACACTGGCTCATTTGAATACTCCATCAGAACTTGAAGAATTGGAGTTTGTGCAGGACTTCGACCGGTCGTGGCCACCAAAGAAGAAATTTAGGCCAATCGCAGTTCCAGACCTTGAGGACAGTTTGTTTTCTTCATTCCACACTACTGAATCAGATGAAGACCAACAAGATACTACCACTGGTCCAAGGAGGAAGTCTTCTCCCAGGAATCATCACGCGTCTTCCTCAACTGCCAAGAAGTGAAAGTCTTCACGGGCGTTAGTCCTCAGTTTGTCCCTTTTTGTTACTTGATGACAAAGGCGGAGAAACTTGAGAGTTAGTCTTCACACGGGATATTTTGGGGGCTTATAAACATTATTTATAAGTTACAAACTCTTGGCTTTTCTGAAGTGTTTTAGGTAATGAGTTGTAACTTAAGCCCGATGGTACTCTGACGCTTTTGAACGTTTCTCTTCGCATGCTTATTCCTCCAAATTTTAATGCACGCATGCTGGAATTTGTCAGATACCATTTGTCATCATGCATCCTCAATTTATTCATACAATATGTCGTATGTATGCATGATTTACAAGACTCAGGGGGAGATTTCCATGATATAAATCATCAATGTGCATTTGCTGTGAAAAGCAAAATCCTCAAGATATGCACATCTTCAGGGGGAGTCTCTCTGAATCTTGACTTCAAATTCCTCAAATGAGTAGTTACACTTCATATTTTTATCCATGTTGAAGACTTAACCTAATTGTCATCAACCACCAAAAAGGGGGAGATTGTAAGTGCATCTAGTGCCCCTTAGTGATTTTGGTGGTTTGAAGACTTATAGGTTAAGTATCTAATGTCTTCTTGAGTGTACACAGGATCTATAAGTCGCTGAGGAGTTTGAAATATTGAATGAATATCGACCCCTAAAAATGTATATCTTCGGTTGAAGAAATTGGTCTGAAGCTGAAGAATCGAATCGCGAAGAATTTGCGATGAAATTGATATTCCTCATGAAGATATTGAAATTGAGGAATTCGGTGTGTCCTGAAGAAAATCAATCTAAAGATTTTGAAGCATGAAGATTTATCCTTTCTGCTTTATTTTGTTCACACTTGAGTAATAGGAACACCGTACTCTTAAAGGGGGTCGAGGTAACACATTGGAATGAATTTCCTCATGATGCTGGGTCATCAACCACTGTCTTCACTGTGAAACGAGTTCTATGTCCACAACTCTTTATATTCCTCAGATTGTGTGTTGATGATTTTCACTGTCACTGTTTGAAGAATTTGCTGAAGACTTTCTCTGAAATTCCTCAACCACCAATTCTTCACGCGAGTTAGTCCTGATCTGTTTTCTGCGTGCCTGCTACTGTGCAAACTGTTTTCATATTCTTTATCCTGAAAAACTGTTGTAGTGATACTTTGCACTCCTGATCCTTTGTTGTTTCCACTGTAAGTTAGTCATCAGTGAGTAATTTCCTCAAAAGGAATTTCCTCGGTGATGAAATTCTAAAAATCTCCTATTCACCCCCCTCTAGTCGATATAACGCACTTTCAGGGGGAAATCCTCTCCATCGTCATCACCAACACTCCTCTCATCGGAGGGGACTCGTCACCATCAACATCTTCATCAGCACCATCTTATCTCCAAACCCTAGTTCATCACTTGTAACCAATCTCCGTCTCGCGACTCTGATTGGTACTTGTAAGGTTGCTAGTACTGTTGATTACTCTTTGGAGTTGATGCTAGTTGGATTACATGGTGGAAGAGTTTATGTTCAGATCCTTGATCTTACTCATTACCTCTCTGATCATGAATATGATTATTCTTTGTGAGTAGTTACTTTTGTTCCTGAGGACATGGGATAAGTCATGCTAATAGTAGTCATGTGAATTTGGTATTCGTTCGGTAATTTGATATACCGTATGTTGTTTTTCCTCTAGAGGTGATATGTGAACATCGACTACATAACACTTCACCATTATTTGGGCCTAGAGGAAGGAATTGGGAAGTAGTAAGTAGATGATAGGTTGCTAGAGTGACAGAAGCTTAAACCCTAGTTTATGCGTTACTTTGTAAGGGGCTGATTTGGATCCACTAGTTTAATGCTATGGTTAGACTTTGTATTAATTCTTTTTTGTAGTTGCGGATGCTTGCGAGAGGGGTTAATCATAAGTGGGATGCTTGTCCAAGTAAGGGGAGTACCCAAGCGCTGGTCCACCCACATATCAAACTATCAAAGTAACGAACGCGAATCATATGAACATGATGAAACTAGCATGACACAAATTCCCGTGTGTCCTCGGGAGCGTTTTTTCTCCTATAAGACTTTGTCCAGGCTTGTCCCGTGCTACAAAAGGGATTGGGCCACTTTGCTGCACCGTTGCTACTTTTGTTACTTGTTGCCTGCGACGAATCATCTCACCACACTATCACTTGTTACCGACAATTTCAATGCATTTAGATTTTACCTTGCTGAAAACCACTTGTCACATCCTTCTGCTCCTCGTTGGGTTTGACACTCTTACTTATCGAAAGGACTATGATTGATACCCTATACTTGTGGGTCATCAGGAACCCTAGTGGAGCGAGAGAGCTCCTTCATGGCGCGGTTCTTATATAGGGTTGGGCCATGGTGGGGTGGACCTCATCCGTCCGATCGCGATCCGACGACCACAAACAGAGGAAGTGGCTAGATGGCTTTAATGGGTTGTGTAGATGGACTATATAGGGATGAGAGGCAAATGGTGCGGCCCGTGATAGAGTTTATAACCGACAAAACCGCCCGACGAATAACCAATAACCGTGCCTCTACGGTCGACCGTTCGGGTATCAAACGGACTCCGATCGGGAAAAAATTTGGCAAGCGGTCTACGTACAACAAATTAAGAGCACGTGCCAAGTTTTAACCCAATCCGAATATTTTATATGCACTTTCAAAAACAATATTTTATCAATGCCGCGGGCGCGTTCCTGCGTGGTTGGGCTCAAAACGGACAACGACGAACACACAGAGAACCGGCAACTTATAACGGATGCATTTTGGAAAACTAGCAGCAACAGAGTGCCGATGAAATGCAGATGATGTGCATGATGCGATGATGAATGCAATAGACAAACTAACAACACGACGACAACGAAATAAAAGGGGAATCTTCTGGAGCGTCGGTCTCGGGCTGTCACAACTCGGCATGTCAACTGGCTTCCCTGCAAAGATGTCTGAGTTCTCACTAAGGAAGTGGATGAGCTCGGCTTCCTATTTGCTGCCGAGTATTGTGGATATGTTGGTCGGAGCAGCATTGGGGTCTATTGGGTGAATACTCACTGGTTTGACTTCACGTGCCGACTGGAAAGAAGACTCAGAAGCGGGCTTCTTGGAGCGTATCAGGTTGGTAGGATCAACATTCTTCCTATATTCCTCGAGTTCAATCACAACCATGTGTTGATCAGCAATTTTAGACCCTTGTTACAAGCATTCTTCGGCTCTCTGTCGATTGCATGTGACTGTAATGACTCCCTTGGGTCCTAGCATCTTCATCTTCAGATATACGTAACATGGTCTGGCCAACAAATGAGCATAAGAAGGACGACCAAGGATGGCATGGTATGCACTCTGGAAATCCGCCACCTCAAATGATAGCTTCTCCCTGCGAAAGTTCTTGTCGGAGCCAGAAACGACATCCAAAGCAATCTGGCCGAGTGACTTGGCCTTCTTTCTGGGAATGACTCCATGGAACTGCATAGTGCTCTCGCTGAGTCGGGACATCGGAATGCCCATCCCCTTTAGAGTTTCTGCATACAAAATATTCAGTCTGCTTCCTCCATCCATCACGACCTTGCGTAGCCGAACACCCCCCACAACTGGGTCGACCACCAGAGCCTGTCGACCAGGGGTAGTGACAAGAGCTGGATGATCTGACTGATCAAATGTTATGGGCGTCTGCGACCACTTGAGGTATGTGGGGGTGGAGGGCATAGCCATATTGACTTCTGTACTGATGACCTTCAATCGACTCCTCCTCTCAACGCCAGCAAAAATCATCAGGGTTGCTTGAACCTTTGGGAAATCATCTTTCTCTTCGTCGTTATCCTTTTTAGGATCCTTTTCACTCGACTGATCCTCTTTAAACTTTTGGATCAACAGTCTGCACTGATGAGTGCTGTGCTTAGGCAATATTAGGTTGCCGTCTTCGTCTTTCTTTGTGTGAAGTACACACGGCTGATCCAGAACATCCGATTGACCCTTGTACTTCTTGGGGGGGAACTGTCCTTTGGACTTTCCCTTGTATTTTACTTGTGCTGCCAGGGCGGCTGCTCCTGCTGGAGTGGAACCATTAGCCTTGCGCTTCTTCTTCTGATTGGAATTGTCACCGACATCATTGTCGATTGCTTTCCATTTACTGCTGCTGATGCGGTCTTCTTCTTCGCCGTTGTCGTATCGGGCAGCAATCTCCATCATCTTACTCATGGACATGTTGCATGTACGACCGAACTTCAAGTACAACTCTGTGTATCTGACGCCAGCTTTGAAGGAACATACTGCCTGGTGATCAAAAACATTCTCCACCGTGTGATGAAGGGAGGTCCACCGCTGAATGTAGTCTCTCAAAGACACGTTTGACTTCTGCAGACAAAGCTGCAACTCGGATAGACCGGCTGGACGCTTGCATGTGCCTTAGAATGTCTTGATGAACACTCAGGCGAGATCCTCCCAGCAGTAGATGCTAGAAGGAGCCAACTGATTTAGCCATGTCCTGGCCAAACTATCCAACATCAGAGGCAAATGCTTCATGGCGATGCTGTCATTGCCTCCGCCAATCTGCACAACCACTCGATAGTCGTCAAGCCATGTTTCAGGCTTGGATTCTCGTGTGAACTTGCTAATTCTAGCCGCCAACCTGAAATTGGGGGAATATTAACAGAACAAATTGCGCTGCTGAAGCACTCGGGACTAGAAATTGCAGTACCACTTCCACTCAGACGATATTTGTCGAAACCATCTCTGTGAGCTCTTGCTCTTTCGATCCTTTTCTGCATGAGTACATTTCTTGCATCAAATCCTGGATTCCGCTCATCACCGAACGGGCGCCGATCATCGCTGTGTCGGGACACATACGTACTGCTCCTCGGATGAGGATGCACCCGACAACGGTCATCACGGTGATAACGAGGAGACGATTGGTTCCGCCCCTGCTCTCTGTGGTGATTCTCTTGGTACCCATGTCCCTGCGATGCCGAGGTGACCCTGGACTGTAAACTGAACGGACTGTATCTGCTCTGGGAGAGTTGCTGGCCGACCTATTGAGAGACTGCGATATAGGTGAATTCTGTTGCTCTGCTGGTTGAAGCAAAGTGCAAATCTACTCTAATCCTCTACCAGCCTCTGAATGTGATGGCTGAATAGAATCTTCTATCTTAGCTCCGGCTGCAACATTAAGTACCGGAGTAGGATATACCTCAATGTTGTCCCGTCGACCACTCGAGAAGAGTTTTCACTGACGCCGACTGGAAGTTGGAGGAAGATGACGGCCGTGTCCAGTCGACGGTTCACTGACCTCATGTTCGCGCGACTGAACCCGAGTGGGCTCTCCGCAGAACCCTCCATGAAGACCTCCGTTGCTGGATTACAACTCTCACACTCGGAAGGAACATCAGACTGACCCGACACCGAGTGGATTGGGTTCCTAGGAGGTTCAGCAGGCTCGATGGCAGTAACATGCGGAGTCGACGGAGATGATTCCTGGCGGGCCACTGCGTGCTTCACCGATCACTGGAGTCATGAGTGACCGGATTGCTTGTGACGATGAACAACAGAGTGAACGGTCCACAACGGAGTCGACGACTACCGAATGAGTACGCCGAAGGAGCTTGCGCGGAAGTGCATCGCTCCGTGGATAGGGAAAACCTCGATGTCGAGAGGCGCTTCCTAAAGCCATGCCGAGTCATCGACGATGATGATGAGCGCGTCGAAACGGATCTCGTCGGCCATGAATGAATCAGAGCCAAAAGACATGATGGAGAGTTTAGATTGCAAACTTATCGAAAGTCGCTTAGACGCCTGCCCCATCGTAGGCGCCAACTATCATGGGAATGAACCTGACAGTAGAGGTGTAGCGTATGAATGGAGAGGGCAAAGTCCTAGCTACGACAAGCTTGTACACAAGATGTACGAGTTCAGGTCCGTCTCGTAGAGGTAATAGCCCTACGTCTCAGTGCTCGGGCGCTCTTGCAGTGTGGAATCTATGTTACACGGGGTGCGAACCCTTGTGCCACAGGGGAGGGTGGCTTATATAGAGTGCGATACCCCTCATCAAGGCCTATTATAGTCCGGAACCGGCGATCCCAATGATGACAACTTGGGACACCAAAGGGGATGGGCTATAGTTTGAGGATTCCATGTACCATTGATTGTTAATGCTTTGTTCCCTTGCTCTTTGACAGGAGCACCTTAATATCCATAAGTTCTATTTGGCCCCGTTGATAGAGAGATCGTAGGACAAAAGATGTCGTGCAAGTTCTTATTGCAAGCACGTACGACTACCTCGGGATACATGCATAAAGTTTGATATATGCCTAGATGATCATTACTATTCTGTATTCCTACCATGACAAATCTCATCAATACAGTGATAAATCTCATCAATGACCAACCATCCATCTCCTTAGCCTACAGTGTTTAAATCCCGTTGATCACAAATAGCTTTACTTTCGCCGTTTTAGTTTCGTTGCTTTACCACTATTATTTCCGTTGCTACCATCACTTCCATATCATCGTTGCTACTAATATTTCATTGCCAAGCAAGTATATTTTAGGTGCAGTTGAATTGACAACTCAACTGTTAAAGCTCATAAATATTCTTTGGCTCCCCTTGTGTAGAATCAATAATTTGGGTTAACTTACTCGCGAAGACTGTTGCGATCCCCTACACTTGTGGGTTATCAAGACCTTTATCTGGCACCATTGCCGGGGAGCATAGCTTTATTTACAAGTCTACTTGGAGTTATTTTGCTTGCTGTGATTTATTTACTATGGGTAAGAAAGGAGACCCCAAGGTTCCAGTTTTACCATCCACTATGAGAAAAGGTACTATTCTCAACAGTAGCGCTACGCTTGATTCACCTTCCGTTATAAGTAAGTTTGCTTCACCACCACCACATGCTGCTCCTACCAAGTTTGTTACTATGCCTGATACTGTTTACGATGCTTCCACTACTATTGATGAGTCTGGTTTACTTGGTTATTTTATTGAGTCTCAGATTGCTAAGGATGCTAAGCAGTCTGGAATTGAACTTCCTGTTACACGCTACCCCATTGGTAAATCTTTTGGTTAACCAGACTTGAGTGGTCTCAAGGAATGAATTCTTGATGATGATTATATTGAAGTTGATGATGATTTTTGCAGGTTACTTACAGAGTGTGCTGACTCTGACCCTGCTTCTATTAAGGAGCTGCTTGAAAAGCATGCTATGAAGAACAAGTTTACTCCTAATCCTAAGTTTCCTTCATCTCCTATTTGCATTGAGGATGCTAATTTTGATTTCTCTTTTGGTCTTTCACTTATATCCATAGTTGAAGCTGACCCTTTTTATGGCTGAGAAGATGACGATGCTATTGCACACCTTACCAAACTCACCGAGTTGGGTGGCTATTTCACTACAAAGGACAAGAAGAGAAATTATTATGTTACTAAGCTACTTCCTTTCTCTTTGAAGGAAGACATTAAAGCATGGTATGATGCACTACCATGTGGTTCTATTAAGAGTCCTCAAGATTTAGCTCAATGTTTTGTTGCTAAATATTTTCCTACTCAAAAGCAACATGCTGCTTTACAAAGAATTTATAACTTTAAACAGTTGCAGAATGAGCACCTCCCTATAGCTTGGGGGAGGTATTGCACTTTGATTAAGGCTAGACGAGTACATGGAATTCCTAAGAATGAATTTCTTGATATATTTTATGTTGGTATAACTGATGAATCTAGAACCTATCTGGATAGTTGTGATGGTTGTGTTTTCATGGAAAGAACACCGGACGATGCCGAAGAATTAATGGGCAAGATAGCCGAGAATCATGCTGATTGGTCCATTCCTGAACCACCTCCACCACCCAAGAAGAGGGGTATGCTTTTCTTGAGCCCAGGAGTTATGCAAGAAGCCAAGAAGTCTAGAAACAGAGAGGTATAAAAACTGAAGATGTGAAGAATCTACCTCCCATTGAGCAATTATGTGAGCCTACCACTCACCCACCTATGGTAGAGGTACACTCTCTTTTAGAATTCAATGCAAGGGACGTCCCTCATGGTAAGCCTCCTGATCAATGTTTAGATGAGCTTGATAATTTCATTGTCAAGCAAAATCACTTTAATGAGCGGATTCAAAGCCAATTGCATGATAATTCCATTGCTATAAAAAGTTTGCTTGATGTTTTAAGTAGAACTATTAATGATGTTAAAGGTCTTGTTAAGCATTTTCATATGGTTCAAACTCACCTTGAACAAATTTGTAATGTGCAAAAAGATTTGCTTGCTAACAATGCCAAACAAGTTGATACGCAGGCATATGGTATGAAGACCCGAAGAGGTAGACATACCGAGGATCCCCTTTATCCGGAGGGGCATCCAAAGAGGATCAAGCAAGATTCTCAATTTTAGGAAGAAGACATTGTCAGCTCCCCGAAGAAGAACAAGAAACATAAGGAAGCTGACAACTCTAATGATCCCATAACTAAGGAAGAACTTATTGTTGATCCTAATAGTATATCTATTTCTGATGCTGAAACTGAGGATGGTGCTGAACCTGATAAAGATAATGAGAAGATTGATCCTCCTAAGATACAAGAAGAAGAACCACCCGACAAGCGCAAGAGGTATACTAGAGAAGATTTTGTCGCAAGAAAACATGGGAAGGAAAGAGAACCATGGGTACAAAAATCAATGTTGTTCCCAGGTATTTTTGTTCAAAAATAAAGAAGAAGAGCATTACAATAAATTTTGTGAATGGATGAAACCTCTTTTTCTTCAAATTCCTTTGACCGATGCTATTAATTTACCTCCGTATTCGAGGTATATGAAAGCTATTGTCACTAATAAAAGAAAAGTTCATAATGAGGCAATATCTACTATGCTTGCTAATTACTCTTTCAGTGGCAAGATTCATGAGAAGCTTGGTGATCCAGGTATTCCCACCATTCCTTGCTCCATAAAAAATAATTATGTCAGAACTGCTTTATGTGATCTTGGTGCAGGAGTGAGTGTTATGCCTTTCTTTCTCTACAAAAGGCTTTGTCTAGATAAACTAATCCCTACAGATATCTCTCTTCAAATGGCTGATAAGTCAACAACCGTTCTTGTAGGTATTTGCGAGGATGTTCCCGTTGAAGTTGCTAATTGCTTGATACTTACTGACTTTGTTGTGCTTGACATGCCCGAGGATGGGAGCATGTCTATTATTCTTGGTAGACCTTTTCTTAACACCAGAGGTGCTATTATTGATAGCAATAAAGGAAAGGTGACCTTCAATGTTAATGAGAAGGAGCACATGGTATATTTTCCGAAGAAGATTGATAAAAGACATGGCCTTAATTCTATTGTGAATATTGAAACCGTGAAGGTTGGAGAGTGGGATTGTCCTCTACATGTGCACCACAAATACAAAACCATTATGGTAGGGACAATATCCATTGAAATAAAGGTACCATGATTGCTTTATAAGAAGTGAAACTTTTTGCTCAAATATAACAACTATTTGTTAGTAAGACTTGATGAACCTTGCTAACAAATATTTTATATGACTAAAAGATAAGCTTGTTATGTTTTCATTTCTTTTATCTTTCTTCCTCTGTACTGTACCAAAGTTTTATGTTTTTGGAACTTCATATGTTTAACCACTGTTTTGAGCTTACTGGAAGTTTTGCAGCTTTCAGTATTTCGATTTTTTTTCAAAAGTGAAGTTGTGAGAAAAATTACAGAAATTTCAAATAAAAATTTCTATCAAAAAGGTGACGCAGGGGCACCTGGGGCCAGCCAGGGGGTCCACCCTCTGTCCAGGCGGCCAGCTGGCGCGGCCTGCTCCCTGGCCGCGCCCACAAGTCGTCTGGGCCCACCTGGGCCCCTTTCGAGGTACTTCTTCCTCCCTTCTCTCTCTCATTCCAAAAATCCTGATTTTTCTACTGGAGCTCGAGTTCTTGCTGTTCTTGGTGGCAAATTTCAATCTCTCTCTACAACACATCATTAGCATTGATAATTTGAGCATTTTCTCCCTGGTATGTGACTCCTCCACTCCTCCAATTAAAATATTGATTGGTGGTCTTATTTGTGAGTATTTAGGAGCTCTTGGTGTTGTTAATATGAGCTTGCATGCATGTTTAGGAATTTATTTATGAAGTTTTGATGCAAGCTTATGTATAAGGGGAGTGAGTAGAATAGTTTGCTCCAACTCATTTTTGCTTAAACCTCCATTTTTGTGATGAACCAAAAATTTCAGAAATGAGCTTGTTTGGAAAAGCAAAGGGATGGCTTGGGAAGGAGAGACCCGAGCCTACCTATAGATTAACTAGAGTTGCAGCTTCATCCGCCACTGTGAGGAAAAGTTACAATGATGATATTGTGCCACCGGAGTTGTTCCACAAGACGGACACGGCACGTGCCATGTCATACTCGTGTTCAGATTTCCTTACGGCAGCAGGTATTAAGGATAAGTTTGATAACCTATGTGCAGCTGCAGGTTTGACACATCTCGTAACATGACGTGTACAACACTATCCAAAACTCACCTATTATTTTGTCAACTGGTTTAGATATAATGATAAAACTTCTATGATTGAATTCAGACTATGTGAGGATGTCTTTACCATGTCTTTGGCAGAATTTTGTGATATTATAGGTGTGCGGAATGTCCGGAAGACAACGAAAATGAACGTTCAACCCTACGAGCTAAAATCTCTATTCGCTTCCCTTTGAAGTAAGGACCCGCAAGAAATTCACCGGGGAAAAATCTCGAGCATCTTATTTCCTCACATCAGGTATTTCACATACTATATTGCTCGAGGGGTATTAGCTTGTGACAACACGAGCAACATTTCGGCTCCGGATTTCGCTATCTTGGCACCCACCCTCTTAGGAGATAACACGTATAATATTGGTGATGTGATTGCTCGTCGCCTCGTCGCTAACAGCGGCAAAGGACCTCACTTTGGTGGCATTTATGCCATGCTTATCCTCGAGCACCTTGGGCGCACTGTACGTGCGGATGATGTGCATTTTCCATACATAAACTTTGACCTTAGCGCTATGAAGAGGCATGAGTTTGTTACTAGGACTTCCGAGTTTGGTAACCTTGTTTATATTATGAGGTTTGCCGAGCTTACTACTCACGAGATCCGTCTTCCTGCACCACTTTTGTTTGATTACACTAGCAGGAATGGGTGGTCTTTCACCTCGACTGAGCTGGACGAGTTCGTGATCCAGTAGCAGTTCCACAATCCCATGGAGGAGGTTGTTCCTGAGGAAGAAGAACCTTCTTCTTGGGAGGCTAGCCGGGCATCAGTGTACATGCCCGAGGCCTCGTATGATTCTTGGAGCCACCAGTACCACTCCGGAGCCGGAGGAAGCTCCTGGAACCCGCAGTAGCCGAGCTCAACTTAGGCCAAAAGCCTATGCTTGGGGGAGTACATATCCTTCTCCCCTTTCATTGTATCATCCGTAGTATCCTTTGTAAATCTTTTCAGAGTTTTTACATGTTCTTCTTTGTTCTCTCTTTGCAAAAACAGCAAAAATATTTCTCTTCTCTTTTTCTTTTGCTTAACCTTTCCAAAAACCAAAAAGATTTCTTCTCTTTCTTTAGTTTGCTTTGTTTGCAGAGTTCAACTCATGTCCATGGTTGCAATTGTGCTTGATTGTTTCCTTCTACGTTCGATCGTGCAAGTGACGATGCAATAATGACAAAGATTGATGGAAGGAATGCAACAAGGAAAGCCGGTATGAACTCTAACTGTTTCTACCTTTGTACATATGCTTGTACTTATGATCTAGAGACCAGCTTGTAGTGACATGTGCTATGATTACATTGTTTTCCTAGTAGTTCATGCTTTCTTTGTGACTAGTCTCAAATAGCTGGAGTGCATAATGTGTTATTGAAATATTTAGCATGCATTGCATTGTTCATGGTTTTTCATATGACAGTGGTATTTTCCTTCGGAGAGTTTTTGGATTGACTTGGCACATGCTTACACATGTTTATGACGAGAAGTCTATCAAGCCTTGATGATATTTTTATTTCAGAATAGTTATATTGCTTTCATGCCCGATTCAATGTTGCTTTGTCGCTCTGCATGATTATGAGCATTATTGCTCTCTAGTTGGTCGCTTCCCCGTCTTTGGCTAGCCTCCACCTGTACTAAGCGGACTGACGGCTTGTGCATCCAAAATCCTTGAAACTAGTTGCACCATATGAGTCCACCATACCTACCTATATGCGGTATTTATGTGCCGTTCTAAGTAAATTTGCATGTGTCGTGTTTTCAATTTTCAATTAAATATTTTTTTTCTGTATGCCCGAATCGCTCATGTAGTGACTACGAGCTATCAGTATCTTCCATGCTATGTAGGTTATTCTCAAGATATGTGTTGATTCACTATCTTTCATGAGAAAGTGGTTGGTAACCGGGACGCCCAGTTCCATGCTCAGATTCAAATCAAATTTAATGAAACAAACTCCCCCAGGATTGTTGTTTGTATGGACGGTACCCATGGATTTGGCCCACCGTGGAATGTGATCGATTGGTGGAGGGGGATTTAAAACTTTACTTTTCTGTTTGGGAATCGCCTATAATGTATTTAGCATGGAAGATATTGAGATCTCTTAGTTGTTACGTTGACAATGAAAGCATATCTGCCAAATTTTTTATTTTTCTCTATTTTAAAGCACATGCTCCGGCGCCTCTGCAAATCAATGCTTCCCTCCGCGAAGGGCCTATCTATTTTACTATTCTGTTGAGTCGTCCTCTTCTCATAAAAGCACCAACTACAGAGAGCATAATTGTCAATCTGAGTGTAATGTGCAATGTCCCCAAGCACCACATTGTCTTCTGCGTGATTGTGATATTGCTTATTCTGAAATATTTATTTCTAGTCTCCCTTAAAACTTAGAAGGAGCGTCTGCATTTATGTTTTGCTTCACTCATGGGGGCTAGTGAGATACCACTCTAGTATATCCAAGTCACGTGCATTGTGATCTAATTATACTTTTGAGTTACACATTATTCATTCTTAGTTGTTTGAAACTCTTCACATGATCGAAGGATTGCTTCGTGCATTACCTTTGTAGAATTACTTCAATACTTGTTGGACTTGTTCGTAGTGCATGCTTATATACATCTCATGAAGCAAAAGAGTTTGTCAAGTTTTCTTTGTCGCGTTCAGTTTGTTGAACTAAATTGCTTGAGGATAAGCAATATGCTAAGCTTGGGGGAGTTGATACGTCTCAAACGTATCGACTTTTCCAAACACTTTTGCTATTGTTTTGGCCTCATTCTTGCATGATTTGAATGAAACTAACCCGGACTGACGTTCAGCACAGCTGTCTTTATGGTTTTCTTGTGTGCATGAAAATGGATATTTAGACGTCCCGGAAAATTCCCAGAAAAAATAGAGAAAATCCATGCACCGGGAGGGACCATGGGCCAGAAGATGGGCCAGAGGAGAGCCACATGCCCCCCAGGCGACCTGATGGCGCGCCCTGCCCCATGACCGCGCTAGGAGGCCGCCTGGGTGGGCCCCATCCCCTCTGGTGCCCTACTCTGGCTCCTATTTTTACCCGTGATGAGGAAATTCCAGAACAGAAGTCGTTTTGCAAGTTCTCGACGCGGAGCCGCCGTGACCCTCGGTTCTTCTTTGGGATAGCTAATCTGGAGTTTGTTTTGGCCTCCGGAGAGGGGAAATTTTGGCCGTCGTCATCACCATCACCACTCCATCATCCTTCCATGGCTTCTCCCAACATGTGTGAGTAATTCCTTGTTGTAGGTGAAGGTGATGGGAGAGATTGGATGAGTTAGATCATGTAATAGTTCGTCGGATTGTTGGGGGCATGTTGCCTATCATATACTATGGTGTTTATCATCTTTGATACTACTTGTTACTCTTCATGCTTGTCACTTTGGGCCCGAGTGCCATGATTTCAGATCTGAATACCTTATGTTTTCATGAATATATTCGTATTCTAGAAACTATCTATGAGTAGTATGCACCTATTATAGTTCGGAACCGGCGATCCCAATGATGACAGCTTGGAACACCAAAGGGGATGGGCTATAGTTTGAGGATTCCATGTATCCATTGATTGTTAATGCTTCATTCCGGTGCTCTTTGACATGAGCACCTTAATATCCATAAATCCCATTTGGACCCATTGATAGCGGGATGGTAGGAAAAAAGATGTCGTGCTAGTTCTTATTGCAAGCACGTACGACTACCTCGAGATACATGCCTAATGTTTGATATATGCCTAGATGATCATTACTTTTCTGTGTGCCTTGCCCCATGTTAAATACATGATATCTCTCATCCATGAACAACCATCCATCTCCTTAGCCTACAATGTTTAAATCCTGCTGGTCACAAATAGCTTTACTTTCGCCGTTTTACTTTCATTGCTTTGCCACTATTATTTCCATTGCCACCGTCACTTCCATATCACCGTTGCTACTAATAATTCGTTGTCAAGCAAGTATCTTTCAGGTGCGTTTGAATTGACAACTCAACTGTTAAAGCTTATAAATATTCTTTGGCTCCCCTTGTGTCGAATCAATAAATTGGGTTAACTTACCCGCGAAGACTGTTGCGATCCCCTACACTTGTGGGTTATCACCATCCAGTCGGAATCTTCTTTGTGACCCTCCAGCTAATAATGAGGTACCCTTAGGGAGGACACTTAGGTCAGTCCTGTGACCCTACCATAGGTACATATCCCCATCACCGAGTGCACAGTTACGTATGCCTCAACTGTTCCCAGCGACGCTCGACATATTAGTTATACACACCATGACCCCATGCTCTTGTGTGTGCGGGGGGGGGGGGGATTTTTGGTTCCAAAGCATGTGACATCAAAGTTGCGAATCAGGTATATAGATATTAATTAATTCAAATGGAACACAACACTTTCGTACATACGTGTGTGCCACATACATGGGATTGTTGTCTTCGGACACTCCACTGAGTGGTTATCGGTGACACGCCCCATTCGTGGGCCTCGGTGGATGTCCATCACTTCGACCGACAGCGAGAGAGGTTTGACCAAGGTTGATTATTTGTTCCATGCTAGAGGAAGTCTTGGTGAGATGCCCTCCAACCAACTCAAAGTATCTCTCTATCTTTCTGTGTCTATGGGGAGGGGGGACTATAATGCATGTACGTCATGAACCTTAGTGGGGCCAGGGATGACCGTGTTGCGAGGCGCATGTGGCACTGTCTAGCTTCGACCAGAAGCGAGAAGGGGGTGGTTTGACCATGTTGGATTCATGTAGGTTTCATGTTTGTGTTCCAACAGGGTGAGACGTGAGACCTAGTCGGGGCATGTATTCAGAGATATGATTCCCTCTCACCAACACAAATTGGCAGCACACGACACACGTGCCACATCAAAGTTGCGCATTGGGTATTTGAATATATCAAACCACCCTTTCCATACATATTTTTATTCCACATCCAGGTGTGTTTGTGTTCTAACCCATTTCCTGTTTTTTTTTTGCAAAATGCTCTTTTACATTATTATTATAGGAGTAAATAGCAGACATTTCCACCAAAACGACCGTTTGCGATTGTACACTCAACAGACATCATCCCTCCGTGGCTCCGACATCAGCACAGTCACACGATTGGGCTCCACGAGACCTCCCACACAATCTCAAAAATATCTACCGCCTTGAGCGATTTGTAAAATGGCGGTTCCATGGGTTTTCCTATTTTATAGCACACACACTTATTATGTTTGGGCCGTGTGCGATGTTTGTTGCTCCCGCACTGGCCGCGCTGCTTCATTCTCATAATCTACATTTTCAGTAGCCTCGGCATCCCAACATTACACTCACGTCTAGTAAAATTTTCAGTAGCCCCGACATCCCAACATTACACTCACACCTAGTAAAATTTTCAGTAGCCCCTGCATCCTAGCATTACACTCCCACCTAGTAAAATTTGCAGTAGCCACGACATTTCCTCAAACACCACATGCCCCCTCCCCCTCCCCTCCCGCACCACCAAAACTTTGCTTGGATTATGTCAAAAATAAGAACAGGAAAACCTCCGCTCAGACACAACAGTCCTTCCTCGCTCGAACCATAGCTAGCTCATCGCCGCCGCCAGGCCCAACTGTCCTCATGAAGATGCATCACAACGGGCTAGACTAGAGTCGTGTGTGCATTCGACAGTACTGCTCATCCATGTCGAATTCACGTATGACTCGGGTCCACCCCCTTGTGCCGGCATAGAAAACACCCCCATTCCCACAAATCCCCATCCCACTCGACAGCGTTGTAGCCGGGCTACGCTTTCCAGGGAGCTCAACGAGCGAATGGGAAAAAAGAGGTATATCGAGGATTGTCCGTTCGACGATGGTGAGGTGGCCGCCAAGGCCTCCGGGGAAGCTCACTATGGTGACTTTCCCGGGCTTTAAATAAGTGGGCTCGCGCATGTGTATATGTCACGGTAGCCGGCTACAACAACAATGACTTGACGTAGGATATGCCCCAGGTTAAGTGGCGCACCCCCACCCCTCGGGTTCAATCCACGTGGATCTCCTCCATGGCACCGCCATTGATATACTATGCTTTGTTGTCAGTAATTTGCCTTCATTTCTTAAGGTCGTGTTCCATGGGGGTGTCTCCTCCACGGCCTCGCCGCTGATCTACTCTGCTTTGTTGTGAGGAATTTGCCTTCATTTGTGAAGGTCGTGATCCATGTTAGTGTCTTAGCATCGTCACCTGCCAAGTCATGCTTCACTAACGACGACAACGATGTCCTATCCGTCTCTTCCAAGGGGAAATAGCCCATCCACAACATTAGGGAGGGCAACCAGCAGCCATGCTCTTCCAAAGGGAAGGCGCCAAGCTGCGACAACAGGGAGCGCAAGATGGGCACCCACCATTCGGGCTCTTCCAAGTGGTGCGCATATACATTGTTTAGCTGTTTTTGGTTGTGAGTCGTCAGCATATACATTGTTTAGATGTTTTTGGTTGTTTGTAGTGAACATACGGCCAGTTTAAATTGCTAGATTTGGTTGTTCAATCATACATTTGGTTCATGTAAAAGCTGGTGTAGTTGACACACCCCTGGTTATTTCAGTTTTCTCAGTGTGATGTTTAATCATACAATTTGATCTTTAAGCACATGGTACGTTCTATGCGTTTTCAACAATAACTATATGAATGACAATTTGGTTGTTATTAAGTCTATTGTAGTGAGAATATGACCCATTTATAGGTTTTGGGTTGTTCGTGATTAGTATTTTCGAGTTTCAATTGCTGTATTTTGTTGTTTGTAGTATGCCTTGTTTATTTAGTTATTCACAATGTATAGTACAATTTTATCAATAGCAGTTCAATGGCCATATTTGTTTCCTGTTAAGCCTGGTGTAGGTAATACACCCCTTTTTCACTCTGTGATGTTCAATTATACGATTAGATGTTTAAGTACAAGCTTTGTTCTATGCAATCCCGAAAATACCATTATGAATGACTATACTTGGTTGCTCCTATGTCTGTTATAGTGAGTATATGCCTATTTTGGTTTTTGGTTCCCATGGCTATATTAGTTTCCCAGGTTATACTCCCTCTGCCCCATAACATAAGATGTTAGTACATCCAATATGTCTGTGTATTGGATGTAATTAGATCTTATATAGTGGTTCGGAGAGAGTATTGTACTACATAATTGTGCAATTGCAGTTTAGCTTCTAATATTACTTGTTGCTTGTAGGTACATATGTCATTGGTAAATAACCGTGCTTCGACCCTTTTTGCATATGGGGCCATGATGTACTCATGAACCAGCATCGTGCGAGGTAACTAATAAATATTTTTAGTATAATGGGTCAAAATGTGGCAATTAAATCATTTATTTATAGTTCAGCCAAGACAACAGTGATCTGCAGTATATGAACTCAGAACATTGTAGCTTTTTACTGCCCATAATGAGTTTTTAGCTCACAATGCCCATATCTTTTTCCTTTGCAGCGGTACACAGTTTACTCAAGATAACCTCTCAAACTACATGAGTATGTGACATACAAATGTACATGTATTTCTCCAAGATTACAATGACTATGTGGAAGTCCTCATGGAGATATTGAAGGATGGGCGGTCGGCCATCACAAGGGGGTGGACTAGAGTCGTGTGTGCATTCGACATGGAGGATGGCACACTACAGGAATTTCGCTTCACCTTTTACAACAACCAAAATATATTTTGCCTCTTTCTTTATTGTCATTAATATAAGTATTCAAACATGATTCTTTATTCTTTATTTTGTGCTTACGTAATTCTTTTGTTGACGTAATTCTTGAACTATGTACCTGTGAATCGAATAATGCATTGGTTGTTGAACCTATCTATCTGTGGATTTATAAAAATATTCCCGCCTTTCAAATTAAAATTTTCTACAATTTTAAATTGTAGCAATTAAAATAGAAAAGGTGCTTTGTGGGTCATTGTGGCGCACAAGGTTTATAAATTTCAACATTTGTGAAATAACTTATACCCGACACGTTTCATAGATAGGAAACATGTGCGACCACACACTCAATTGACGTTTGAAAAGCGTGTGTGATGAAAGACAATATCGCGAATGGTGCAACCGAATTCAGTGTTGACCATAGAATTTCTATCGCACACAGTTCAGATATATAAACCGTTTGTGATGTCATACGCACCGTAAATGTTGCACCACAGAATTGTGCATGCGATATTTATGTTGTGCTATACGGGTACGACATTGAGACGTATCTGAAACTTATCTGAAAGTCATACGACGGTTAAATTGTCTACTTAGTTAGAAAATGACAAACGGATTGGAAAATGTGCGTGTTTGTGATTAACTCCTTATCATACACGATTTATGATCGTGAACTGTTTGTGATTTGGTGCACATCATAAATAGTGCACCATAGAATAGCACGTGTGACATTAGTGTGATATCACACAAGGATGGGCCGGTTGACCAGTGACTCTCATTTGTGATTGATTCAGACATCTCATACACTTAGTTTTTCCAAACGTTTGGGTTAATTGGTCACCATGTCACACCGTGTGTTTTGCCTCTCGTGACTAAGTTGGCCTAGCTCAAATTAGGGCCAACAAAAACTTTTTTCTCTGTGATGTGATGCTTGAACCGATTGCTATTTGCTTGCTTGTTTGAATGTGTTTTAAATAACAAAAAATCTCATTCTCTCAAGACTCACCTCTGTTCTCCAGATATTTGCCCAATGACTATATCATGTGTATAGGACCAAAAACTATTTTTATAAAATATTATTTTGACCAAAAAATATTTATTTAATTTAATATTTCAAAACCCACATAATTGAGGTTTGTACTACAAGTACTCAAATTAGGGAGTACGTTTTTCCCCAAATATTTTATTTGGATCCTATTATCAAAAATATTTCCCAAAACCACAAAACTATTATTTTAAAAGTTATTTTCATATTTTATCTAAATACCTTTTTCTAAGGCCAGAAATGGTCTTTTACGAGGGAAAATTATTTTTATGATTTCAAAATATTTGATTTTTTTAGGGAAACTCACTGGACATATATTTTCCATATATAAGAGTTTCAACACATGGTCTTGTTCAAAATATTGGTCAACACGCTTCAAAACCTTTTATGTGTATTTTAAGTATTTGAAATATTTCTATAAGAAATATTCTAAAATAATTCCCGTAAAATTCTAGCATGTCACACATGATGGATGTGATGATATTGCCAAGTTTCATCTCTATCCTAATTGATTTGATTCTCCAAGATATTCTAAAACCCTTTCTATCGAGAACCAAATTTGAGCCACTTTGCATTACCAAGTGTCTCCAATTATTCTCAAATTTTGTTGACATGTTCTAATACCCTAATAATGCATCCCCACCAAGTGGTGCATCAAGGAGGATAGATACACTTGTCCAAATCCCCTCAAAACCACTTTTGTTGATTTCTACAATTGGGAATATTTGCATTGTCAAGTTTCTCCAATTAGTCCCAAACTTTTTGGGTATCTTGTGATCACCAAGTTGTGAAGCCACACCAAGTGGTGCATTAGGGAGGAAAAAATTACATATATGGATCTAAGAAAAAAACCTTTCTGCCCATTCCCAGGGTTTATAGAGTTTACATTGGAAACTTTCACCATCAAATCCCAAATTTGGTGAACAACCTTATTTATACCTAACACTAACTCTTGTTAAGTTTCATAGCAAGGAGAGCAATTTATCTAGGTCAAAATTGCATCAAACACCTTCTCGTGATTTCCCTAAGTTACTATTTTCACCACGTTTACTATTTCCCTTGCTATAAAATTCTCACCACAGCCTCACCTAGTTACCCTCAAGATCTAGTGAAAAGCTCCAACCCCAGTTCAATGATTGAAGGGGGTGAAATCCTGGATTAACCCTCTGTTTCCACCATGGCAGACCACTAGTAGCCCCCCTCTCACTCCTACACATGTCGTTCACCCTAAGCTACCCTAGAACGTCCCCAGAAAACCCTCAAAGCTAGTGGAAAAGGTTAGGCGTCCCAGAGCATGTAGGGACATGGCCATGCCGACCATTTGGGCGCTCTAGAACGCGTTATAGTGCATGGGAGCATTGTCGCCGCACCCATCCCAAAGCTCCCGACCACCTCGTGCCACCCCCGCATGCATGCTGGTGCGCCTCAGTGTGTGCGACACGACACTAGGTCAGCCCGCTCCTAATTCTCCCTCCTGTTGCGCCACCACGCACGAGCGTCGACTGCCCGAGAGCTCCAATGAGCGACATCACACGTGTGGACTCCTAGCTCCCTCTCGCCCTCCTCTTACCATCCGTGGGTCTAGACCGCGTCCACAAGCGCCATATACACGACCTAGGGGGGCCCATTGCTTGTGGCCTCGCCCTCGACCTCGCCATGCTCCTTGTCCACGGCGAGCTTCGGCCATGTCTATATAACTGGCCCCGGACCCCCCCTCTCTCTCCCCTACTACTTACTCACTCTCCTAATCGACCGTGTGCATCATCTGCTCCTCCTAAGAAGATCGCTACCTTCGGGATCGAGAAGATCCTCGCCGCATGGGCCATTGGCATCCGCTCGGTACCGACCACACATGCACCTATTTCCCCTCGATCTAGAGCCCCAGTGTGTCATTGATTGTTGCCTCCCTCTTTTTCCCTTCCTTTTAAGCATCTCGTGACTCCTCTCCACCATGCTCACTCGTCTTCGGCGAACAGAAGCTCCCTGGCGCTCCTCTCAACCACCCTTCGACAGGCGACGACACCATGAGTACGACGGTGCCACCCCTGCGTCAATTCTCCGCCAGAAACTTAGCTAGTGAGGCCCTCTCCTCCCTGTCCCGAGGAAGGTGATGAAAGGTGTGACCCGCCTGTCACCCCCTCACCTCATTTCCTTCCACTAATGGCTTGGGCCGAGTCGTCAGTTTAAACACCCCATCCATATGCGCGCCAAGTCAATTGAAAGCATAAATAGGCTTTATGCCTTCGATGTGGCCACGTTGCGCTGTGAGCGCGTTTGGTCTGGCTCGGCTCGTCCGTTCTGGCGCACGGCACACACTGGCATTTCTTTTCCTTTTTCGAGCAACTAGCAAAAATTCCTCAAAAGTAAATATTTATCCAAATGGCATGATTCAAACTCCTAAATTCTTCAAAATTTCCAATCTATTTAATGGCACCACTTCCATATTCTTCCATAACATTGTTTTGTACTGTTTAAGTTCAAATTCAAATTTAAACTATTAGTGGCCACTTTGCAAAATTCCTAGAGCATCCAAATCAACTCCAAATGGAGTGATTCCGATGATTACATGCTCTAAAAATCATGTACTATTTATTTAGCCATCGTTAACATTTTTCCTATTCTTTATTCTGGTTGGGACAAATAAATAGCTCCCTTTACCATTTATTCCATATTAGAAAATCCCAAGAATATTCATCCCAACTACAAATCCATTGAAACCATTTCATAAAAGTTTTCTAAAATCATGCCCTATTTAATAGGTGCATCCACTCATTTTTAGGAAACTATTGTGTGTAGACTTCTTGTGGGGCCAGTAATGCCTCCATTTCAATCGTTCAAAAATCTCTCGTGGTCCTAATCCATTGGAGCATCCTTAGGTATTTTTTTCTTGTGACCAGAGGTGTCCAAGAAAAATAAAACTCCTATTTTAGAAGATATTTATTTCTCTGCTTGTTGTGTTTCTTATTGTGGGTGTTTTCGGTGATAGGTGACGAAGTAGACAAAGTGCTTGGTGTTGGACTTGAAGATCGTGAACACCTCGAAGACTTTGCTAAACGAGGAAAGCAACCCCTTGACCAGGTATTGAAACTCTTTGTATGCATGTCATATATGACTTTACTTTGTTGCCTTTGAATCATGATTGAATCGGTAACCATCTTGGTGGGTTGTCTTTGATAACTCCTTGTTGAGACATGCACTGAGCATGACCCTACCTTCCTATGAGGGTTGTGCAGATGGGAAGTAGTTAGGATGCTATGTAGTTCCTACACAAATGGGATGGGATTATGCATGGTGCTGGAAATAGAGGTGTTTTCAAAGATTATTCAAAAACCGCAACAGGTGCCACTAATGCCCGTCGGAGATGGTGTTGAGCTAGGTAACCACTTGAGAAAGAAGTGGTGTACCAAGACAAGTCAGTGTGTTGTCCTCAAAAACGGATTGGTTTAAGTTGCGACCGTTACTCCAACCATACATGTATGACCATGATACCCATTATGGGATAGGTTTTTGTTGAGTGGTGTACCTCTCAAATGCTTACCACAACCTCACATAGTTACCCTCAACCTCCAGTAAAAAGCTCCAGCCTAGTTCAGTGATTGAATGGGAAAACCCCTAGATTACCCCTCTATTTCCACCATGGTAGACCACTTGTACCTCCCCCTATCACACCTACCCCTGCCTTGCACCCTAAGCTATCCAAGAGCATCTCCAGAAGACCCTCGGAGGTTGTGGACAATGATTGGTGGCCTAGAGCGCGTAGGGACAAGCCATGCCGGCCATTTGGGCGCTCTAGATCACGCTAGAGTGTATGAGAGCAGTGTAGCCACCCTATCCAATAGCTTCGGGCCACCTAAGGCCACCCTCGCACGCGTGCCGGTTCACCTTGGCACATGTGGCACGACACCAGGTCGGCCCCCTCCTCCTTCTCCCTCTTGCCGCCCCACCTAGCACGTGCATTGACCACCTGAGAGCTCCAAAGAGCGGCGTCGTAGGTGCGGAATCCTGGCTCCCTCTCGCTCAACCTTGTTGGAAATATGGCCTAGAGGCAATGATAAAATAGTTATTATTATATTTCCTATTTCAAGATAATCGTTTATTATCCATGCTATAATTGTATTGAATGAAAACATAGATACATGTGTGGATACATAGACAAAACAATGTCCCTAGCAAGCCTCTAGTTGGCTAGCCACTTGATCAAGGATGGTCAAGGTTTTCTGACCATATGCAAGTTTTACAACTTGATAACTGGATCACATCATTAGGAGAATCATGTGATGGACTAGATCCAAACTATGAACGTAGCATGTGATCGTGTCATTTCATTGCTATTGTTTTCTGTGTGTCAAGTAGTTATTCCTATGACCATGAGATCATGTAACTCACTGACACCGGAGGAATACCTTTTGCGTATCAAACCTCGCAACGTAACTGGGTGACTATAAAGGTGCTCTACACGTATCTCCGAAGGTGTACGTTGAGTTATTATGTATCAAGACTGGGATTTGTCACTTCGTGTGACGGAGAGGTATCTCGGGGCCCACTCGGTAATACAACATCACAAAAGTGTAAGTCACGGGATATTGTATTACGGGACGAGTAAAGAGACTTGCCAGTAACAATATTGAAATAGGTATACGCATACCGGCGATCGAATCTCGGGCAAGTAACATACCGAAGGACAAAGTGAATGACATACGGGATTATATGAATCCTTGGCACAGAGGTTCAACCGATAAGATCTTTGTAGAATATGTAGGATCTAATATGGACATCCAGGTCCCGCTATTGGATATTGACCGTGGAGTGTCTCGGGTGATGTCTACATAGTTCTTGAACCCGCAGGGTCTGCACACTTAAGGTTCGATGATGTTTTAGTATAGTCGAGTTATATGTGTGGTTACAGAATGTTGTTTAGAGTCCCGGATGAGATCACAGACGTCACGATGGTTTCTGGATCGGTCCAGAAACGAAGATTCCTATATAGGATGGTTTCATTTGGTCACCGGAAAGTTTCGGGCATTACCGACGGTGTACCGAGAGTGATGAATGGGTTCTGGGTATTCACCGGGAGGGGCCCACCCACCCAGGAGTGAGCCCAGTGACCCTAGGGTGGCGCACCAGCCCTTAGTGGGTTGGTGAGGCCAGCCCAATAGGGCCATGGCACCACAAGGGAAAAATACCAAAGGCAAGGAAAAAAAAGGAAAGAGGGAGGTGGGAAGGAAGGAGTGGACTCCTTCCCCCAAACCGAATTGGGGTGGGAGTCCACCTCCTCCCTTCGGCCGGCGCCCTTGGGGCTCCCTTGAGCCCCAAGGCTAGCCCCTCCCCTCCTCCTATCTATACTGCTAGTTTTAGGGCTTTTCAGACACAACTTTTACCATGTGCAACTCAAACCTATACCATGTAGTTCTTCCTCTAAATCAGATGTCTGCGGAGCTCGGGCGGAGCCCTGCACGAGTAGATTATCACCACCACCGGAGCGCCGTCACGCTGCTGGAGAACTCATCTACTTCTCCGTCTCTCTTGTTAGATCAAGAAGGCCGAGATCGTCATCGAGTTGTACGTGTACTAAACGCGGAGGTGTCGTCCGTTCGGCGCTAGATTGGAATGGATCGTGGGACGGATCGTGGGACGACGGTGATTTGAATCACGAAGCTGTACCACTACATCAACCGCGTTTCTTAATACTTCCCGCCTAGTGGTATACAAGGGTATGTGGATCTAATCTCCTCTCGTAGATGGACTTCACCATGATAGGTCTTCGTCTGCGTAGGAAAATTTTTGTTTCCCATGCAACATTCCGCAACGAACCTCTTCCCATCCGCGGGAACGGGCTGCGTCCACAAGCGTCATAGACACGTCCTAGGGCGACCCCGTGACCCGCGGCCTCGCCCTCGACCTCGCCATGCTCACTGTCCATGGCGAGCTTCGTCCACATCTATATAAGAGGCCCTGTGACCCATCTTTCTCCCATGCTGCTTACTCACCCTCCCAATCAACCGCCTGCGTTATCTGTACCTCCTCATAATATCGCTACACTAGGGATCTAGCAGAGACGTGCCATGTCGGTTCGTTGTTGTCCGCTCGGTACCGACTTCACATGCAACTATTTTCCCTCGATCTAGAGCCCTAGCGTGCCAATGATGGTTACCCACCTATTTTACCTTCCTTTTCATCTCTGGGTGACCAGGGAAACCCTCTCCCGAAGCCTCCCCGTTGTGCTCACTCGTCGCCAATGATCCCAGCTCCCCAGTGCTCCTCTCAACCACCCTTCAACAAGCGACGGTGGCACCCCCATGTCGATTCCCCATCGGAATCATCGCTAGTGAGGCCCTCTCCTCCCGGCCTCGAGGAAGATGATGACAGGTGGGACCCACCTGTCATCCCCTCATGTCCCTTTCTTCCCCTCACATGCCCCAGCCACGCGTGCGCCGAGTCGGTTGAAAGCCTAAACAAGCTTTACGCCTTCGACGTGGCCACACTGCACTGCGAGCGCGTCTGGGCCAGCCCGGCTCATCCGTTCTAGCCGAGGGCACATTGTGCCTTTTTTTTCTTTTCCTTTTTCCAGAAACTTGCAAAAATTCCTCAAAAATAAATAATTATCCAAATGGAATGATTCAAAGTCCTGAATTCTTCAAAAATTCTAATATATTTGATGGTACCACTTCCATATTTTTCCATAACATCTTTTTATACTATTTCAATTCAGATTCCAATTTAAACTATTAGGGGACACTTTGCAAAATTCCTAAAGCAACCAAATCAACTCCAAATGGAGTGATCCCAATTTTTAGATGCTCTAAAAATCATGTCCTATTTATTTTGCCACGGTTAACATTTTTCCTATGCTTTATTCTGGTTGGGCCAAAAAATAGATCCCTTTACCATTTATTCCATATTAGCAAACCCCTAGAATATTGATCCCAACTCCAAATCCACTAAAAGTACTTCCTAAATGTATTGAAAATCATGCCCTATTTAATAGGTGCATTGACTCATTTTTAGGAAAATATTCTTTGTAGAATTCTTGTCGGACCAGTAATGCCTCCATTTCAACCGTTCAAAAATCTCTCGCGATCAAAATTCATTAGGTAAACTCCTATTTTTTTCTTGTGACCGGAGGTGTCCAAGAAAAATAAAACTCCTATTTAAGAAAACTTTTAGTTCTTTGCTTCTTGTGTTGCTTCTTGTGGGTGTTTCTGACGATAGTGGACGAAGTAGGTGAAGTGCTCGGAGATGGACTAGAAGTTCGTGAACACCTTGAAGACTTTGTTTAACCAAGCAAGCAGAACATTGACCATGTCTTGAAACACTATTTATGCATGTCATATAGCACTTTAGTTTGTTGCATTTGAATCATGATTGAATTAGTGAATGCCTTGGTGGTTATTCTTTGATAACTCCTTGTTGGTACTTGTACTGAGCATGATCCTACCTTCCTATGAGGGTTGTGCGGGTGTGAAGTAGTTAGGATGCTATGTAGTTACTATGTAAATGGGATGGGATTATGAATGGTGTTGGAAACAACGGTGTTTTCAAAGACTTCTCGAAAACCCCATCGGGTGCCACTAATGCTCTAGGGAGGTGGTGTTGAGCTAGGTAACCACTTGCGAAAGAAGTGGTGTACCGAGGCAAGTGAGAGTGTTTTTTTAAAAAACAGATTGGTTTAAGTTGTGATTGTTACTCGAACATTACATGTACGACCACGATAACCCTGATGGGACAGGGCTTTGTTGACTACTATGGTCAGTACTAGTAGAGAGCCCACATTACTAGTGGCGGGAGTGACATGGTCACTCTCGATACGAGGTCGTGCCACAAAGGATGACCATGGGCTGTTTTCACAGACAACGGGCACACCGTTGCGTGCCCTCGTGGATGATACTTGTGATGTACATCACGAGGGATGGCACCAAAAAGTGCACTATTCGTCTGTATCATCATGGAAAAGGCAGTGTTCAAGTACTTACCATGGGTATGGAAAATACTGCAAGTCATGGATTGATATAGAAGTTTCCCAAGTCTTGTGGATAAAGTGTGCAACCTTTGTAGAGTGTAAAACTATTTGAATATCCATGTCCTCAGTAAAGGATAGTTGGATGACCGTTCTTGGGCTACTTCCATTGCTACAAAATTGTGTGCGTATGTGAGAAAGATTATACTTGAGCTAAGTCACATGACTTAACATGATGAATGAACATGAGATGTTCAAACCATGCTTGTGGATATCTATAACTTGTTAATATGGATATCTACAACCTATTGATGCATGGTTTTACAAGTTGATTGATCATGTCACTACATTCAAAACTTGCTTTATGCAGCTTACCCACTTAGTGTTATAGCATGCATTGCTATTGCCTCATTACAAACATGGGTTGCTTGCGTGTACATTCAAAGTACTCACTGGCTTGCTACTGGTTATTTTATTGGCCAGGCATGAGATAATAGGATATGATGAAGATTACCTTGGTGACGTACATGCGAGCTACGACGATTCCTAGTCAGCATGCTTGTAGGGTTAAGGCAGATGGCATGGGTTCACACTATCGTGGAAGATTTCCATTGCAAATATATGAAGACTTGTCCGTGAAGGCCATATTTGAGTTGAACGGTACATAATGGATGTAAGAGTCTTGTTATTCAGTTTCTATGTGTTCCGTGAGCACTGATCTCTAGGATCACTATGCACGTACATTCGGTGATCACAACTTATGAGTCGGGGTCCCCACAGAGCTGGTATTAGATCCATCCTTACTGTAGGAAGTCCTTAGTTAGCATGCACGTTAGTTAGGACTAAACTATTTTTTCCAGATCCTTTAGAAACACTTACAAAACCGTTATATTACCCGCCTCTTCTAAATTTTCAAAGGAAGCTAAGGTTTTTGCCTTAGCACCTCCACCCTTATTCTCTTAACTCTTCTCATCGTCCTTTTCAAAATTTGCAAACAGTTGCTACCACCCTTATGCCCCAAACCACTGGATTCCTTGAAATCCTCGTGGGTAACCTTAAAGGAAGTGACATTGCCAAACGATCACCCACGTATTTGGGAGACAAGGTTGGCCATTCTAAGACAAGACGACACCAACAAAAGCTACCTTCTCGATGAATGAGGACATCGAGACTTGGAAGGTCGTGAAACCCTCAACACTGCCGCAGAATGATGCGACCTTGGCCTATGATGATCAACATATAAGAGATGCAAGATCATGATATGCATAGATAATAGGGCGGCCCTGTCATTATCATTGTGTGTCAACAACCACCGGTGGATGAGAACCTCACCATTTGGTCCGCCTCACCATGGTGAGCAGGAAAACGGTTCTCTTCATCCCCCGCTTTGGGCTCGATATTGTCATCAACATAACCAACGGGTTGGAACTCTATCCTACCTTGTCCACGTCATTGCATAAGAGATTGTCCACTTGGAACTCTTGATGCCTTGGAGGACAAGAAGACATTGACAAGATTATGAAGGCAACAGAAGACCCTGTCAACTATAGCCACGAGGAACCGCTTTCGTCGTCAGCTCACCAGAGAGAAGTTGTCAAAGGTTATTCGGGATCAATCTCGGTCATTTTAATGGACTACTACAAGAAACGTAGCAACACTTGAAGAAGACCCAAAAGACTTAGCAGACTTCTCTCCAAGAGACGAAGCAAGAACGACTATGGACTACGAGAATCCCTAGGGTAGGATGTGTCGTGTATCCCTTATGTGAAGTCGAGTTCGTGTGTGTAGCAACGTGTTTTTCAGAAAATAATTTTCAGATAACATGTCTTTGTGTTCACCAGCCCCAGGAATACCATTAGATAGTAGACACTCACTTGATACAGAATATCCAAGAAAAATACAAAGTGTGGGTTACAAGACCATGAAGGTCTACTGGGTTGAACAAAAGTCTGAGGTTGATGGAGGAAGTGACTCGAGGAATCCTCAAGTGTCTATGGGACTCCATTCCCAGAGGAACAACTGACCTGGATAAATTTGTATTTCACAAGGCTGCTATCCTTAACTGCTAGATTCCGGGGTTGACGGTGTCGTGCTCCTTGCGACAATAGCCAGCGACAAGCCAGTGAGTAGTTTGAATGTACTCGCAAACATCGAGAAAACAAACACGTTAAAGTAGGTGAGATGCACGCAAATTTCCACAACAATTATATCATGCCATTAGGATTCAATTCATGAATGCATTTATGCAGATACGCTATTTTTTCACCAATGTTGTACCAACAAGCAAGGAAGGTAATATTGAATAATATGCGTGCCGCAGTCAGGCGTCGGAGCGACACCATAGAAAGGGCTTAAAATAAGTAATAGGCCATAGTCGGGCGTCTTTGCGACACCACAAAAAGGGCTTAAGAAATAATAGTAAGCATGCCTCAGTCGGGCGCCTGAACGATACCCCGGAAAGGGCTTACAAGAAATAATAATAAGCATGACGCAGTCGGGCATCGGAGCGACACCACAGAAAGGGCTTATAAGAAATAATGATAAGTGAAGAATATCCAGGAGGTAGAACCATCCCAGGGATATTCAACAACATAATCATAGGGATTAGTCCAGAGTAATAATAATAATATGATTATCCACCACATTTCTGGATTAGTCTCACGATTTATTTAACTTCCTCCAAAGACCGACACTCAGATCGACACTTGACTAGTCAACCAGTCGTCCTTGACCGTGGACACAGCTACTCGAATAGTTTTGACTCTGCAGAGGGTGTACACTTTACCCACATCCCACGGTTTTCGATAGTCACTCAGACTAATCCCGCGTATGGTATTTTAGAAGTAAACTCTGAGAACTAGCACACACCGATTTTTCCTCCGCGAAGCCCGACTTCACCTGGAGTACGCTGCCAAGGCAAAACCATAAGACGAGGAGGCTCCGGCCTCGACTGGCATGGGATCAAAATTTATACTATGGGCTCACGGGGAGTGCCCTCCCTTCCAGTCCGTGATCGGAAACACCCATGCCCCCCGAGCAGAGGACTGGATTTAGTCCAGGGCCCTGGATAACTTCATCCCGACCCCTCTACTTGGTGTGCGACTGATAATAGGTCCACAACTGATTATACTGAAACCATTATGCACGAAACTGTGGTAGCACGAAGGATAAGGTGACACACAGACAAGACTCGATTTACGGTCGACTCAGGAGGTTTAATATTATTCCTGCAAGGATTAGTACCACACAATCTTGCTGAAGAGATTATCTCCGGGTTACTACCATCACACCCCGACATGCTTTCACTGACCACTCTCGTCCCACGAGGCGTTAGCCTATGGTCTCATTTCCACCAGACACACCTTACTCCAAGGTTGTCCAGACCAACGTAGCATATGAAGTATGAGGCAACAACCACTCACCTCTTGCCTTCCACAACTTAGCAACAACAATATTCATCACATGCTCTTATGCAAGGTATTATTCCATGCGATATTTTTATCAACATAATCAAAAATCTCGCAATATATGACCATCACAATCATCACACAACTTTATGCAAATTTGGATATGCTTGCCTTAGGGGTTTGAGGAGGGTGATGTGTACCCCACATCTTGGAGTAGGTATCCTCTAAATATTTGAATCAACACAAAAACATAAAACAGAACACAAAAGTTGTTTGAATAATTTCGAAATAAATCGTAAAGTAAACTAGATGAAATTCTAAACAGGTAGGAAAAAGAATCAATTGATTTGGAGTTGTATTTAAAGAGTTGTGGCCATTTTAAGATTTTGTTGAAATATCTTTTTAAAATGAAAACTAAGAAAACGTTTCGCTGAGAATACACTTTCTGACAGAGAAAACGTATTTACTGAGACAGACACAAAGAAGTGTGCTTTACCCAATAGAAGAAGCACCACGGGGGTTGCACCACTTGGGGTTGCGGCTTGCTCACCAACAGGCGGGGCCCGCCTGTCGGGTCCTTCTCCCACCTCCCGCATGAGCCTGGGCAGGGAACAGAGGCACTCCGACGGGGCTCGCCGGTGCTAGGGGGCAACATTCGCGGTACTGAGCGCACCAGCAGGCTCAGAAGGGAGAGCCCCATCCTCTGGAGGGCAAGGACGGCGTCGGGGGACTCCGATGAGCCCTCTCCTCGCTACGGTGACAGAGAGCTCCGGCAACGATGGATTCGGCCTACAACTGCCATGGCTCGACTGTCGCATCGGGAATTGGTTCAGGGGTTCGTGGGGACTCTAGTAGTGGCCAAGGGAAGGCGGAAGGGGCTCGGGGCTGCTGAAATTTGTTCGGAGGCCAGTGGCGGCACTGCTGACATAGACGAGCGGCTCTAGCAAATTGGGGCGAGGGGGAGGGACCTATGGGTCAGGGGAGGCTACTGATGAGCTCAGAGGGATTCGGGGGTCCTTATATAGCTGGTATAGGTCGGTTCCGCAGAAGCCTCTAGATAAGAACGCCGGAGACAGAGCTTCAGGCGCAACGGCGACAACAGGGCGAAGAAGTGGCTGCGGCAGGGGCTCAGCAGGGCAGCAGGGCAACAGCAACACGGAAAACACTGCAGGGGATAGGCCAAGGGACAGGTGGAGCGCGGAGGAAGCTCGGGCGGCGCCGTTCATGGTAGGAACAGATGCGGCTGCAGGCGCGCTCGCTGCGACAGCACAGGGGCGGCGACCACCTATCTGGGGAGAGGATTTGACGCGGCTCTACACATAGACCAGGGGGCGAGGGCACATGGACGCGGTGGCTCGGCACGCGCGCGTGCAAAACATGCGCTCTGGTGTGCCCAGAGCGTGCACGCAAGGTGATTGACACAATACCAATGCACACACAAGAGCTCCGAGACCTATGAAACTAGACAGGATTAGGATGGAGACACATAAGAGGCTAGTGGACAAGCTAGTTGGGCCAGAGAAGAAATTTGCCAATGTAAACTCAAACTAATGCCAAATCTGGTCATGCACAACAAGTGCTTGATGAAATGCCAGAAGCTTCAAATGAGCCTTGATGTCCACCCAATTCTCCAGGTCAGATTATCTCTAGGTGCTAGAAATGGTGATGAGGTTAGTTCGGCAAAAAGAAAAACTAGCTAATGCAAGATTTTCAAAAACACATTTCTGGACAGAATCTTGAAGCTATTATCACATGCACTTAAAATCATCCAATGGGGCTCAAGTCTTGAAGTTAAGGTTTTGGTAGGGTGCCATACAAGCATGCAAAATTTCAAAGCAAATAGAGGGGGAAACAATATGGTTGTAGTACAAATCATCAAACTAGACCAGAACAGAAAAATGAACGTTATGCTAAAACTTTCCAAAGCACATAGTGGGGTTTTTGCATAAAAGTGGATATCATGCATCAGTTGACATCCCCAAATTTTTGTATAATTTTTGAAAGATTATTCCTAGGGGTTGTAGTACAAACTGAAATCTGGACCAAATTAGAAAAGTAGTTAATATGCTCAAAGTTTTCAAAACACTTGGCCAGTTTTTTTGTAGAAATATGATCCACGAACATCACAGGTTAACATCAAGTTTTTATAGAATTTTTAGAAGAGGTGGTCACAAGGTTGTAGTGCACAACAGCCCTTTAAAGAATATATAAGTCTATTTTGAATAAAAGAAATCTTGCTAAAATATTAAAATAAAATATCCCATAAATTTGCGAGAAGAGAAGAAATGTCTTTATGCAAGTACTCAGGTTCCAACGTAAATTTTTCAAAACATTTACTTGGGGAAACTTGTGTAGAAGGGAAAAGGAGTGTTTCAAAAATTTGTTGAAAACCCAGGAATTTAGATTTTAAATAAACATGGCCAAAATAATATTCCCATCAAACTAAATATAGAATTCAAAATGGTCTCAAGCAAGGGCTCCAACACTAAATTATCTTTGAAATTCCACTTGAAAAGAAAAGTTTTTTGTAAGGAGGCTTAGAGAAGAGTCATGAAGCAATTTATTTCTCAAAATTTTGTTCTAGGCAATATTTTATCTCAGAAAAATATTATTAAATTCTTGGGGTGTGACACTGTGCTAGTTCAATTGTAACCATGATGTGTGTTTCTTTTTTTTCTGCTTGTTCTGCCTTGATATAAGTCGCACTTTTTTCCTAGGAAATGTATACGCGACTATATCACCTACTTCATATTGATGTTTGTGTTTGGCCTTTTTGGCTCTTGTTTATTTGCACTTATGCCACCCCCTTAGGCACTCCCATGTGTGCTACTTTCCCTCTCCCCTATCTCATCAACTGAAGACGTGCAAGCTAAGATGCACCAAGGATCCACCTCGACAGACAAGTAGCGCCGAAGACTTTGACTACAACATACTCAACCAGACGCAATCCCGTGGAGTTATGATTTTACCTCAAGATCGGAAACCCTCCCTAGGCTAACATAAACCTCTCAAGTTACCCCAACTCAAACCTCTAACCACGGTTTAACACACGAGATTGCCAAAATGCCTATTAAACTTCGGCCACCATTGTTTCACACTCGGTTCATTATGGAACCGGTGATCATAGTGAACGAACACCTTTCATTCTTAAGCTAGCACCAAAACCTTGATGCCATAGGAAGGATCATTCTAAATATATATGACTTGTAGACAATGATTTGTGGTGACTATAATAGGTGTCTTGAGGATGTAGCTAAGTCCCCTTTGTGGTTCGTACGATCCTTATGTTGGTAGATGAACTTGGTGGGTCAAAGTTGATAGAGTAGTATAGCTTGATGCTCTCTTGAGTAGATTGGATCTAGTAGGACCATTACGATCTCGAGCCGAAATAATTGGTGGTATGATACCTTTCCTTGTCATGTAATAATATTGGATTGATAAGGTTACAATAGCGAGTTGGAGTACCAAGTAGGAATTCTCGTTGGACAAGAGATTTCGATTTAACTAGGTGATCCTAATAGGGTGTTGTTGTTAAGAAAGATTACGTGGTTTGGACTAATTTGGATTTAGTCTGATGATCTTAATCTTGATACCATGTTTCTGGTGGATGGTAAGATAGGGAAAATTGGAGTTGTTAGAATTGATTTAAGAACCACTTGATTGGTATCATAGGAAGGGGATAAGATCTTGCATCACTGTATTACGTGTTTCCGTGGCATCGAGATACATCACCTTAGCCCTTGGATAATTTATCTGAGCACTTGGATTTGTAGCATCTTATTCAAGCTTAGAGGTGTGTATTCTTACGAGGATTTTTACATAGGGATACATGTGAGTATACATAAGATATTTTGGGTTAGTCCTTCTCTCAAGATCTTGGACTTGAATAGCACGAGTGATGTAGGAGTTGACTTATATGAGATGATACCCTCAATTATATACGATGATTCTGTGTGGAGTAATAGGTAGGACTATTGGCATCTAAGAACGATGCTCAAGGATAAGGTGATAGACGTTCACTACATCCTAAGCTCCTTGAAACCTCGAACCTTTACCGAGACATACTGTGGATTATGACCAAAGCACTTATCTCTAAGTCATTAGACTATGTCCAATACTGCACGTCGACCGCCACCAAACCCCTGGGCAAGTGACCTTCCGGAGCAAATGCCCTCTCCTCTCACATATCCCATGAGGAATGTGCTTATGGGATACTTGGGGAAAATGCTATTGTCCTCATGGATGACATGATTGTTTATCCAATAAGAGGAGGAACACCTTAGTGCTATTTGGTATGCCCAGAAGCACCCTCCAAGTAGCAGAAGATAATCTTACCCAAAAAATATAAAGAACCACCACGACTGAGAATCCATGATGATGATGAAGAAGAAATATAAGTCAACCACCACTCCTCTGCCGGCTACATCAGGTAGACTGTATCAAGAATCACCAATGTTCGAGTACGATGAAGGCTTTGGATATCGAGAGAAATTAAAGAGCCCCTTTTTGGTCCAATCAAGGACGTGGGTCCTGACTGGATCATGGTGGAACCCCTGTCAAAGGTGGTTCACCCCTGTTACCATGCATCAGACCTTGGGGATTGGATGGCTGGTCCATACTTTTGGGTAGCCAACTCATCCAGCACAACCCGTCAAAATCTTTCCTATGTGGTTGAACCCATTTTAACACAAAGTTTCTAAACATAGTCTTAGGAACGAGACACAACCCAAATGTTTCCTCAAGTGGCTACAAAAGCCTAGAAGATCAAACACTCGAAGACACGCCAAAAATATGTGTTCGTGATGACGAAGAAAATTGCTGAAGATGAATGAAGAACATACCTGGGAAAATTACTCAAGCAGAAGATCTTGACGAGAATCCTCCGTTGGCACACTTAAACACTCTCAAGGAAGAAGAACACCTGCGACTGAAGATCACATGCTTCAGGGAAGTCATCGACTTCCCCGTCAATGGGAAGCTACATTATGACTTGACCCTTCTATTCTATCATGAGACATCTAGATGTCACTAACCAATGTGAGCAAACCCAAGACCAATGCATGGACACAACTTTTCTATGTACTTCGACTTTGGAATACACATGCAAACCACACCCTTGGCCGAACCGTGTTCACCAAGCCCTTAAACTTTTAGTCAGACCAAGATTATCTCAAGAGCCCCGTTCACCCTCAGATGAAACCAAACGACACACTCAAAGACATATCATCAAGCACTTTCAGATCCAGAAGGACAACCACACCGAAGCAGAAGCAACCTGGAACATGAACACTACCGCGTGTGTGAATCTCCACATCTTTTCTATGCCTAGCCTAGGAATCTTATAGATGAGCATCCTGTAATGGGGATAGGTCTGTCACACCCTGTGTTTTGCCTCTCATGACTAAGTTGGCCTATCTCAAATTAGGTCCAACAAAAACTTTTTTCTTTGTGGTGTGATGCTTGAACTAATTGCTATTTGCTTGCTTGTTTGATTGTGTTCTAAATCACAATAATTTTCCTTCTCTCACGACTCACCTCCTTGCTCCAAATCTTTGCCCATTGACAATACCATTATATAGGATATAAAACTATTTTCACAAAATATTATTTTGACCAGAAAACATTTATTTAATTTAAGCTTTCAAAACCCCCTGAATTAAGGTTTGTACTACAAGTCTTCAAACTAGGGAGTATGTTTTGCCCCAAATATTTTATTTGGATCCTATTATCAAAAACACTACCAAAAACCACAAAACTATTATTTTAAAATTTATTTTCCTATTTTATTTAAATACCTTTTTCTGAGGACAGAAATGGTGTTTTATGAGGCAAAATCATTTTTATGCTTTCAAAATATTTCAGAAAATTTAGGGAACTCTATGGACATATATGTTCCATATGTAAGAGTTTCAACACATGGTCATGTTCAAAACATTTTCTATGTATTTCAAGTATTTGAAATATTTCTTTAATAAATATTCTCAAATAATTCCAGTAAAATTCTAGCAAGTCACACATGAATATGTGATGATCTTGTCAAGTTTCATCTCTTTCCTAATTGATTTGAGTCTCCAAAATATTCTAAAACCCTATGTGAGAGAACCAAATTTGAGCCATTTTACATTGCAATTATTCTCAAATTTTGTTGCCATGTTATCATACGCTAATAATGCATCCCCACCAAGTGGTGCATCAAGGAGGATAGATACACTTGTCCAAATCCCATCAAAACCACTTGTGCTGATATTACAAGTGGGAATATTTGCATTGTCAAATTTCTCCAATTAATCCCAAACTTTTTGGGTATGCTCTGATCACCAAGTTATGAAACGACACCAAGTGGTGCATTAGGGAGGATAAAATTACGTAGATTGATCTAAGAAAAACCCTTCCTGTCCATTCCCAGGGTTTATAGAGTTTACATTGGAAACTTTCCCCATCAAATCCCAAATTTGGTGAACAACCTTATTTGTACCTAACACTAACTCCTCTTAAGTTCCATAGCAAGGGGAGAAAGATAGATAGGTCAAAATTGCATCAAACGCGTCCTAGTGATTTCCCTAAGTTACTATTTTCTCCACTTTTACTATTGGGATTTTTATTCCCATGCCCGTGGTTCCTTAGTCATACTCAGTTTTCCCCATTTCCTTAGTTTTTGCTCACTTTTCCCCATGCGATGGAATTCTGCTTTCGCATTTTCCTCACTTTTGCCCCTGAAAAATGACTCAAAACTTACCCAAAATGAGCGTGTGGGAAAAACTGAGTACGACTAAGGAACCAGGGGGATGGGAATAAAAATCCCTTTACTATTTCCCTTGCTCTAAAATTCTCACCACAGCCTCACCTAGTTACCCTCAACGTCTAGTAAAGAGCTAAAGCCCCATTTCAATGAATGAAGGGCGTGAAACCCTAGATTACCCCACTGTTTTCGCCAGGGCAGACCACTACTACCTCCCCCCTCTCACTCCTACACCTGCCTTGCACCCTAAGCTACCCCAGAACATCTCTAGAAGACCCTCAGAGCTAGTGGAAAAGGTTAGGAGGCCCAGAGCGTGTAGGGACATGTCCATGCCGGCCATTTGGGTGCTCTAGGACGCGCTATAATGCACTAGAGCACTGTAGCCACCCCCGCATGCATGTCGGTGCGCCTCGGTGTGTGCGACATGGCACCAGGTCGGCCCGCTCCTCGTTCTCCCTCCAGCCGCCCATCACGCACGAGCGCCGACCGCACGAGAGCTCCAATGAGCGACATCGCACATGCAGACTCCTAGCTCCCTCTCGCTCCCCCTCTTACCATCCGTGGGCGCAGACCGTGTACACAAGCGCTATAGACATAGCCTAGGGGACCCCCATGGCTTGTGGCCTCGCCCTCGACCTCGCCATGCTCCCTATCCATGGCGAGCTTCGGCCATGTCTATATAAGAGGGCCCTTGGCCCCTCTATCTCCCCTCCTGCTTACTCACCCTCCCAAGTGACTGCATGTGTCGTTCGTTCCTCCTAAGAAAATCACTACCTTCGGGATCGAGAAGATCCTCAGCGTGTGGGGCCATTGCCGTCTATGCGGTACCGACCCCCCATGCAACTATTTTCCCTCAATCTAGAGCCCCATTGTGTCATTGATCATTCCCCGCCTCTTTTTTCCCTTCCTTTTAAGATTTTGAGGAACGGGGAAACCCTATCTTGAATCCTCTCCGCCATGCTTGCTCGTCATCGGTGAACCAGAGCTCCCCGACGCTCCTCTCAACCACCCTTCGCCACGCGACGTCAGCGTGAGTACGACGGTGCCACCCGTGCATCAATTCCCAGCCAGAATCATCGCCGGTGAGGCCCTCTCCTCCCTTCCCCGAGGAAGGTGATGACAAGTGCGACCCGCCTATCATCCCCACACCTACCTTCCTTCCCCTAATGGCTGGGGCCCGGTCGTCAGGTTTGAACACCCCAGCCATGTGTGTGCCAAGTTGGTTGAAAGCGTAAATAGGCTTTATGCCTTCGACGTGGCCACGCTGCGCTATGAGTGCGTTTGGGCCGGCCCAGCTAGTCCGTTCTGGCGCACGACACACAGTGGCATTTTTCTTTTCCATTTTCCAGAAACTAGCAAAAATTCCTCGAAAAATATATTTATCCAAATGGCATGATTCAAACTGATAAATTCTTCAAAAATTCCAATCTATTTAATGGCACCACTTCCATATTTTTCCATAACATTGTTTTGTACTGTTTAAATTCAAATTCAAATTCAAATTGAAACTATCAAAGGCCACTTTACAAATTTCCTCGAGCATCCAAATCAACTCCAAATGGAGTGATTCCAATGATTACAAGCTCTAAAAATCATGTCCTGTTTATTTAGCCATGATTAACATTTTTCATGTGCTTTATTCTGGTTGGGACAAATAAATAGCTCCCTTTACCATTTATTCCGTATTAGAAAATCCCTATAATATTCATCCCAACTCCCAATCCACTCAAACCACTTCCTAAATGTTCCTAAAATCATGCCCTATTAATTAGGTGCATCCACTCATTTTTAGGAAAATATTTGGTGTAGACTTCTTGTGGGGCGAGTAATGCGTGCATTTCCATCGTTCAAAAATCTCTGGTGATCCAAATCCATTAGAGCAACCTTAGGTATTTTTTTCTTGTGACCAGAGGTGTCCTAGAAAAATAAAACTCCTATTTTAGAAGTCATTTATTTCTCAAGTCGTTGACTTGCATGATGTGAGTGTTTCAATGATAGGTGACAAAGTAGACAAAGTGCTCGGTGTTGTACTTGAAGCTCGTGAACACCTCGAAGACTTTGCTAAAACAGGCAAGCAACCCCTTGACCATGTCTTGAAACCCTTTTTATGCATGTCATATAGCACTTTCAAAAACCCAATCACGTGCCACTAATGCCCGATGGAGATGGTGTTGAGCTAGGTAACCACTTGAGAAAGAAGTGGTGTAACAAGGCAAGTCTGTGTGTTGTCTTAAAAAACGGATTGGTTTAAGTTGCGACCGTTACTCCAACCAAGCATGTATGATTATGATACCCCTTATGGGATAGAGATTTGTTGACAATTTTGGTCGGTACTAGCGGAGATCCCGCTTTACTATTGGCGGGAGAGATATGGTCACTCTCGGTATGTGGTCATGCCACAAAGAACGACCATGGGCTATTTTCGCAAACACCGGGCACATCGTTGCTTTCCCTCATGGATGATTCTTGTGATGTACATCACGAGGGATGGCGCCAATGATTGGACTCTATTTTAGTATCATCATGGGAAAGGCATTGTTCGTACTTACCTCGGGTATGGAAAATACCGCGAGGCGTGGATTGACACAGAACTTTCCCTAGTCTTGTGGGTAAAGTTTGCCACCTATGCAGATTGTAAAACTATTCGAATAGCTTTGTCCATGGTCAAGGACAGTTGGATGACCGCTCTTGGGCTACTTCCATTGCTACAAAACCGTGTGTGTGTGAGAGAGAAAGATGATACATGAGCTAAGTGAGATGACTTGACATGATGAATGAACATGAGATGTTCAAACCCTGCATTCAAAACTAGCTTTCTGTAACTTACTTACTTAGTGAAATATCATGCATTGTTATTGCCTCGTTACAAACATGGGTTGTTTGAGAGTACATTCAAAGTAATCAATGGCTTGCTAATGGTTATTTTATTGGTCAGGCATGAGAGAACAGGATATGATAAAGATTTCCTTGGTGACGTACGTGTGAGCTAGGACGTTTCCCTGTTAGAATGCATGGATGGTTAAGGCAGATGGCATGGGTTCATGCTATCGTTGAAGATTTCCACTACAAATATATGAAGACTTGGACATGAAGGACATATTTGAGTTAAATGGTACTGAATAAATGTAAGACTCTTGTTATCCAGTTTCTGTGTGTTTAGTGAGCATTGACATCTCGGATCAATGTGCACGTAAATTAGGTGATCAAGACTTATGAGTCGGGGTCCCCACACACCACAAACCTTGCTGCCATTTACTTGTTTTCTTTTTATTTTGCACTTTCCGATTATCTACATATATTTACACATCTCACTTGCTTATAAATAACGATCCTAAGGGATTGACAACACTCTTTCCCGCATTGGGTGCAAGTTGTTTGTTATTTTATGTACAACCGCTGAAGATGGTTGTAGTTGAGATTCCTATTGGTTCGATAAACCTTGGTTTCATAACTGAGGGAAATACTTGCCCAAATTGTTCTGTGATAACCCATTCCTCTTCACGCAAAACCCAATGGAGATCACAAGTATTAGAAAGGATTTCAGGCACCGTTGCCGGGGAATATCATCACCAATTACCAAGTAACTTCACACAAATTTTGATTCACTTGTCCTCCTTTTATTTGCTAGTGTATTTAGTTTTTGTTATAAAAATAGGCCCAGCCCGGGCTTGTGCGGTTAAGGTTGTTGTACACGACCTCAGTTGAGCATTCAGTTAGAGGCGGCGATCACAGGTTCCCCGGAGGAGAGGTACAAAAATATTTATCTTTGCTTGTCACTAGTTTACTTGTTTTCTTGCAACAATCATGTTATCACACACAAACATAAAATAAATACTTACGGATCCACATAAAGCTTTCTACTTGGATCGTCTTTGATCCTTTTGTGCTCGTACTGAAACCCCAGCTAGCTTAGTTGAGAGATAATCATTGGATGAGCAAGCTCATTTTGTGCGTCACCAGTTTTCTCAAAAGGGGAAACGCTTATGCCATCAAATAATGTGTTTGATGTGCTATGCTTGGAATCTGTGTGAAATTTATGACTTTTCTTGTTGCTCTAAGAACTCTAAAATAGACCCCCTACCTATGTGAGTATAATGATAATGAAATTATATCTTCCTAGGTGTTTATAGTTACTAAGAATCTGTTGCTTTTAATGGTGCTTATGAAATTGCTTCTTTGATTGAAAAGTATGATGCTAGTTTCTACAAATCCATAAATTTTTCCATACTTAAGTATTCGTTTGAAAACTATGTTTCCAGTGCCTATGTTACATAATTTATTGAGAAGATGTCTGCTGCATTAGAACACAATTATGATTCCAGTGATTCGAATGAAATATCCCCTCTTGATGAACGTGATGCTTGCTATTCTTATGGCCACGAGGCCAATATTGATGATGCTTATGGACATGAACTTGCTATAATTCCTAATGTTGAATATAAAATTATTGCTATTGCACCCAAAAAGGATGATTGCAATGATGTTACTATCAATTCAACTAATGTCAATTGTGCTAGTGATATACAAAGCTACAAGCTTGTGGATGATAATTTTTTTATGACCACTACTTATTGCAATGACCATGATCGGGGTGATGATATTTCCTTTCATCTTGAAAAATTATTTGAGCCTCATGATGAATATGTTATGGATAATAATATTTTCCATAATATCAATAGTGTATTTGGAAGAGTGTCAACTTTAGATAAGAATCCCACATATTCGGAGAGTGTTCAATCTTATGATTCTACTGATAAAGGAGGGTTTGGATAGGTCATGAGTTTAATTAATGGTGATCCCACTACCTTGGAAGATTGTAAAACTTTTTTGCATCTAGATCATGTATAGAATATTTTATATGAGAGCTATATTGTTGAATTTGAATATGATCCTACATGTAAATATTATGAAAGAGGAAGATATGGTTTTAAGAATTTTCATGATACTCACTTACCTCTCTTTGTGATAAAATTATTAATGCTTCATTCTTCCTACATGCATATGCTAGATGCCTCTTATCTTGATAATTTTTTTAATTGCAAAATTCCTATGCATATGAAGTATGTTAGACTTAAATGTGATTTTCACATGTTACATGATGTTGTCTTTATGTTTCAATTAGTATCTTTCTTGTGAGCGTCATTGCCATCAGAAGCCTATCTTAATGGCTATAAAGACAAAGCTTGTCGGGAGACAACCCAATACTTTCTGTTATTTTTAGTTAACATGATTGTTGCTACTATAATCATTGTGTTTTTATGTTTTAATTAGTGTGTGCGCCAAGTAAAGCCTCTGGGATGATTTGTATGATGAATAGAATTGATAAAGTGCAAAAACAAAAAGTTTGACGTCTAGTGCAGAATTTCTCTGATTTTACCAGTACGTATTTTTAAGCTGAAGTTTTTACACAGTATTTCTGTACAAATTCCTTGGGTCGTCCTCATGTTTCAGAATTTTTTGGTTACAAAAGTATAGGTTCATTA